>NC_060279.1:74693988-74893720 GCF_021613505.1 Equus quagga
TTAAAGGTGCTTACTTCTCCCGGCGCTCTGCTATGCCATTTGAAATCCCTCTAAATCCAATCCGTACTCTTCAAACGGCCTTTGTTTTTGCTTCGTTAATGGCTCCTGAGAGCCGGGCGAAGCTGTGCTAGGCTTCTTTGCTCCATCCTGTCTAGACCTTGGACAACTGTTAAATGCCATGTTGCTGGGTGTTTGCTTATTTCTCAGAAAATAACCTTTTAGGCCAGAGATGAAAGTGTCTTCAGAAGATTTGAGCCGGTACAGGTGAAGGTAGTTCCTGATAGGAGGGAGCTGGCCCTGGGGTCGGCAGAACCAGCTTTGCTGCCTTATTAGATCTGTAACCTTGAGTAAGGTATTTGTGCTTCTCAAAGTTTGCTGCACATTAAAGTCATCTGGGGAGCTTTTAAAACCCCTGATGCCCAAGCTGCACTTCAAACTAATTAACTAATAATATCCTGGTGTGGGAACAAGGGTCAGTAAGTTCATAAAACTCTCCAAGTGTTTCCATGGTGAAGCCAAGTTTGAGAACCACTGAGTTAATATAACCCATCTGTACCCTAGTTTATTCCTAATTCGGACTGGGGAGAACGACACTGACCAGGGAGGTTTGCTGTGAATATCAAATGAGATAATGCATGCAGGAGTTTCTAACACGCAATCGTAGAAAATCAAATATCTCATTTCCCCTCAATCAACTGCGTCACTCTGAGCAAATATGTGACGCTAACTACATTCTGATGTCTCTTTGGAAATGCAGAGAAACAGAATTTGATAAACAAATGAAGAGGTTGTCTTCTGACTCACTTTAGAAAAAAATAATTCAGGATTTGGTCGCAGCCTCTCTCTGCCCCAGCACTTCAGAGCCTTTCCATCCGACTCTTTCCAGTTCGGCTCTTCACATTTCCACGCACTTCATTTTGCAACTTGGCCTTATCTGCTGGGTGCAGCTGGTGAGACTGAGGCATGAAGAGGTTAAACACCCCTGCCGGGGCAGCCACACACCTGGATTAGACCACCGAGCTGCTCCTGGATGATTATTTATTGGTCCGCTAAGCAAAGCTGCTTCCTCACTCAGGGCTATGGAAGCGTATTTTTCTAAACTTCATTAGCACAAACTCCTCAGAAGAGGTTCACTTTGAACCTTGGCAGGTGGGAGAATCCTACATCCCTCAGCCTTTTCCTCCTCACGCTGAGCCTCGCATCCGACGCACTGGTCCCACAAGCTGGACCTACCTCACGTTTGTGGAATCAATAAATGTGTGATGGCCAATTTATCTTTTACTTTTTGCTTTAGTTGTCTAACTACTACTGAATCTCCTTCATCATAGCTGCTTTTCCAAATGACTTGGCAGCATTTTTTTTCAAGATGCTGAAGAATCACAATACTTCAGACCTGTAAGAGCCTTTAGACCCGTTTTATCTAAGCTGCTAAAATTTACAAATAAAAACAAGTTAAATAATCAGCTGAGGGCTCTGACTCCTAGTACTGACAATATGTTCCTGATGTCATTATCCCTCAATAATGGGCATTGTGATGACCCCTCCAGGACCAGATCCTGCAAACATAGATAAGACATCCATTCTAGCTCCCATCACGCACTCTCCATCTAAATTTACATTCAGCAAGCGGAATAAAAAATTTTTTTTTCATTTGGTAAAAATGAGCAGAGGAGGGAAGAAGGAGTTTGTTCGAGGCCTGGACTAGGAAGAGAGGAGTAAAAGAGAAGTTAGAAATAGGCTGTCCTTCTTCTCTGACCTCACAGGGGGTTTGACACTCTTGGATTAGAGGGCAGAAAATGATGGAAATTACTTTGTCGTATGAGATACTGTGCAAAATTGGAGGGGAGGACCAGAAGCTAATTAAACCAATCACCAAAGACCGGGGAAGATTCCAGGTTCGAGCACTAGAGCTGTGAGGTCAGGTGACACAGGATGACACAATTGGAAAGAGCCACCCCCACAGAGCCTCCTGCCACACTCTGGCTGGGAAGGGCTGGTAATCAGGGGGTGGATGACCATGGTGAAGCTCCCTCCAGTTGCCCAAAAGAGGAAGGAAGAAGCTGACATTGATCGGGGACCCTTGTGAAACCAGCTATGGGCCTCCCAAGAAAGACCTGGGGAAAAACGCTGCATAGGGACTGAGTTCCCCGTGAGCAGGTTGGAAGCTGGGAGTTCTTGTGACGGAGGATGAGTGCATATGTGACCCATGTCCTCCTCCAAGGCTGGGGAGCTAGCCAATCTCTGGGTTACCCAGCTCAATTCTGGCTGGCCTACTGCTTACTGCCTGATTGGAGCGGACCACTCGACTATATGGATTTGAACTGAGGACAATTTGTGGACAAAGTCCCAGGGTAAAAAGGAGAATGTGGGGGAGCACCGTGTTTTGCCAGCTGAGCTTCTCTTCCAAACAAGAGAAGTGGAGGGAAAAGGGGAAACACTGTGGAGTGGCATCTTGGGATGGCCCAAAGGATGCACAGACATCATGGCCAGCACACACCCAGCAGCTCCATCAGGCAGATTCAGATGAACCACAGATTGATTGATTCCGCAGACAGTGATGGGACGCCTAACTCGTGCCAGCCACCGTTTCAAGGTGTTGGGGATACAGCAGCCAACAGGCAAGTTCCAGCCTCGGGGAACTCTATCAACAAGCAGACGTTAGTGAGTATGTAACACGTCAGGTGTTTATATGTGCTTGGAATAAAAATGGAGCAGATTAAAGATACGGAGAGTGACAGCAAGGGCTGCGTGGTCCAGTAGGACTTGCTGGGAGATGACATTTCAGGAGAAAGCCTGATGGAAAGTCTGAGGGCAGAATACTGCCTTACCTCTCAGGTATCCTTGACAGCAAAGGTTCTCCACCAGAGCGATTTTGCCCCCCAGGGGATATCTGGTAATGTCTGGAGACGTTTTTGGTTGTCACAACAGGGGCAGTGATGCTACTGGCATCTAGTGGGTCAAGGCCAGAGATGTTGCTCAACATCTTGCAATGCACAGGACAGACCCCACATATTGTGCTCTGAAGGCACCAACATGGGGCTGACCCTACAGAGGGTCTGAAAATATATCATGGTTTGTTCACTCGAATATTCACTAAGCTTGAATAGACAAGAGATCTGTGTTCATTTCTGGGGCACCATGGCAAGGACTATTGTCCCTGTCCTTGTGAAGCTCACAGTCTAACTGGGTACAATAATTTGCAACAAGACAATTACACCACCATGGGACAAGGGCAGGGACCAGGAACAGTCTTCCAGAGGACTTATAGTCAAAGCAAGCGCTCAAGAATGAGAAGGAGTTAGCCAGGTGACAGGGAGGGGGCAGGGCAGAAAGAATGTCTCAGGGAGAGGAGACAGAATAAAGACCTTAAGGCAGCTCTGGAGAAGCAGGAGAGCGGGGCCTCATGTGGGAGACTGGAGATGAACTGACTAGGGAAGAAGGCGGGACATGTGTGCTAAGGAACAAGCTTAGACGTAATACCCCTTGGTGACAGGTGGAGGTTAGAGGATTTGGGGATGAAGAGTGACATAATCAGATTTGGATTTTGCACAGACCACTCTGGTTGCCAGAAGAGGAGGAGTCTTGTCTCCGGGTCCCTGAAATCAGAGTGGCACATATCAGATAAATGACATTCTCACCCGCAAAGACCTGGGAGGTGAATCCCAACTCACAGTGAAGATATTAAACGTACTTTGGGATGAAATGAGTTGCAGGAATTGGGGGGCCAGGTCCTGCCAGGACTTGCAGGGTGAGGTAAGGAGCTTGGATTTTTTTCTAAGGAATCCTGGGAGGGTTTTCAGCAAGGGAGTGACATCCAATTGCATTTCAGGAAGATAAGATTTATTTGAGCAAGTCAACAATAACATTCGAATCACCATGAAATAGAAATTAATTCAAAAATGCATTCATTTGTTGAGAACTCACTACCTACCAGCCGCTGGGGGAAACAGATAGAAGATAAGGCCCTGCCTCTCCCAAGCTCAGCCTAAAGTTCCCTTCCAGACAGAGGGAACCAGGAAAACTTTCTAAATTCTGAATCTGTGTTGGGAGCCTAGGGAGTACTTTGTGTGTTGCATGGTCTTTCCCATTTAGTTTGGCTCAATCTCCAGGCCAGAGAACTCTCTGTTAAAATTCCAACTTTTTAGCTCTTTCTTCTATAGGGGTTTATCAGTGGGCTATCTCAAAATTATTTATTAAACACAGTTGGCCGGAGCTGTTCGCTGCTGATTCGTTTGATTGGCATCTGTTCTAAGATCTTTATTATGAAGAAAGCTTATCTTTTTCTCGCAGTCAGGCATTAGGTGCCAAGAGATCATTTCCGTATTATTTTTCTTTCTTCTGAAGGTGTGGATGTTTGCATACAAGCTCCTTTAAACAAGGTCCATCTTTTCTGGTACCATGTTGGAAAGACTCCGTGCTCACTAAAAAGGACTTGATTGCACTGTGTCACTCGTGGATGCTCATTCCCTGGCTGCAGCTGGGGCCAAATTGAGCCTTGTTCCATGTGCCACAACAGCCACTCTGAAGACGGACTAGAGTGAAAGCAGACTGGCAAGACTGTGTCCTCATTAGATGATGGCTTAGCTTGTCCAACAACATTAGTGGGATCCAAGACCCAGTTGACGATGCTTGACAAGAAGCTGGGAAGAGAGCCTTGCGTTCTTTTAAAGTTGATCCCACCCTCCTGGTTTGGGCTGCACGTTCAGTTGCTTGCTGACACCTGGGGGATAACATAGGTACATGTGGTAGACCTGAGGCAGAGGTCTTGGCCAGCTGGTCATAAAGACTCAGAAAACTGGGCGACTGGCACTTCACAATTAATTATGATTGCATTTTCTATTCCTTTTGAGTTTTTCATGCAGAACCTAATCATGAACTCTACTG
The DNA here is from genome assembly GCF_021613505.1 of Equus quagga. Lineage (NCBI taxonomy): Eukaryota > Metazoa > Chordata > Mammalia > Perissodactyla > Equidae > Equus > Equus quagga. Next base: position 74,698,873 of record NC_060279.1, read on the forward strand.
AAGCCACATTGGTTCTGTTTTGTGTTTCTTACTTCCTGTCATGTGAGGCTCTTTAATTAGCAGGTGTGTAAATAAAAGGAAATATATTTCCTGAAAGTAAGCATTAACTCAAGAGAGCAGGGCACATGAAGGACGGAGAGGGGCGTGTTTTCTGTTGCTGATACAGCCTGCAAGTCAGTGTGGAAGAAGTTCCGCATCATGTGTACGCTTCCTCCATGACCCCCTCGTCCAACTCGACTCCCTATTCCTAAGTCTGTGCTTATATCCAGGGAGCTATCCCAGAGGGTATTGAACTGAGGAGACAACTATTTCTTGGGAATGCCACAGTGTGGGGGGCATCATTTCGGGTCAGCCCCAGGAAGACCAGGCTCTGAGATGGAAGGGAGGGAAAATTGCAAATTCTATATTTGGAAAGTGAATCAAATATATACCAGCATCCAGGATGCATCTTGGAAATACCATTTCCATCCTGAGTGGTTGCTCCATTCTTTCAGATACCTTCATCTTACCTGGGCCCTGGCCTGCACCCAGCTTTCCACACTTGAGCAACTCTCCAGAGCAAAACCTAGAGCCAGGGGTTGGGGCCGGGAGGACACATGGAAATGAATAAGAAGGCCATCTTCTAGAGAACATCACGATCCCCTTTCTAGAAGGATCCCCTTCTGCATCCTCCACCCCCATTCTCACTTCCCTCTCCCTCCATGAACAATTCCATTAACTGTGTAGGTCAGATCATGACCTGCTTGTCTCCTGGGGATGAGGAATAGTCATCTTTGTACCGAGGGTCTTCTGCAGATGGAGCTTCGGTGTGTCGGCAAATCTGCCATGCTGAGGCTTCTCCAAGAGAATCAGTGGGAGAAGAATTTTGCTTTCACTTTTGCTTATACCTCCTGATTGGTGTGAGGAGGAATTGCCAGGTAGCAAGCATAGATCATACACAGAGTGAGCATCTTGTGTGGCAAGGAGTCCCCGACAGTTGACGTTGAGCTGAGCAGTTGCTCACCTTTAAAAACAGGTAAAGGGATTCTTTATTTTTTAGGAAGATTAGCCCTGATATAACACCTGCTGCCAATCCTCCTCTTTTTGCTGAGGAAGACTGGCCCTGAGCTAACATCCTTGCCCATCTTCCTCTATTTTATATGTGGGACACCTGCCACAGCATGGCTTGACAAGTGGTGCCATGTCGGCACCCGGGATCAGAACTGGTGAATCCCAGGCCGCCAAAGTGGAATGTGCAGAGGGATTCTCTCCTTGAGTAGTTAGATTAGGAGTAGGGGGTCTGCAAACTGTGGCTCACAGGCCAAATCGCGCCTCGCCCGTTCATTTTCATGTTGCCTATGGCCTCTGACACCCCACAGCAGAGTGGAACAGTTGCTCCAGTCGTGGCCAGCAAAGCCAGAAGCATTTCTTCTCTGCCCCTTTACAGAAAGGTTCCTACCCCTGGGCTAGAGGGGTCCTCACATCCCTTAGAAATGGGCAGCTCCACAGCCCTTTGATAATCTGATTTCAAGATTTTTAGGGACCATAGTCAGACTGAAAAGGGAGCTTATAAATTTCCCTTTTCTAGAGACTTTCGAGGAAAGGTTAAACATGTGTGTGGCAGTGCTGTCAGGCCCAGAGGTGAACTCAGTCCGCCCGGGGACAGGCTCCCCAGAGGCATCTTCGTGGAGGCCTATGGTGAAGCCCCATTTCCAGATCAAGGGCAGCAGCTGCCTGCATTTGTCAGCACTCCAGTTCCTGAGTAAATGGAATAGTGTTTGGAAAAGGCTTTGCAGAGGGAGAATGACTGTGCAGACGTTGCATAAAGATGAAGTTTATCCTTGCTCCTTTCCCAGCAAGCTTCCCTTTAGACATGGCTCAGGGAGTTGCAGACCTGAGCTGCCCCAGGAGCTGTCCCGCCCTCGGCCTACATCTGAAGCTGACTCTTATTCTCTGAGTCATCGATAGCGATGATGAAAGTAGTGACGCTTTGTGGGTCTTGCTGAGCCCTGCATAGACCCATCTCACAGATCCTTGATTTGACTCAATGACTTAAGAAACTAATGTATTAGTTCCCTTTTTCTGCCATAAAAAAGTACCACAAACTTGGTGGCTTAAAACAACCCGAATTTGTTATCTCACAGTTTGGGGGATCAGAAGTCAAATATGGGTCTTGCTGGGCTAACATCAAGCATTGGCAGGGCTCTGTGCCTTCCAGAGGCTCCAGGGGAGAATCATTTCCTTGCCTTTTCCAACATCTGGAGGCCACCCATGTTCCTTGGCTCATGGCCTCTTTCTCCATCTTCAAAGCCAGCAACGGTGAGTTGAATCTTGCTCACACTGACATCTTCCTGATTCCCTTCCTACTTTTAAGGACCCTGTGAATACGCTGGGTCCACCTGGATAATTCAGGATAATCTCCTTGTTTTGAATTCAGCTGATTAGTTACATTAATTCCGTGCAGCCTTAACTCCCGTTTCCATTTAATCCAACATATTCACAGGTTACAGGCATTTGATGTAGACTCTTTGGGGGCTATTATTCTGCCTATTACCATACTCCCTTTTATAGATGAGAAAATAGAAGCACAGAGCAGATTAGGAATTTATCCAAGGTCACACAGCTGGTAAGTAGTGGATGATCTTAACCTTTGGCCCCAGCTACAGTTACCTCTAGAACCTGGAGACAGAGGGTACAGCCAGCAGTGTGAGCAAGGAGCTCCTCTTGTCTGTTGGCTGAGACTAGAGTACTAACTAGAGGGACAAGTGACTCTCAGCAGACCCTCGGTGGCAACCCTGTGATTCTTTCTCTTAAGAGCTGGAGGCAGTTGGTTGTCTCTCTGACGTGTTTTCCTGCCAGAGCACAAATGTCCAGGCCTCTCTCACGTTTTCCTCGTTTCTCTCCTTTAAGCGTCATCTCAGTATTTTAGGAGCATCATTTCCTCCAGAACAAGTGAGAATCAGGGAACAGTGGGACATGATGTTGTTTGTGTTTGGAGCCATCTCAGGCTCAGAGCCGCATTGGCTCCATCGCTTAGCATGAGGTGGGCCCCAATATCCACCGGAGTGTCAGGGGGCGGGGACTAGATGGACGACTGATGACTCAGCCTCAGGAGGCAGGTACCAGCCACCTGGTTCTCACCCTACTCTAGTCTTCACTTTAGAAGAAAGCACCCTGGCGTCGGTCCCAGGCAGCTCCAAGTCCAGATTCCTACCCCCTGTGCAGCTCACACAAAACAGCATCCGCTGAGCCTGACCACACACTGACTGTGCTGGGCTCAGGTCAAGTGCATTTCCTGATGGGTCTCTGCAGAGCTAAGTGCCCCCAAGCACGCCAGGGACTCTGTTCTGGGCTGAGGAATGTGAGAGCGAAGGAAGCACATTCACTGCCCCCTCGGGAGCTCATCCTCCTAAGAATCCTAAAGGTGGAGACTCTTGGTGCATTTTTCGTTTGGAGGAAACTGAGGCTTAGGGAAGCATCAGGAAGTAGGTCACACAGCTGGTAAGGGAAAGGGCCAAGTGACAAACCCACTCCCCCCCGCCCCGAGCCCAGGCTCCACATGCCGGCTCTGGCAGGTGTCATTTAAATGCCTGGTTTGCTCACTGTAAAGCAGTGGTTCTCAACTAGGAGTGATGTTGGCCCCCAGGGGACAGCTGGCGATGTTGGGAGACATTTTGGTTAACACGTCTGGAGGAAGGGTGCTACTGATGTCTAGTGGGAAGAGGCCGGGAATGCCACTAAACATCCTACGGTTCACAGGACAGCCCCACCACAAAAAAGGAACCAGCACCAAATGCCTGTAGTGTGCTACAGAGAAACCCACTTGCAAAATGAGAATGAGAAACCCCGGCCTGTAGGGTTGGTCTGAGCTTTGAAAGTGATAATGTGTGTGCTCATCTAACGAAGCTCCCACCTAACCAGGTCGTGGGTTCACCAACCAGACTTCGCGTTAGCTGGGATCTTGGGTCCCTGGGACTCCACCTGGCTAAAGATCACCCTCCCCGAATTCTTAGAAGCACCCAATAATATGGTTCTAGCCGAACTCGCCAATGCTCATTTTTCATTCTGCATGCTGTTTTAAATGTTTTTTTCTTCTCATTGCAGAAGACAAATTCCATTTCCTTACTCCTAAGGGAAAACTAATTCCAGCAAAGGCCATTTGTCTTTGATACCTTAAGATCTATATAATTTACTGCAAGTTTATTTTTATTGAAAATTATGTAGATATTATTCAGAAACACAATTTCCAAGCATACAGCACACTTAAGCAGATTATATTTTAAGTGTTAATACATATACTGAAGATATATGCTGGAATGTGCATTTCTCAAAGATACTTTTTTCTTTTTTTATGACTCCTGCCTTTGAGATCCTCGAACTTGTCTGCTATGAAGTGCTGAAGGATTAAGATATTTTCCGAATGGATATTGTGTTATAAGTTATGAGTTGTTACCATTCGACTGCAATTCAAACTCATGACACTTTGTATAGCTTCTATGATTAATTCAGAAATAATTTGCATTGAAATGCATTTAAGATATTTAACTTGTGACTCCAAATCAACCTATTTTAAGCCTGGCGGAAGCACTCCAGTCTCGAAAGTGTGTGGACTCCCCCCCAGTTACATGGACCTGAAAAAGATTCAGATATCAATATAGCATAGCTTTTTCAAAGTGTTTCTGAGAAATATAAGACCTGAGAGATGTCCTCCAACACACACACACACACACACACACACACGCTCCCTTGGGAACATTTGGGAAACTTTGAAAACTATAATTGCTTCCTGAAAATTCACAGTGCACATTTGACACAGTAAAGACATTTTGAAGACCTGCAGTTGAAAAACCTGTTTAAACCAGCATATTCCATGCTTTTGAAAACCAAACTTTTTAACAATATTCTTCCGTAAGAACTATTAGCCATTATAGAAATGATATTTGGATAATGTTGGTGAGAAAAAATTTAATTAACGAGACAAGAAAGAAACGGTCAGCATGGAGATGCCCAGTGGATGCCAACATGCCTTCCTAAGACGCTGCGTGGTCCATTCTGGAAAGATGATTCTAGAGACAGTTTGGCATTAGCTTTCTCCGTTAATGTAGTGGAAACTCCCACTTCCTGTTGTTTCAGTTAATCAAGAGGTAAAGTAGTCCATGAACTGAAGAATGGCTCAACAAATGTGGTCTATCTGTACAATGCGATATTATTCAGCCATGAAAAGAAATGAAGCGCTGACACAAGCTACAACGTGGATGAACCCTGAACACGTATGTTCAGTGAAAGAAGCCAGACGCAAAAGGTTACATACTGTGTGATTCCATTGATATGAAAAGTCTAGAATAGAGAAATCCATAGCAACAGAAAGCAGATTACTGGGGACAGCTAATGGGTCTGGGGTTTCCTTTTGGGATAATGAAAATGTTTTGGAACTAGATAGTGGTGGCGATTGCACAATGCTGTGAAGGCACTAAATGCCGTTGAATTCTCCACTTTAAAATGGTTAATTCTGTGTTGTGTGAATTTCACCTCAATTTTTAAAGAATCTTGGGAGGTGAAAAATGATGAGGGAGGTAAGAGTGACAGGACGGGGAAACCCAGGTATAAGAACCAGGAGGGGGAGGCAGAGCAGAGGGGACTGGAAAAGTCAAAGGGGATGTCCTGTATGTTCTCCATGGCAGCACGAACAACTTGCCCATATCTAACAGCAAGTTAAATACAGCCCAAAGAGATGTTCGCTACACAGAGTGGCCGTTGAGAGAAGGCAGGAAAGCAGCCTCTGCCTGGCTCAGCAGAGAGCTGACTGGGAACCCACACCACGGTGATGTGTTAATGACAGAGGCCTGAGGACACATGCTTATCTTTGCTCCCCAGGTGGAAGCAAGTGACCATGACACTAACGAAGCTGGACTATAAGGGTCCTTTATTTGTAGTGGCCCGTTTGGAAGCCCTGTTACCAGTGTTGTATTGTGACTTCATGTTCTGCTTAAAGAAGACCCCCAAACTGCATCATCTTTAGCTTCGCCACAAACTGGGTCAGCCCCCGAGACCAAGCTTAGTGGAGCCAGGCTGAGGAACTGTCCCAAATCTATTCTGACATTGTCAAACCTCACATTCATTCATGCCTACTAAAAGTCAGGCACCTTACATATCGGAGAAGGACGAGACCAGTGCAGTCCAATAGAACTTTCTGCAGTGAAGGAAATGTTCCATATCTACACTGTCTGATATGGCAGCCAGATATATGATAGTCTCATACAACAGCTGTTGAGCACTGGACTTATGGCCAGTGTAATTATGAGACTGATTTTTTTTTTTTACTTTATTTAATTTTAACTTAAATAATTGTGGCTGGTGGCTATTGTATTGGAAATCAAGTCTAGGCAGTTGTGGGTGAAAGTGTCATCTTTAGCATAGACACAGTTTTACTATTAGCTTTCCCTCCCGCTAGCTATGTAATTTGAGGCAAGGTGCTTAATCTGTAAGCCTTAGTTTCCTCATCGGTAAAAAGAGAGAAATGAGAAGACCTACTTCCTGGAGCTATTGTCAAGATGAAATGAGATATTGCATGTGAAGTGCACAGAACTGGGCAAATAATAAGTGCATCGATAAACGTTATTCGTGCCTTTTGATATTGGTAATTGATCTATGCTTTACAGAGCGGTGCCTTGAAGAAATAAGGCTCAGTGAGGTGAAGTAACTATGCTCTGGTTGTATAACCAGAAGTCAGGGGAGTAGAACTTACTCCCATGTGTTCCAATGTCGAAGTCCTCCGGCTTGCTGTTGCACTGTGCTCCCTCCCTTTAGAACCCTGGTCATCAAGTTCATCTCCACTTGGAGAATGAGCCTGGGACTGAGGAATGGGTCTTGGATTTCCCCATGAGCTGGTACCTTAAGCATGAGCTGCTTTGTTCTTTGTTGAGACAGGATTTCCAGTAGCAGTTGAAATCCTAGGGAAAACACGTGAGTGTGTAAGAGGGTTTCTATCTCCATAGTGATCATTGTTTCTTGCCTAGGTTGGTTCTAGCTAGGTTCTGGGCTGGACTAACAGAGAAGACTCTGATCTATGTCATCTCAGCCACCTGAAGAGTCTGGTTGAGTCAAACCTTTCAGACACACTAGTCATTCAGTCTTGATTGTGCTTTAAGACATTGAACATCCTCTTTTGAATGCTTTCTTCTTCATTCTATATAAAGTTGTCTCCAAGTCATAGAGAACTAGGTCCCACATAGATAGAAGCAAGACAGTCTTCTTTCATTCTAACTAGAGTTTCAAAGAGCACATGCATCCTGTTGTCCTCACCTCTGGGTTAAGGCTTGGAATGAATCACTTATGCAGATCTGAGGGATGACTCAGCCACTGGAAAATGCCCTGTGCGTGCTATTGCTAGCATCTCCGTTGCATTCTCAAGGAAAGCTTCAGAAGCCACGGATCAGTGCTGGTCTGGGGGCTTCTGCTTCACTTCCCACTCTAAATACAGTGCTTGTCTTGTCACACTGGCTGTTTAACAGCCCTGCCCGTGTCATTCTTAAGAGAAATAGAGTGAGGTTTCATTAACGTGAGAGATCAGCAGTAGTTCAATTATAAGTTATCACTGTGGAGGGAGAGCAGCAGGGTTAGCTCCTCAAGTTGGAAATAAAAAAGATGAATGGGAGGAGGAAATGAAGTCAGATGGATGCCTTGCCAGCGGTGCACAAGGGGAGAGGGGAGTCCTTTCTAAATACAGGTCGTATACCCAAGGCAATTACTATTTTTTAATCTGCAAAAGACCCACTTGTCATGGTGAGATTCCCATGCCTCTCTCCAACACCGTGACCCCAGGATGGTCGTATTTTGTGACCCATCAAGCTGGGGGCTTGGTCATGCTGGCTAACTCGCGGCAGCTAAGGATAACTCTGAACCTTTCCCGAAGGCTCTGGGGTTCCCAGTGTGTCAAGAAGACAGAAAGGCATGGCATCCTTCCAGTCAGTCTACTTCCTGTGGCAGAGTTTGATTATTCTGAACTGTGCTTATCTTTTCCACCTGCCCCACTCATTCATTCATTCATTCACACACTCATTAATTCAACAGATGACTTTTCAGCTCCTACTGCCTGTTAGATACTGTTCAAGGTAGTAAGCAATGACTCAGAGTCTCTGTTCTCAGGCTTTTACAAGAGGGAGGCAGGCAGATGATGATAAATGCCCCAGAATAAAATTAAACAGGGCAAGGAGGACGGGGAAGCAGGGGATGAGCGATGTCCTATTTCATATGGATGATCCAGGCTGGTCTCTGTGAAGAGGAGACATTTAAGCAGAGACCTGATGAAAGAGAAGGATGCGACTTATCCAGACATCTGCAGGGAAATAGAGCCACACAGGTAACCAGCCAACCAGGTTGGGGGCAGAGAGTTTTATGAAAGACAGGCTGCTCCAGTCTGGGAAGGAGCTGAGGGAAAGCTCTATGGAAATATTTGTAGCAGCTCTGCCTTTACTGGGGTGCCCCCAGTTGTTTTTCTCCTGGAACTGGACCCCTTCTTAACAGCCCTCACAGCAAGTGCAAAGGCCCTGGGGTGAAAGTGAGCTTGATATGTTTCAGGATGATAAGAGGGGGAGAAAACAGCTCATGCAGGGCCTTGTATGGACTGGGCTTCTGAGTGAAATGGGAAGCATTGAAAGTTTTGAGCAGACGCAGCATGCAATCTAGCATGTCTTTTACTGGGAATGCTGGCAGGGCTGCGGGAGATAGACTTGAGGAGGCTGCAGTGGAAGAAGAGAGCCAGGCAGGAGGCTATGGCAATAAGCCAGGTGAGAGAGGGTGGAGCTTGGATTAGGTTGGCCAAGGGGGAGGTGGTAAGAAGGGGTTGGATGTGAGATATTTCTTGAAGAAAGAGGCAACAGAATTTGCTGCTGGATTAAATGTAGGAAGTGAAAGAAAGTGGCTTTGAGGGTTATTAGGAGATTTTTTTTCTTGAGCCAAAAGGAAGGACAGATTGCCATTAACTGAGGTGGGGCTGACTGGGAGGAATGGGTGCCCAGAAGAATCCGTGCCATATGGAGATGCCATTAGAAAAATAGCTTGGTCACCTGGTGCTGAAGAATTTCCTCCAAAATTTTCTGTGTTGCAACCGATGTAAAGCTGAACCAAGGTTTTCTCCATCCGATGTGTTTGGAGGAGGCAGATGGTCCAGTCGGGATAGACTGGGCTTAGCAGGTGACGTAGAGGACCAGGCAGAGCCAGCCCTCCGGTGTCTGTCCCAAGATCCATGGTACCTTCGGGGAGTTCGATCAGCAAGAGAGGGTCTCCACAGAACCAGAGAACTGGCAGAAGGTTCTGTCTCAGGGACAGTAGTGACACTTGGGAGAATCGCTCAGAGAGCGATTGTGTTAGGGGGTTGTCTTCTTGGAGACTGTACTAGTCAGCTCGGGCCGCCATAACAAGACACCACAGACTCGGGGGCTAAACCACACACATTTATTCGCTCACAGTTCTGGAGGCCAGAAGTCCAAGATCAAGGTGCCAGCAGGGTTGGTTTCTGGTGAGACCTCTCTCCTTGGCTTGCAGACAGCTGTCTTCTCGCAATGTCCTCTCACAGTCTTTCTCTCCATGTGCATCCCTGGGGTGTCGTCCTCTTCTTGTAAGGACACCAGTCATATGGGATTAGAGCCCCACCCCTTGTGACCTCATTTTCCCTTAATTACCCCTTCAAAGTCTCCAATTACATTCATCGTGGAGGTGAGAGCTTTAACATGAGTTTTAGTGGGACACAGTTCAGTCCATACCACAGAGCCATGTTGAGGAAGACTCTGAGACTGCCTCCAGACTGACAGGAAAGAGAAGCAGCACCAACTGGCAACATCTTTCTTGGGAAATAGACATACGTGCCGCTGGCACACTTGTCCTGCCTAAGCTGGTTTCGCATCTTCCCTGGCTCAGATGGAAGTACTGTCAAAAATAGTTCGTGTTTTCAAGAACGTACTATGTGCCAGATACTATTCAGACAGCTTCTCTTACTCTTTATAAGAACCCAGCGAGGTAGGTACTATTCTCACCTTCCTTTGACTGTTGAGGAAACCAAGGCACTGAGAGGTTAAGTGGTTTACCCCAGACATGGTTAGTAATTGCTGGAGCCTTGTCCTGGGGAAGCTGGAATATAAAGTTATCATACTTACGGTCAATATATATGAGATCTTAGCTGCAGTGAAAGTGAAATTTTACCCGAATGAGAAATCTATCGAACAGACGTTTTATCCTACTGGCTTAGATTTAGACATCTTTTGGAAATCTAGTATCACCATTTTAAGTATGTTCTTCATTAGCTATGGAGCCCTCTCCCATATGGGTTTGTCAACTTTGTGGAAAAGGCTTTCACGAGACCACCTAACCCACGTCTATAGAAATGGAGAATTCTAAAGTCCATCCACACTTCTGCCTCCGAAATTAGAAATGTACATAATTGTCGAGATTTCCGGCTGGTGAAAGCACATTGACCACATCTTTTTCCTGCCTCCATTTGTTTTTTATTGCTGAATTTCCTGTCTGTATTTTCATGTGCTCCTCTGTCTTACTGATGGTGTTTGTTTCAGATTTGTGAGCTCTGAGAGGGCTGAGACAGCACACTTTAAGTGGGCTTTACCTTGTTGGCACAGCACTTTGTAAATAAAGGCCCGATAATTCATTCAACAAACATCTAGTGAGTGGTTACTATATGTAAAGCAGTGTGCGGAGCACATGGCTGATAGTCGAAGGGGTAGCAAGGAGGTTTCCTATTTTCCCAGAATTTTATTATTATTAATAAGAATGTTGGAGTAACAATGTTAATGACTGCTATTTATAGAGCCCGTCTTATCTGTTAGTAATTGTGCTCCTGTTTTACATACGTTCTTTTAATTAATCTGTGCTATTGCGCAGCATTTCCCTAAGCGTATTCCTCAGAACGCTATATCTGGCAAAATATTAATGGACGCTGTGTGTGTCCAGAGTCCCCAAGACCACCCTTCTCTAGAAGAACTCATGGACTCAGCATGTAGCCAGACTCATGTTTAAGATTTATGACAGTGAAAGGATGCCAAGGTGCATGGGGTGAAGTGGGGGGCAACCAGGTGCAAGCTGCCAAGGGTCCTTTCCTAATGGAGTCATGCAAGACATGCTTAATTTCCCCAACAAGTTGTGATAACACATGAAACGTCTACCAGGGAAGCTCACTGGAGACTCAGCACCCAGGGTTTTTGTGGGGGGCTGGTCACATAGGCATCCTTTGCCTCTATGTATGTATGTAACAAAATTCCAGAAAGAAAGCAGATGTTCAGTATAAACCACACATTTTGTACAAACAGTTCAGGCATAGTGAGCCACTCTTATCAGTTCTGGGGATAGTGGGAGCTTTCCTCAAATTCAAGTTCCCAGACGCCAGCCAAGGACCAACCTTGGGAGCAGATCTTTCTAGGGACAGCTGAGAACTGACTTTGGCCTGCTGTGTTGCATACTATGCCAAGGATAGATAGATGGACGGATGGACGGATGGATGGATGGATGGATGGATGGATGGATGGATGGATGGATGGATGGCTGGGTAGATAGATAGATAGATAGATAGATAGATAGATAGATAGATAGAATCAAGTTTGAAAAACCTGAATTGACCAGAGTTAAGCTGATTTCTTTACCTCTGGATTCTATAATCCAGACTTATTTGACCAAGGGCAACCTCCATCATCCCCCAGCACAGCATCTTAGAAGACCTTTCTTTGTAGGAAACGATTACAAGGAGTTTTGATGGGAAGATGACATCAGTCTCGTTAAACTTAAGATCAAACACTGGAGAAAATCTATTGCAGGAAAAGACAGTTTTAAAATTTATGATTTATCTTTTACTTTACACTTCAGCACTGACAGATAATTGTTAATTTAAGTAACGTCTCAGATGTTGATCCGAGGTACTAAGAGAGAGAAGTGCTGAAGCTGTGCTGGCCTCCTTGGAACGTAAAACCTGAGAAATCCAGTTAGACTTAGAATTTGTAGATGTGGTCTTCACAAACCTATCATCAAGGGGTCATCTGTTAACTAAACGATTAGCTTTTTCATTTGAAATGTGAATTCAAATTTTTTCGCCGTGCAGAGGACATTAACCAGGGTTACATTTTAAGCTTTGAAATATCATTTAAATGTACTTTCAGCATAATAAAAACTTAATCTAATTCTTGTTTCTTATATCACCAGGAAGTTTTTGCCTAAATTAGTCCTTATTTATTGTTACAATGAAGACTTTAGAATAGGCTTTTATTTAGTGAAGTATTTGGACTAGAATTTACTCATTCTCCAGATGTGTTAGTTTTGGAATCATTGATAAAACAGGAAACTGATTTCCACTAACATTTCCAAGAGGGAGTTTTAAAAATCCACCTGTGAGGAATTTTTTCTGTGAAATCTTGAAAAAGACTTAGTGCTTTTCTGTGAGTACATTATTATTTTTCCCATCAGAGTGGTGTATGATTATTTTCTTCCTTGACTTCCCCATCTGCATTATGCAAACATCACATTCCCAATCCGAGCCTCATCAGCAGCCTCATTTTGACTTTCTGCTTCGCTGACTTCTGCATTCCGTGAGATTCTGTAAGCTCTCGCTCCTACCCCTGGCCTGACATTCTTCTTCATCTCTATGCTTCTCCGTGCTTCACTGGTCTCCGTTTGTTTTGGGTTTTGTTTTGCTTCCAGTATGTGTCCTTTTAGAAGCAATTACTAGTTCCTATTGGTTTGATCTATGAAATATTTCTTCCTTGGTTCCATCCTTAGCACCACTTTCTCAGTTCTAATTATCATTACGACTCACCCAAACAGGTGAAACTCTCCCCTTTGGCTTTGAGACACGTGTCTCTACTCTTCCCCAACATGGGAGCCAGAGGCTTGACACTGGATCTGATCACCCCTTTGCTTAAACCATTGGCACTTCTTTGTTGACTTTAGGATAAGTCCAGATGGAACATAGATCCTTTGCCATCTGCATCCCTCTTCAATTCTCCTTTCCCTTCTACTCCAGTCCTTGCATATACTGCTTTGCTCCTGCCATGCTGAACTGCTCATCATTTCCTTAATGCACCTTGCTGCCTCAGTGCCTTTGCACATTCATCTCTAATGGGGAACTAGGATAGCTTTGGCATCCAAGATGATGATTGGTATGAATCAAAAAAAGGACATCTTATTTGACTTGTAGGAGAGGTGAAAATGGATGTAGGAATGTTTGAGTCAGGTCATTAGCACTAAAGAGAGGGATCCTGTGAATTTTAGAATTGGAGATCGTCTGATCTATGCCATCCCAGAAAGGAGGGGAGAATAAGTTCACAGATTGGGTTTTAAAGGAAGGAGAGTCAGGGTTCTGGCAGGTTATTTAATTTAAGCCCACTGGAAGGGCTGTGGATACAGGTTCTGCACCAGACATAATTTACTGGGACCCTTGAGGAGAATAAGCTTCCAGATGGGGACCTCACTGGCTGAGTTGTGAAGAGCTAGAAATGTTAAAAGCAGATTTGATGAGGGGCCAGCTTTCTGTGTGCTTCAGGATGGCACACACCCCACTCTTGTGTCGTGATCCAGTTACTCTCCCTTCTGCTACATTCTGGACATCTTAAAGATGAAGCCGATGCTGTCATCATTTTTATTTCTTTTAAAAATGGACACAGCATTTGGCACACTGCCTGTTAAGCATTTATTAAGCATGTAGGTTCTTCAGATTTGGCTACCACTCCCCAGCACCACCCTGCATTAAATCTCCCTTAAGAACTCGGATTTTTGTTTATATACCTCTGGGTTTACTTTGGGATTTTCCATGAAGCCTGGGGGAAAAAATGGGAAGTTATTATCTGTATCATTTAATTTAAAATAAACTAAATAGTAGAAATGACACAGACTGTCTGGTTTATTTTCAGTTCAATCTCAGATACAGGAATTGGCTTTCCCCATTCATGATGTCGACCCCACCCATAATCCTAAATCCTTTCAATGGGCAAACCAAGCAAGGCTTCAGATCAAATCCAGAAATCAAGAAGCGTAAATGCTGCCCTTGTATATCAGCTTAGTGAGTCGTGGCAAATAATAAAACACGCTTCCAAAGGACAGATGATTCTTCCAGAGGGCTGCTCTTTAAATGTCACTGTGGATTAGGGTCCTTTGTTCTGCTCTGTCTCCACAGCTCTGTTTCAGAAGTCCTGGGACACCAGGCTGTTGGGTAGTGGGAGTAAAAAGGGGAGGAGGAGAAGGCAAGATGGACCTGGAGGGAAGGTTGATGTTTTCTGATTTCTGAGGGAGCCTCCAGATCAGTGGGGTGCTGATAGATGAGAGGGGGCTGAGCGCTGTAAGAACCACTGGCTCTGTTCCACTCGGAGCCCCATGTGGCTCTATGAGCAGGGGAAAGGGGAGGGAGAGCTCCAAGGAGGGGACAGAACAGGGAGATCAGGAAGGAAAGAACAGTGTGTGTGTGTGCGCGCGCTGGTGAGAAGGAGAGAGAACAGAGGAGAAGTAAAAATCCTAAACTCTGGGGCCGCGTTCTTCAGGAGGGGATGCGTACTTGCTGGGCTTCACAGTCTTTCTTCTGTTCTTGGGAGCTGTTTGGAGACTTCTAAACCCACAGCCCCAAATCACCAACAAGAAGTACTGTTATCTGGCAGTGTAATTGTATCATTAAAAATTACTTCATAGGATTAATAATCTAAAATGAAAGTAAAGCTAAAGAGCTACCAGCAGGTTGAGAGATCAAGACATTTCCTATAAGGTAGCAAATCTCTTTTCCCTTGGGTTCTGAGACACTAACTTTCCAGGTCCCCTTTCTGTGTGTCAGGACTTTTCCCCTAAAGCACTCATGAACTTCTCTCCTAATCTTAAGTGAAGCCTTCCCCAAGTTTCTTCCCTTTCCTTTTTTCTATTTCTGTCCCTTCCAATCTTAACCAAACCCCCAGCTTCACTCAGCACTCTGAGCAGGGAATTTCCCTGTCCAGCCCAGAACTCTCTCCTAAAACCCAGTGTGGTCAACTGCCCATGTGTATCATATCCAAATGAACTCTTGCCATCTGCCCCTTGGTGCATCCCAAAACTGAACTCAACATCTATTTTGTGCCTTTAATTCTTGGAAAGAATCTGCTAATGTCTTTCATTCTTTTGAGATGGTAATCCCTCACCCTGTTTCTTTGTCCTCAAGGACTGGACCGGAAATTGTGGTCTCTCCTGTGACCGTTAGGAATAGTTTTGAGTGGGGAAAAAAGTGGAATTCCAAACCCAGCGTACCTCAGGGCTCTCCCCCAGAGCTTTACTCTGAACGCACCAATTGCTGTGTGCCTGGACCCTGACTTGAACTTTCCCTGAGTGATTCCCGATACTTGACTCTCTTTAGCAACTTATGTGTCATACGGAACCTGTTTTTGAGATTTGTGGACCAGACAAAGAAGAGGATATTGTGGCCTCTAACCCAGTGGCTGGTGTGCTGGAGCCAGTTAATACCAGCTACCCAGAAATGATCGTTTGAATCTCTTTCCAACTCCACATTCAGCGTTTGTAGATTGGTACCAGCCATGACAGGAGCATTGACACAATGGGAATGGGCAGACACTACCAACCAATGCTTTTTCACTTTTTCAGAGGACTGATTGTTAAGCATTTACCAACAGACCCCTGCCCCTGTGAAACTTACAATGTTCTGCACAGTTCATAATGGCATTAACTTCCTCCTCTTGAGGCACTCTGTTAAAGCTTCGCTGATTCGTCTCATTTAATCTGCATAACAACCTTATGAGAGAGGTGCCATCTTTGTAACCAGTGGATGAGTGAAGCAGTGGGTGCTCAGAGAGGTAAATCATACTAACCCAAGGAAAAACCAAGACTCAACATCATATGACCAAGAACAGGTCCATGTCACCTAAGCAGATTTGTAGTAGAAACCTGGTCAGGGAGTATTTGTCCCAAAGCGTCTCTGTCTCTAAATGACGTCCATTCTAAGACAATGGCCCTGGAAATTGTGGTGGACTAGACTTCACAAATTGTGCGTTCTTGGAACAAGCAGCATTTGGAAACTTTGAAGCTGCTGTTAGAGATCATCCACAAGAAGAGTTCATGAGATAGGTTCAGCTTCCAGTTTGGATAAGAACTTCTCAAAAAAAGACCCACATCTGTTAACTGAATAACATTTTAACTCCAGGTTCTTTCTATAAACGCTTGGCTAGCAACCCCCTAAAACAGCACTGTCATTGACCAACCAAGTAGTTGTTTCTTTATAATAGGGACATGGCAAAGGACAAGAGAGGCCAAATGACTCAGTTGTCTGAGAACATTAGTAGAAACCCTTTAGCCAAATGACTCTCCTCGTGGGGTGTTAGCGTCATAGTAATTGTGAATTTTCACTAACTTTAAGATATAATTCTTTTGATCTAGGTTAAGTTTTCCATAAATTTGAAGAAATATTAGGAGGCAAGTCACCTGTCTCTGGGGTCTTAGCTGAGAGGCCAGGCCTCTGAGATCTAGATGGCTGGGCAGGGAACAGAGACTTTGTCTCCCCACTGTGGTGACCACATCCAGATGGCAGCTGGAGGCTTTGTTCCATCAGAGGAGCAGGTGTATTCTGTGGTACTATCAGGGCACTGAGGGAAGCTGCTCTGGCTGGGACATCAGAGCTGGGGCTGCCCGGTGGGAGGTACACACAAAGGAAGGCCCCTTCTCCTCGCCCAGCTGAGCTTTTTAAGCATTAATGCGTAGACCCAGAGGGTGTGCCTCTTTCTAATCCCCAGGAAGACCCTCAGAGGCTAGGTGCACCCTGCACGGACTGAGACATGGGGGCTGGGTAAGCTCTGATGTCATCCCAGCTTTTACAACGTCCCCCTCTACATCTGTGTGCTCCTGTGCCGAGTATGCATATGAGCTAGCCTCCCCTCCCCAAGAATATTTTTATTTTAGGATAAGAGCGGCATTTTTAAAATTTGAAGAGAAAGTTTTCATTTCTCTTGATGTGTTTGCTACATCTTTAGGCAAGTATTTATTAGGATATTATGGTTAACATAATCATGGCCATAACTTCCTAATGAATGCAAATGGGAAAATAAGATTTTATTAAGCAAGGATGATCATCTTAAAACCATTAAAAACTTGTGTTTATGGAAAACATTTTTAGGAGTACAGCTGTTCTTTAAAGCGAATCTTGTCATCTTTTCTTGCGCTTAGCCCTGCTGGGAACTTGGGCTGAGCCAAATCAGGTGT
This sequence comes from Equus quagga, assembly GCF_021613505.1. Taxonomy (NCBI): domain Eukaryota; kingdom Metazoa; phylum Chordata; class Mammalia; order Perissodactyla; family Equidae; genus Equus; species Equus quagga. The sequence goes on from NC_060279.1 coordinate 74,716,063, forward strand.
AACAAGCAGGCGTGTGATGTGTCTGAGTGGTGAGCGCCGGCATCTTGGCCAGAGTGGGAAGTTCAGCACATTGATTAAGGCTCAACCCGCGCTGAGGGTGATCACCCCCCACCAGGGGACATTTGCCAATGTCTGGAAACATTCTCAATCGTCATGAATGAAGAGGGAAGTGCTACTGGCATCTAATATATAGGGATGCTGCTCAACCTCCCATAATGCACAGGACGGGGCCCACAATGAGGAATTACTTCGTCCCCAGTGTAAATAGTGTAAGAAGTCAGTAGGGACAGAGGTCAATAGTCGGGAGGTAAGAAGTCCTGAGTTAAGGTAACGGGCTCAGGAATCACAGGGACTTGTTTTCAGATGCCAGTCTGACCTTGGGCAGGTGACCTCAACTGTTTGAACTGCTGAGTCCTGGTTTTTACAGTGGTCTGATCATTACACCAAGCTCACAGGGCAGTATGAGAATTGAGACAACACGCGTCAAATCCTTAGCACAGCTCCTGGCACAGAGTAAGTGCCCAATAAAGTGAAAACTGTAACTCATTATTATTGTTGTTGTTGCTGTTGCTGTTGTCCTCCTGGATGTAAAATAATTGGGAAAAAGTTTCAAACCAAGTTTAAGTTCAGCTTTTAAAGTTTGCCCTTTTGTTATATATATAAAAATCCTCCCAGCTGGATTTTTTTCTAGTTCACAATTCCGTAAAAGGCTTCCTATGAGTGTGTAGTTTGGAGGACTTGCTCTCGGCTGCTGCTAGGGTAGGGTGTCTGACAGGAGCTATGCCTGAGACGGCTCATTCTGTGTGGATGCCGCACATTGAAGCTCAGAGTGTCAGGTGACCTTAGAAAGCTGCCTCATCACCTGGGTTTCTTCCCAATTAGTCACCTTGATCAAAGCCAGAGGCAACCCATGTCCATGGCAGAGAGCCCTGGGTGGTCATGTTGAGAAATCCAAACACATCAGCCATAAGATACCTGTGCATTTCATTGTAAAGCAGGTCAGAGAATGTGACAGCAGAGCCTAGCTGATGACATTGATGAGCTGTCAACCTAAGGGGTTCCCTACCCTTTTAGGGGGCTTCACAAGTCACAGTGCCCTTTCAGTGTCATTTTGCTGTGATTTGACAGAGCAGGCCACTGTTCTGCTCCAAAGACCCTTAATTAAGATCCTGGGACGTGCATAGGGCAGAGCCTGGCACACAGTAAGTGTTAGCTATCGTTATTATTGTTATTTCCATGTCGACTTGTTGTTATGTATACACACCTGCCTATGCATATATGCAGGCATACCTATGCAACAGATTAGCATACTTAAGAAACTGTTAGGGGCACTCCGTAATACACGCATACACATGGACTTATATAGTACATACGGATATAATGGAATTAACTCTCCCAAACCTTTGGGGTAATAACATTCTTCTCGGAATCAATCTGTGGATGGAGAGCCAGCCCAGTGAGGCCAAGAGAGTAAGTAGCCCCTGGATCTGCTCAGTTTCTAAGACAGGGAGGAGACACCCTGGTGTTCCCTTGACTCAAAGATGGAGGCGAGAGAGGCAAAACTCTGAAGTGTGGGAGTGAGCTGTCCATCCTTGGAGCCAGTTATTCGTGGTGTGACCTTGTGCAGGTCATATCACTTCTTTGAGTCTTAGCCTTCCCAGCTGGGGTATGAGGGTCACAGCTATGTCACTGTGCTACTATATGATGCACGAGCAAGTTTGCAGCTCACTACCTGGCATCCAGCCCTCAGTCTTTATCTGAAATCATTTAGGGCTGATGGTGCCAAGACACTCTTAGAGACTCATGATTTAAGAATCAGGAATCCCTTTGATAAGGTGCCTGTGCCCTCCCTTGCCACCATCAGTATGAGCTACTTGCATCATTTACTAACCGTATTTCTCCTTTTTACTTTGGCTGACAACACGCACAGGATGTTGTGTTTGACACACAGGGTCCAAGCATAATAACTACATCTGTGGACAACATGCAGTGTCAATCTTCCCCTCCTTTTCTCTGATCTTTCTTTTCATCTGCTTGCAATTCAACATTATTGCGCTTAGTTGTGCAAGCTACCTTGAATTCAGTGTGGGTTGATGTGGGGTATAAATAAATTTTTTAAAAACCCAAACCTTGAATGTGTTCAATAATTCTCCAGGATGTTGCTTAGCTTCTTGGGGCTTCTTCCAATTTGAAACCAACAATGAAAGTGACTCACCCAGCTTCTCTTATTGGCTGACTGTGACTATAAAGATAACTGATTCCTATACCAAGTCTAATAGGATCAATTAAATTCCTTGTAAAAATGTCCCTAGTAGGGAAAAATGTTGGGTGAGATGCTAAAATTCATCTGTCCAAAAGCAAGAGGCCAGCAACTCTTTCTTGTTTTTTGTTGCAGCTGATCAAAGTGAACCTCATGCTTTTTGTAGCTTCTTTGCCCAAGGTGTCTGTGACAGATGGCTCGTGAAGCAGCAGCAATGCACAAAACCTCTTGCTATTATTTTTAATAAAAAATACTGACTATAGAGGAAATTGACTATTGAAAAGATTGAGGATTCAGATGTTGAAACTAATTGTGTCGAGTTTGGGCACATTACGACTTTCTCAGCATGGGCTATGTGGCCGTGACAGTAGGCTTTGCAGTTAAAAAGAGAAGTCAAGAGATGACCCAAAGGCCAGGCCTCCACCGGCTTCCCCAGCTTTAAACTAGGGTTAGTTACAAGGTATGGATTTGTATTCACATTAGAAAATTAGGAATGCATGCAGAAAATGGCTTTCCCACAGATAAAGATGATCAAGCCTCTTAAATTTTGGGAAATGTCTTCATGAGCATTTTTAGTGATTTGGCATTCACTCCACATGGGAAAGTCCCTGCCATCTTGCCCAGCAAACAATGGCTCATGTGTCCTGCAGACTTGATTGCCACGCTGCTCCAGCATAGCTCCTTCTGCAAGGGCTATGTTGTCCAGATGTCAATACCTCATTTTACCCTCGAAAATTACCTTCTTGGCATCTAGACTCACTGCTTTCCTGGCCCAGTAGCAGGATGAATATGGAAATCTAGGATGCCTTTGGTTGTGATATTTTTAATATTTGTAATAAAAGGGCACTACAGTGTGGACAGAACTGGGTTCAAAGCCCAACTCTCCCTCTTCCTGACTGAACAAGCCACATAGCTTTCTCTGTCTTCTTATTTGTAAAATGAAAATGTTTGCTCCTATTTCATAAGACTTTTTTGAAGATTACATGAGACAGTGTTGGTAAAATACCTCGCAATGTGCTTGCCACGTAGTGGACATCAGAAGAGAAAGCTGCCAGCCTGCTTATGGTCAAACCTAGGAGGATTTGATATAGACCCAACCTTCTATGGCTGTAGAATAATAAACAGGTGTATATAAATTAACTGAACATGAGTGGTTTTTAAAAAATTTTTTAAGGGCCAGCTGTGGTGGCCTAGCAGTTGAATTCAGCATACTCCGCTTCAGCGGCCTGAGTTCGGTTCCCAGGAGTAGACCTACACTGCTCTGTCAGTGGCCACACTGTGCTGGTGGCCCACATACTAAAAAAGAGAGGAAGATTGACATGGATATTAGCTCAGGGCAAATTTTAACTAAGTGTGTATGAGAAATTGATTCTCCAAGATCTTGAGGACCCAATGATGCTTTCATTTTAAGTTTTGCCAACTCAGAGCCCTTCCAGGCCACAAGGACATGAAGGGATACTCTTTGAAAATATTAACAAAAGAATTCCTAGGCACCTGCAATGAAGGGGTCGTGGTCCCTGCTATCAAACAGTCCCCAGTCCCTCCCGAGCTCCTCAGAGGTCTGCAACCTGGCACTGCCCTTGAGAAGCTGTGATGGCCCTGATGTGTCATGCTCCCTAACTTTCTCTCTCTTACAAATATTTATTGCCCACCTGTTATACACCTCTCAGTTCCTCTTTGCCATGTGGTGGGAGAAACAGCAGGCAAAGGTGATTGCCCTTGGGGCTTATTATCTGGTGAAGCAGCAAACAGCGAACGAGTAATAAGTGATGAGTGTTTTGGAAGGAAAAGTACAGGGCACCATGGGGACAGAGAACAGGAGGTCCTAGTCAAGTCCGGGGGTGGAGGAAGGCTTCTCTAAAGGTGTCTGATCCTTTTTCTTGAGGGTGAGCTGGAGTTAGCCAGACAGAGAAAGTGGTGCTTCATGGACAAAGGGACAGAATGTGCAAAGACTAAGAGGAAGGAAAGCAATGGTGGGTTTGACAGATTCAAAGAAGCCCCAGAGAGTTGCAGCTTAAGTAGAATGCATCCGTATTTTCTTTTGTTACTAAAAGTGAAATGATAAGGTACATGTAAGGAGCATTTAAGCCGATCTCAAAGGCCAAGTTTCAAGGACGCGGCTCTCCCCTTCCTCACCCCCTTCAGCTTTTAGGTTCAATTCCTTGTTTCCATTTGGTCCCAGTTCTCCAAAGTTGGGTCTGCGATGCAAGAAGTTTACAAAAGGAACCGTGTCAGGAGAAGGGACAACGTGAATCTGTTAAGAAGACGAACCCCAATGAGGCCACACACCAGCAACGCTGATTGTTTTCAAGATTTATTTTTGCATGCTCTTGATTAAATGTGCAAGAAGATAAATTGAACTGGGCCTTTATAATCAAGCACAAATTGGTGATTGTATAGGGGCTATTTTTGATTTAGACAATGAATTGTACCAACAATGTTCATGAAGGCATTGACTTAAAGCAAAAAGCATAGCTCTACAGTAGCACAGGCAAAGTCTGACTATAAAAAAAACATTTTTACCAGAATATTTTCAGCTGAAGGTGCCAAAAAAGGTGTATCTTATTTAAAATTGCAACATCCCCTTGAGAATGGCTTGCTCTAACAGTCCTGGTTCCTGATTATTAAGATGAATCTTCTTAATGTACCCAATAAAAATTAGACTCCAAGATGTCTAACGAGCTTTAGCGGCTGCACTAGGAAAAAAGAAATGCCAGTGAAGGCTTAGCGCTGAAAATAGTGTTGCTGCTGATCAAGATGAGAGAGAGGCAGGCTGTGAAAGACGCGGTGCAGAGTGTTCTGTCTGATGTGTGGCTTCTGGAGCTGCATGTGCTCTGGGGAACACTGGCACATCTCAGATGTGACCAACACATAGGTGCCAGGGACAATTAAGAGAGCCAGGGTGGCAAACCCATTAATGCAAGAAGAGAATCTGCCATTCAGAGACATTAATTTAACATGACACCAACAGGGGTGTTTATATGTGCTCATTGTGGTGTCAGACGTTATGCTCTAATTGAGTTAATTAAAAGTTAATGGCATAGAGCACATCACGATGCTATAAATGACAGGCACGTGACCAGTCCTCAGACTCTCTCATTTGAATAAATCTTTCACTCACCGTCAAATTCTGCTTCTGAAAGATTCATTCCACATCGCTGCCTCTCCTTCTCCCTTTGAAGAGGGTGAGTGCTGTCCCATTTGATATATAAACAAAGGGAATTGGGAAAGATAAAAGGAGGCCCGTGTGCTGTGTCATAAACATCACCCATAATTGCCAGCCATGTACTTAAGCATCTCAATGGGAAGGGGGATGTGTACCCCTAGAATGGCTCTGATGGGATAGGGAGATGCAAATGCCTGCTGGTGGCAGTGTGAGGATGGCGGGATGTGACTGTGGCTAAAAAACAAGGTTTAAATCAGGTTGGTGCAGATCTTACGAGGTGGGAAAGCTGCTTATCCTCTCTGAGCTTCAGTTTTCTCATCTGTGAAGTGGAGAGAAGAGGATACAGCATCTGCATCGATGGATGCTTCTCCCGATGAAGTAGGAGAATCTGTCTAAAGCCTTACCATACTGTTGGGCGCGTGGTGAGTCTTCCATAAAGCTTAGATGGTGCTGATTGGAGAGTCTGTCTTTGTGCCTGGGGAAAACAAAATCCCCAGGCATGGTGTTAGCCACTTCCCTTCCTCGTTGTCCCTGTTTGGGCAGCCAATGGAGTTCTCTGTGTTAGTTTTTCTGTATTGGGTTGTTTGATTAATTTATGTTCTAGGTACCTCCAAAAAGGTGCATGCAACATATAATTGCACAGTACAGGCAAAGAAGCATCTGAAAATCGTTCACGTAAGACAAGGCAAAGCCAATTGGAAAAGGTCTCAGACTTGCATCCTGACTAAGGATGCACAGGAACCTAAGGAAACTCCCAAGCTGGGCCTAAAACTTGACTCCGGGCCTCCTGGCAGGGAGGCAGAGAGAAAAACACAGCAGCTCACTTAGCTCTCATGTTTCCTGTGTTGTGGACGAGGGCACCTCCTCCAAAGAAAGAAGGAAACTATTTTGGGGCCTAAATTCTAAGGAGAACCTGTGATGTGTCATCATGGAACCCGATGAACGTAATTTTTGAGTAGTTTTAGCAATTAAAAGATGGAGAAATGAAACAATTCTTATACGGCTCTTTCTTGGGACAACTCTTGGTAAAGGTCAAAGATGATGACTTTCAAACTTTTTTGATAGAGCTGCACAGTAAAAATTAGTTTCCATAGCACAATCCAGCACCCTCAGTGCGTGCACACACACACACACACACATACACAACTGAAACAAAGTTTTACCAATAATTCTTACTAGCTTCACTGTGGGTGGTGCTAGCGTTCTAGTTTGTATTCTACTCTCTTTTGTTATTTAAAATGCTGGCCGTGACCTATAAATTGATTTCATGACCTGAAAATGAATTGTGACACCTGCTTAGAAAACACTGATGCAAGGTGTTAGGTAAGAACATATTTCTATGAAAGTACTTAAGTGGAGGGACAGAAATGAGTGGGGCTAGGTATCTGGGGTTTTGGAAAGAAGTAAATTTTTTTACTAGTATCCATTTCCCATTCTTCTCTTCCTCCACAGTGCGTTCTGCATGGCCCAGTGTTCCACCACGGGGAGCCTGTGATTGCTTTTAAGCTTAGTCTCTCTCAGGGTGGGGCAGGTGGGGCTTCAACAAATGGATGTGTGCTAGAATTACCTGGGATCTTAGTGGGTCTGGGTGGAGCCTGAGATTCTGCCTCTCTAACCAGCACCCAGGTGATACTTATGCGGCTGGGCCCTGGACCACACTTTGAATAGTGACAGGCGAGAAAACACAAAGATGAAACTTCATGTTTCCAAGCAGCCACTCACAGCCCCATCCACTAACGCCCCTTTTCTCCTTAAAGGTCATCTTACTGTGTCGCCACTCACTTTTAGAGACTGATTATGTCATTTAATATGTCTTTGGTGAAAATTTTTAAAAACCACCTGGATGAAATTAGAAAGAGTGTATTTGAAAAAAATAAAAATAAATAAATAAATAAATAAAAACAATAAATAAAAAAGAGTGTATTTGAAAAAACTAAAAATAAATAAATAATAATAAATAAAAATATATAAATAAATAAAAATGATAAATAACAGAAGAGTGTATTTGAAAGGCTCCTGGAACTGACACTGAAACTAATGAAGCAGATCCTTAGAGAGGCAGTGAAGCAGGAGAACTCTGGGCTTTAGTAGCAGGAACTGGTGGCGCTCTCTTCAGACGAGGCCATTGGAATTAACCAACACCAAGGGCCCCTTGGGTCCTTGCAGTGGACACCCAAATTCCAGAGAGAAGATCCAAATGGCTCAGTTTGGGTCACAGGTCCACAGGGTCCATGTCAGTGGAGGATGGGGCATCTTGACTGACAGTCCCACCAAGACTTAGTTACAAGAGGGCAATCACAATTTAGTCACCATCCAAAGGGGCCTGCATGCTGGGCAGGCAAACACAGCAATGGAATGCTGGGTTGTTGAAGACCTAACTGGCTCTGAGAGGGAGAGAGGTACTCTTTGCTGAGTTCCAACTCTGTGCCAAGCACACTACAGCTGTGTTAACGTAATCCTTCCATTAAGCTACTGGTTCTTAACTGGGGATGATTTTGCCCTCCAGGAGACAGTTTCAAGGTCTGGACAGATTTTCAGTTATCACCATTGGGTTGGGGGTGCTGCTGGCATCTAGTGGGTCAAGGCCAGAGATGCTGCTAAACATCCTACAATGTGCAGGACGGCCCCCACCACAAAGAAGTCACCCAGGCCAAGGGTCGCTAGTGCCAGAATTCAGAAATTCTGCAATAAAGCTGAAAGATGGCAGTGGTTTTCTCTATTTTCCTCATTTTATGGATGACAGAAAGTTAGGTAAGATTCACAAGGTCAGAAGGCTGACAAGTGGCAGAGCCAGAACTTGGACCCCGATCTGTGTGGTTCCAGAACATGCTGCCTCCTTTGCCACACCTTTGAAAAATAGCCTCTTGCACGTGCCTGGCAAGAAAAAATAGGGGCAGGAGAGACACTCGATCAGGAATCTTATAAACTTCATAACAAATGTGCAAGGTCCCCCTTCACTAATCAGATTTGTTCTGTTCTATTCTGGAGTCATTCCAGCCTACCAGGCTTTAATTTAACGGTAACATGTGGACAGTCTTTGTGTCTGAGGATACCTGGTATAGCTGTCTTCACGCTGGCACAGTGAGAAGTTACCAAGTGATTAATAGCCATGGCGTTTCCTGGAACACCTGGGTGGAAGACACACAAGTGGCTTATCCTCTTTTAATAGTCAGTCGTTTCAATTGAATGTAACGGGATAACAGCAGGCAACCTGGGCGTGAGGTTGAGCCTCATGTGACCTCCTCTACGTGTAATTTCCCAGACCGCATGGTGGGTAATGGGCCTCCATCTCCCTGGTGTACCCACGGGGAAGAGGGCATTAAGTCTGCACGGCTGTGCTATAACCAGACGTATAGGGACACTCGAGCTGGAGGAACTTCTCCCCCATGCTGTATCTCCTGAAATGCTTGTCAATAAAAGTACAGTTGGGGAAGGCATTTTGTTTGAAAAGAGGAAATTCACTTCCTTTCAAATATCGTATGGTCCAGGTGAAGAGCCCGGAGTTTCTCTAATTACACCGTGAGCCATTGAAAACTGTGAACGTGTTTTGCACATTAAAAGACCTGGATTTTCTTAGAGACCCTGGGGAACTGTCTCACTGGAGTGCCCCATCCACACCTCGGGAAGAACTATCTGAATTAAAAAAGAAATCGGAAACAGGAAAAGAGGACAAAGAAAAATGAAAAAATTTCATGGCTTTCAAGTGAAAGGGTTTCCTAAAAAATTCATGAGATGGCTCTAATAAATGGACTGGAATAACTCGAATAAAAATACCAATGTTTTCTTTTGCAGATGTTTCTAAAATGTTCGGAGTGGCTTTTGATGGTCTGTGTTTTCTGTTCTAAAAACTTTCTCCCATCATTTTTAGGAGGCCTCCTTGGACTACCAATTGAGTAAGATTTTTGCTAATTAATAGTCTAAATTCATTAGGCTTTAGTGTAATTATATTTTGAACGAACCAGCTAAGTTAATACAATGTTGTTTGTCCTAAGAATGACTAAGTGGCTAATAGGAAATAAGGGTATATTCTTTTAAAGTTGATATTCTTAGATCTTGGTATACCGTCTGCTACTCAATAACATTTTCTTAAATAAATGAATACACTATAAGAAATAGACATTAATAAGGAGGAAAAAGATGGGTGGGCTGAGTGTGATTATACCAGAAAAACAGGAGCCGCGGCTCCCATAGAGACTTAGCATTCGTTTCTATGAATTCAACGATATAGGATATAGGTGTTTTCATAAGTTCTCAGATGGAAAATAGTTACAGAAATCAACTATTTCAACTTTTTGCACACAACATCCTCCAGTGCGAGGTGACTGTCCAGTATCCTCTCAAACATTTGGAGTGTTTCCAGTGATCAGTGAATCTATCACCGTAACCTTTCACGTACAGATCAGGCTATTAGGAAACTGCCTTGTATGGAGCGCTAATCTGCCTTTTAGAAAATATCCATTTCCTCCTGGTTCTTCCCGCTTTAGATACGCAGGGATCTACCAGCGATTCCACATGCTGTATCCTCAGATGTCTGAGGGCAGATTCTTTGACCATTCTTCATATGAAGGGTCTTGACTCCTTCTAAGTCACCCTCCGTTGGATGGTTTGATGTAGAAAAATAACCCCTTAAAATACAATCTTCAGGATGTAGCTTGGCCATGACATAGGATGTTATTAAAAATTGAATGCATCACTTAAGGGCAGCTACGGAGTCTAATGATAACATCCACGTCAGTGTGTCCATCCTTGTGTCTCAAGACAGTCCCTCTCCAGAGATTGGCTCCTGCTGATATGATCTCCCCTCTCAACCCTCTTAACTCAAGGCAAAGAAGTGGGGAAATTACATAGCAATTATTAAGCCAATAACTCCCATATGGATGTTCAAGTTCCCAGTGCCACAAACATCACAAATAATGGCTGTCTCTCACCTCATTCGTGGAGCTGATGGGGTGCACTTTCTCCTCGAGTCCTCTCTCCCACCCACCTCTAAGAGCTTTCCAGTGAAGCCCACTCTTCACTCACTGTTCCTGGCCTCAAGCAGGGGTGTCTCCTCGCAACCTTCTGTGCTGCACGGGCTCCTCTACCTCTCAGCCTAGCCTTCGGCTTATTTTCCCCTCTCCAGTCATGCTCTGATTGCAGCTGCCAGCAACTGTGATTGTTGGTGCTCCAGATCTCTTTGTCAACTTAAACGTCTTCATCTGCCAGTATCTCCAGCCTCACTTTCCTCCTCAACATTAGGGATTTGGGGGCGTAGAAGCTAGTGAAATCCAAAACTGCAGCAAGGACCTGCGTTCTTTGTTGAAACAGTTAGAATGCCATTGGAAGCAAGTAAGGGAAAACGCCAACCCCAAGCGACTGTTACAAACACTGAGGAGAATTTATCATCTCTCAGAACAAAGCCTGGAGGGGCCGGGAAGCTCCAGGGATGGTTAATTCAACATCTCACCAGCACCGAGGATCAGGTTCTTTCCATCTCTCTGCTTTGTCATTCTTAGCCTGCTGGATTGTCCTCAGGCCAGCTCTCTCCAGGTGTGCAGGACAGCTGCACAGCCCCAGATGTCATAGGCAGGAATATCAGCTTAAGGTGAAAGAGGAGAACATCTCTTCTTGTGTCTCTTTTGTCACCAGTTTCCCAGAAGCCCCTATCATGCCTCATTGGCCAGACCAGGTGAAACATCTACCCTAAACCAATCACTAGCAAGGGAAATGGGATGACTATGAATGGTATATTAAGCAGGATTTATCTCTGAGTTTGGATGGGGAGACCTTCCTTGGCCACATGGCTGTGTGGTAAATGGTGGACCCCAAATATAACTGATTATTCTCCAAACAAGGAAGAAATTCAAATATGTAGTGAAAATTGCCCTTGTTGGCATCACCTCCACTTCCTTCCTTCATTAAGGGGTTTGCCCACACTTCTAGGCATTATGCTAGGCATCAAAAATGCAATTATAAAGAAGGCATGGTCCCTGTCCATGAGAAGGAGGCAGGATAAAGGGATAGCTAATTCCCCAGGCCTTGGAGTGGAGCACTTCTGCCTGTTAATCCCAGCTCACTTGATCACAGCGGCGTAACCTTGTGCATGTTCCTTCACCTCTCCAAGCCTTTACTGCTTCATCCATAAAACAGTGATAAGAATATCTCTTTTCCAGGGCTATGGTAAATATTAAAAGTTTATAGCTAGGTAGAGATGGGTATGCATACACCCACCTACGTGCACACGTGTGCACAAATGCACACCCACACAGGGATAGTCACACAGTGATAGGACCAGAATAAACCTCTGATAAGAGTAATTGAAGTTATAATGATTATAAACATTGAAAAGAACTGCATTGCAATTTGACTTTAATACAATGATGTGTATGTATATATGCACATATGTATTTTTGTGCATCCATATCCATGTTATATGTAACCTTTGTAATATGTAAGAAAGAAATTTAGGAAGTTCCACAGGAGCACAAACAAGAGACCACCTGGCCGGGACCTCTCCATGCTTGGGCTGTGTGCAGCTGATGTGTCTGGCACATCTTAGTTCTGTTCATAGAAATGCTGCCTCCAGTTGGCTCAGGAATGCCGGGACAGGCACCACAGCTGTTCCTACAGTCACATATTTGTCTAAACTAACAGTCAGGACACATGATCTGATAGATACTTTTTTCTGATTTATGAATTCATTTATGTGATATGAACTATAAAAACATTCCAGGTTGTGTTTAATTATATATAAACTATATATTAATTATACATAATATATAATATAATATTTATATTTTATATATATAACCCATTTTTTGGAGAGCATCAACAGAATGAAATACAAATTTCAGTGTGTGTGTAGATCCTGGTCTCAATAATTTTCCCAGGTGTAGGCATTCTTCCTACTTTAAAAAGTTGTCAAAATTTGAATTGAACACAATGTGATTGGCTAACTAAGGAACATGATTTACATTCCACGATCCACTATTGGATATAACAATGAGAGCTGGGCATGGGTTCACTGGAAATCCTTGGCTGAGAACACAACAGGGAGACCTAGAGAAACTTTGCTTGCCTGTCTCCCTCTTGGGTTCGGCCTGGCATTCTTTGGTTCTCTGTTGTTGGAGGTGAACTTGGCCAAGGCTGAATGCAAGAACAAGGCCAAGGCAGAAAGATTGGAGCATCGTCAAAGAAGCGTCAAGGTTTGTTTTATTCCATTCTGACCAGCCGACTTCCTCAGCTTTAGTTGTCAGTAGTCAAATCACTTTTATCTGTAAAGATGCCTTTATCATTGATGTTCTGAACAGAGGCACAATGACTTCGTGAGTCCAGAACTCTCCAGCATCCCCTTTCCTGTTAGAAAAGAAATTGTTTTTCTATCCCAATTTTTGAAAACATGAGGCTTTTTAGAAATTCAACTGTTGTATTGTAGCATAGCATAATTTACATCCTCACAGAGAACTCCCTGGATGGCATGTCCCCATGTCACAATGCCCCTTCACAAGACGCCTGAGAATATCTAAAGTGCAGGACAAATCCTGTCACCACAGATTTGTAATATGAAATTTCATTAAAATATTATGTTAGATATAATTGCTATAAGCACAATAAATAGACACACTGTCCTTTGTGTCTCAAATATTGATTGTCTAAACTGTGCCAGGTCATCCATTTGGACCTGGCGTGGAAGATATACAGAGACAGTCTGGTGAGAGAATAAAATTCCTAAGCAGTTATTGGAACAGTGTCGGAAGTGTTACAGCAGCGTACAGAGTGCTGTGGGGACTCAGAGGGATCCCCAGACCAGTAAGAATTCCGGGGTCACCCCCATCCAGAAAGCCCACCGGGGACATGCGGAAGTGCAAGGCCTTGGTGATTCTGGCTTCCTGATGCTCCCAAATTCACAGATCTTCCCTGATTGTGCTCACCTGGTCTCAACTGCAAAGTGGCTAATTCTGTTGGCACCAGTAAGATTCTCGGGACTTTGTGTTATCTGTCAAGGTTGCTGCCTTCAGTTAATCTACCATCTTGTGTATAGTTTGAATAACTGGCTTTTCTTCACAACACACATGCCTCTGTATCTCTACATCTTTTATGATTCCATGCGAGCGGTGGAAGAGAGCATAATCCCTTTGTTTTAAGTTAATATCATCTTTCTCCCATGCTTTTTTATTCTTGTGCCAAAGAACTACTTTCTCAGCCCATTGAATCCTGCCAGCCCCCCTCAATCACAGCAAATTCTCACTCCAGAGTCTTGTGTCATAGTAGATATAGTATGGACTACCTGACTCCCCCAGAAAATCCTGCCTTTAACAAAGTGAACGTGGTGTGTTTTAAGAACATCAGATCTGGGGCCGGCCCTGTGGCCGAGTGGTTAAGTTCACGTGCTCCCACTTTGGTGGCCCAGGGTTTCCCTGGTTGGGATCCTGGGCGCAGACATGGCACCGCTCATCAAGCCACGCTGAGGCGGTGTCCCACACGCCACAACTAGAAGGACCCACAACTAAAATATACAACTATCTACTGGGGGGCTTTGGGTAGGAAAAAAAAGGGGAAAAAAAAAAAAAGAAGATTGGCAACAGTTGTTAGGTCAGATGCCAATCTTTAAAAAAAAAAAAAAAAAAGAAAGACCAAAAAAAAAACCCAAAAAATAGGATCTGGAATAAGTTTTGAGTTTGAGCCCTTGCTCACTACTTTACCAGCTGTGATGTTGGGAAAATCACCTGATTTCTCTATACCTGAATTTCCGCATGTATAGAATGAGTTTGATGATGATGATACACACCTCCTAGGGATGTTTAAAGAATAAATACAATAACATATGTAAAACGCACTTTGTAAAAGAAAAAGGGTTACGTTGACCTTAGTGGGTAGTGGTGGTAGTGGTGGGTTAGACATATCACTTTATACACTGCCCATTTCTACCCAAGACCCTGAACACAGTTTCCTATGACCTCGTCTTTGATCTGTGGCCAGCTTCCTTCTCCTAACATGCTCTCTCTTCACCATACAGCCCTAGACACAGGAGAGAGCACCATCCAGGGAATTTGGCTTCTAGAGAACCATTCAGTTTCTCTGTACTTCGGAGATGATCTGATCTGGTTTGTCTCCCCTGCTTCTTGAAACCCCCTAAAAAGCATTTCTATGCTAAGTTAAACAGAATTGATTGAGGCTAGATTTACTAAGTCCTTTGAAATGGTTCTATTATTTCAAATGCGAGAAAATAATGTACTACGCCTCCTGAGAAATATATCTTCTGCAACATTTTCATTAATCTCTTTATTAAACTAAACTGGTTTCTCTTTGGAAATTAATTACTGAAGTAGTATTGAGAATTTTAATTTCCACAATATACCAGCAAGAGATACTGCTGTTTCTTTATACACTGTTACACAGCAGGGCAATAATCTATTGAAATAAGCCCAAAAAGGGGGCAGCTTGTAATTAAAACAGTATAACACGAGTATTTAATGACTCTTTTAGTGCGAAGATGGCCCTGTCATGCTGTGTTTGGGTGGAATAAAATGTATATTTAGGAAACAGCTCTATACAGAGAAGTCGACAAGCTCAGGGTTTACAGTTTGGGATGCGGCTGTGTTTCACTGCAATAACGTGCCCACAAGAAAATATGGTTTGTTTTGGGCATCTGAGAATTACAACCCTTGCTGTACAATGGGAAGCTTCCCTTACTAAGCCACTCCCATGGAGAAATTTAAAATATTTAAATCACGAAGTAGAGAGCATGAATTATAGATGCCAGTATCCATGGAAAATCTTTGAGTGTGTAAATCCTTGGGCATGCGCACAGCACATATGTGTGGGTGTGAATCCATGTATGAATACAGATCCTGTCTGTGTGTGTGTGAAGGCATTCATCTACGGAGATTAGCGCTTAATCATTCTCCCTCAAGTTTAGAGGATGCTTCATATTCTTCAAGACACGTTCCTATCTATCATCTTCTATCCTCCCAGGCATGTTTTCTCATGATAAGAATTATTTACACATCATTTACATTTATAGATTTGCTTCTTTTCCTAGTGCCAAAGACATTTTACAGATTCTGTGCTTCCTTTCCCTTCCCTCCTCTTCCCTTCCTCTCTTTCTTTTATAAGAACAGTAACTTAAAATTACAGTTTTCCTTTACCTGTTCTTTCCTCCACATTTCCACTACCGTGTGAGTCACTCTGTCTATAAATTTTCTGCAAACAAAGCCTCTTTTTTCAGAGGCAGCTCCAGATCCAGCTCCACCAATTTTTTAAACAGGCAAAATAGAATTCCTGAAATTGGCGCCATGAAGAGACAAAGCAGCCTGTGGATTTCAGGGACTCGGGGGTCCGACGCAGAAGGGCGTGGGGTTCATTCACATGGAACCAACTCAGGCACTGGAGGCTCCAACCCATGTTGTTTAGCGCTGTGTGTTTCATCTCTTCCATGGGAATGTGAGGCGGACCTGCTGTAAGTGTTAATGCTGTGTTTCCCAGCGTCGGTCGTTCACCTCCAAACTTCATGATTTTTGCTCCATTTGGGCACCAACTCTATGTCATTCTAATTCTGTAACATCTATGTAAACATAATTTTTGTGTAATACTTATTGTTAGCTTATCACATATCCACATAAGCAATAAAAGTCAAAATTTTATCCTTATGCCATGTTAAATAACTTTGCATACCACTGAGAAAAAGTGTTTTATTGTAATCCACAAACATCTGCTGGTTTCCTTTTGGACCAAGTGTTTAATGGTTGGTTTTGGAATTCTGCCCGGGGTCAGCATGAAGTCACGGACCCATCCTTCCTCTGTTCTTGTTTCTGTGTGAGAATCAGGCCAACGTGCACACAGTGAACCTCCAGAGGGCTCTGAGATGAGACAGAAGAGGAAGTGGCATCTCTTTGCTAACCGGGAAACTAAAGTACAAAGATGTGGCAGTGAACCAAAGCCCACGTATATGCACTCCTTGAACCAGGAGACTCTTGGGTTATCGAATGATTCATTTTTTCTTATACGAGGGAAAAATCAGGCTTTTGGCCTATCAGATCCAAACAGGAGTTGATGGTTAGAGGAATTAATGGTTGCAGAAACCGATAAACTTGGGTTGGGCAAATAGCATTGAATAGAGTTATGGGTACTTTGGACAAGCTAGTAATTTGGTGTAATTTCAAACTGATATTCTTTAGCAATGTTGAATATTTATTAAGAAGGAGAGGACAAGCCCTGCATGTGAGAAAACAAGGGGACCCCCTGGTGGTGTCCTCACCATTCCTCCCTTTCCTTGTGCAATTCAACTCCAGCCAGAATTTACAAACATGGCTTCTACTCTGTGCCTACAATAACCAGGCCCTGTTCTAGGTGCTGGGAATAGAGCCGTGGACAACCCCAACTCCATGCTCTCAGGGAGTGAACATTCTGTCCCACTCAGCAAGTAAAGTCCTACAGTTCCTTCTTCTTGGAAGGCAGTTCACCGATTGTTATCACTGACGTGTTCCTTTGAGGGCTTATGTCCCATTCCTAATAGTTTTTCAAAAAAGACATGGTACAGTTGAATCACATATTCTCTCTGGATGAAGTCTATGAACTAAAACTTTGTTCATCTCAAGAACAAAGGGATAATTTTAATTTCTTTTTTACTTTTTTTTTTTTTCTGCTTTATCTCCCCAAACCCCTCCGTAAGCAGTTGTATATCTTAGTTGCAGGTCCTTCTAGTTGTGGGATGTGGGACGCCGCTTCAACGTGGCCTGACGAGTGGTGCCATGTCCCCACCCAGGATCCGAACCCTGGGCCGCCGCAGTGGAGCACGGGAACTTAACCACTCAGCCACGGGGCAGGCCCAGGGATAATTTTATAAATGATGTTTTAGTGAATCTTATAGACGAGTGCTCAAGGCACCTCCTAGGCTGAGCTTCTCTTTGTTCTGGCTTAAGACCACCAGCAACCTTCTTGAAATGGACCTAAAGAGTGATTCTGCCCACATTGAGGCAAAGTTGACCGAAATTATGGTTGCTCTTTGAACTCCAACCCGTGATAATGGGCTTCTATTAAAACGTTGGTACCTAGAAGTAATAATCAAGAAAAGAAATGGAGAAATTACGCAAATTATGACCCAAGACTATAAAATGTTGGAAATCATAATATTGCTAGTTTCTCAATGAAAATAAGGGAATAATTCATGGTACTTGAGTGGAATGTAGCACTTACAAGCCAGCCTTATTTATAGAAGCCCTTCTTTTATCTTTCCCTGCAAAGTCTTTGACCAGAATTGTTCACTTAGGATAATTAGAGAAAAATTCCATAAGAAATTCTATGTGAATATTGACTGCAAATCAATTCCAAGAAAAATGCTACTGTCCATTCTTCTGTGCCACTGCCAGTGGGAGGGAATAATTTACCTTCAGGCCTCTTTAGCTGGATTAATCTCTTCAAACCTGAGTGATCCTTGTGAAGATCTTGTCACTGCAAATTATTTTTGATCTGCTGCATCCCAGATAACATAATGGTAATAAGTAAACCTTTGTGCTGTGTCTTAGAGTTTGCGAAATGCTTTCCCATCCATTATCTCCCTTAATTTTCATAACAATTTTTAGACAGTTAATTCGTTTAGCTGATAGTTGAGTGCTTCCTGTTTATTCATTCAACAAAAATGTATGGAGTACTTCTCTGTGTCAGGCAGAGTGCTAACCTCTGGGGATCAGTGGCAAATGGGACGAGGTCTCCATCCATACAGAAACTATTCTAGTGAGGGAAATAGATGATAAATTTAAAAATTACACAAATTATGACCCAAAGTTGGGGAACGATGAGGCCTGTGAAGGACTGAGAGGTGAAGGGGTAGACATCGATGAGGAATGCTTGTTCCCTCTGCAAAGGCGAAGGGTGAGCAGAGCTGAGTGACGTGTAAAAGCTGGAGAGACAGCATTTCAGGCAAATGGAATATTTAATTCATGCCTCACATATAGTATTGCATTCTCCACTTACAACTTAAAAGCACGTGAGTATTTTTCCATATTGTTAAAACTTAACTTTTTAAAGGCTGAAAAATATTCCATTTTAGGACATCCTTATAGATTTTATAGCTGTCCAAAAGTTGCAGCCCAGAGCTTACCAAAGTTCTCTACACTTACTGAGCCTCAGGCCCACGAGGCTGCACGGAAACAACCAACAAATCATAATCATTTGGGTTAATAGGTCTGTGTGGCCTCTAAGTTGAAGAAACTACCCCCAGTTCATGGAGATTGGGCTGGACACACTTAAATAGCTTTTCTCAAAAACTGAAAAAAGGGATAAGCTGTGGAGGAGTGAGTGTGGGAAATTGGGTCTATTGAATGGGCTCAGGAGTTTCAGGCACAACCGTTCTGTGGGTATCAGTCAACCATGTAGGGATTTTAGAAGTGGATTTCACTGACAGAGCTAACTGAGGAGTTTGCTAGAAAACAAATTTTTCATTTCCATATCCAACCGTTACTATATGACCATACACACCGCCACTCGGATAACCCAATCTTTGGCGCCATTGCTGTGCGCCACACTCATGACTGGTTCTTGAAGAAAGGCTTTTGTCTCATAACTTCAGCACTTGATTTTGCAGGGAACCGCAAAGATGATATTTATTGAGAATTCTTTTGATGAGGATTATTTTAGGCTGGTTACTTTTAAAAACTGCAGACTGCAGACAGGAAGGAGGCTCTGAGGAGTAGAATTTACTTACCCTTTGTTAAGAGACATTTACATTGTAAAGGAAATCTCCATCTGTAAAGGTGTCTCCCTCTCTGCACCAGGAAGAAGGGGGGATGACCGTATCTCTAGAAACTCTTAATCAATGCCAAAGGCAAGGACTTAAATCTGCATCTTATTTACTGTTCTTGTGTGGTAATCTCCCATGATCGACTCCCCCTCCACCCCCAACATCCTCCTTTGTCTTTAGCTAAAAATAATATTTAAGGTGGTGGCTTCAGCCATTTACTTAATCCAGTTTGATTCTTATCTAGAAATTATAGGACTGTTCAATAACCAGACCCCACCTGCTCTGATAGCATTTTAACAACTTTTTTTACATATTCTTTCCTTTGTCTTGTAAAGAGATAACTCACATACCTATGCCTTAAATTTAGCCCTACCCTCAACCCATGTTTGCAGCAGCTCTTCCTGCCTGTGGGTCCTGTCCCCATGCTTGCAGCAGCTCTGACTGTCCTTGGGTCCTGTCCCCATGCTTGCAGCAGCTCTGACTGTCCGTGGGTCCTGTACCCATGACGGCAGCAGCTCTTACTGCCCATGGGTCCTGTCCCCATGCTATTCCACACTATTCTCTAAATAAAAGAGCACTACTCACAGACCTTGACCGTTCAAGAAATCTTTCTTTCGACTCCTCGGCTCGCCATGCCAGCATCACTTTCACCCTGGTCATGTTGCATACGGCTCCTTTAATCAAGCAAAATGACTCTAAAACAGTATTAATCCTTAAGGATGGCCCCTTTGAAAGCAGCCACATAAGGCAATGTAAAAGTGAAGACATGTTTAACGATGTGGTTTCAAGTTATCCCACTGTTTGTTGGTCTCTCTTGTGGTTTCCCTGGGAGGAGAGCTTCAGTGCTATGGAGCTGTCATCACAGTTTTCATTTTCACAACTATCCAGTAAGGGCAGGTTTAGTTATCTCCACATTCAACAGATAAGGACACTGAGCCTTAGGGGATGAAAAAAACTGCCCTTCATCTAACAGTTGATACATAACCTGGAGTTTAACCTCATGTGTAGATATCAAAGCTTATAACTATTGACCCATATTGGGCAGTCGTATGTTGAAATGCAACTTTTGCCTCTGATCTCATTGCTCATACTTTCTACTCTGCCTCCATGTCCCTTACCTGGAGTTAGGCCCTCCTTTTTCTAGCTTAGACCATTACAACAGTCTCTTAAAGCCACTCTCACATCCTCCAGCCTTCTCCTCTGCCAGCCCATCTTCTGTAGCCAATACCATAGTCATTCTAAAGGAGAAGCCCATCAAGCCACAACCCTGCTTAAAAACCTCAGTGACAACAGTTCTAATGGGCAGGGCTGCAGGCAGAAAGGTGGCCTCAGGGGATGGGCTGGTTTCAGCTGTGCCTGGAGGTAGAGAGAAACTTCTAGAAAGTCCATATGATGGAAAGGGTTGTTGATGAAAGACCTGTCATTTATCTCAGACCCTTGCTTTTCCCTCTTTCTAGAATGTTCTTCATCCCACTCATTATTGGACTACTAATCTGAAGGAGGCCATTCCTGACCCCCTACTCAGGACACTGCCACAGGCTCCAGTTCCTTACTCTAATCCTCCTTAAAGCCTTTACTGCCTCCCTTTTGAAATTATGTTTGTGTGACTATTTGACTAATTTGTATAAATCCCACTAAACAGTGTAGTCCTTTGAGAAAGGGATCCTGTCTTTTCCAGCAGAGTAATTCCCAGTCCTCCCACAGAGACTGATTCTTGGGACTTGCTGAATGCACTGGGAAGAAAAAAAAAAAGTTAATTATTATGCAAATCTATTCAAAGGCTATTCAGCTCTGAAGCTTTGGTTCCCAGACTCCCTGAGGGCAGGCAGTGTTCTGTTAAATATGCAGATTCTCAGGCCCCATCCAGGATCTACTCATTAGAAACTCCCAAAGTGTGGACTCAAACGTGTTTGTTAACAGGCTCCCTGGGTGAATCTGATTTGGATGAGAGTTTGAGGACTTCCTTCTTAGGAGATAAAATCTAGTCTATGCACCTTTATTCCATACAGGTGTGCTCAGATGGTGTCATTTCAGTGAGTCTTTCTCTGACCTCCATTTAAAATTCCAACCTTCCTCGCCCACCCCACCCTGCCTATTACTCCCTATTCTTATCCAGAGAACTTGACTGTCACCACCCACTAGTATATAAACCCATAAGGGCAGGGATTTTGGTCCGGGTTGCTCCTGAAGCATCCCCATTCCCTAAGCACTGCCTGGCACATAGTAGGCACCAATAAATGTTTGAATAAACAATTTGTCCCATAGAACATTTAGAACGTCCAAAGCCCTATGCATCTGGGAAAGGAGAGTTGCTGGGCCACTGTGGCTTGAGATAATATTAACATTCTTTTTTCATTTTTCCTTTTGATTAGATGGTGCTTGAGAAATTAGGGCAGCCATCATATTTTCTCTCCAGCTGCTTTTGGGTCATGTCCACCTAATAGAAAGACAATTTTGGCTGCTAATTTCATGTCTGATCAGATTAATTTAATTCATATGGTCAGCACAAAGTGCCCCTCTAGGGTAAACAAGACAGTGCTGAAATTAATTGTCACCCAGGCTTCCTAACTTTTCTGTGATGAAGAGCTGTATTGTATTGTCCCAATATGTTGAAATTACTAGCAAGGATGGCTGAATAGATGAGGGAACTAACAAAGTATGTAGGAGGGGCTCAAGAAGAGGGGGTGCTATTTTCATTGCTGGCATGAGTGAAAACTCAAGGGTAAGTTTTGTGGCTCTAAGTTGGCAGATAAGCGGTGCCCACTTTGCTGATTGTAACTATTAAAAGCTTTGGTTATATATATATGTCAGTTCCGAGCTCATAGAGTCTACTGCCTACTTTGTGTGAATTAGACCTTCCATTCAGAGCAAATAAGTCCTATGCGTGGACTGGGTGCCAGAGACTATAGGTGGCGGGATGGGTGGGGGAGCGAGAGGTGGGAGGAGAATCACAAACAAGACTTAGTGACTGCCCTCAAGAACTTGCAAACTAATGAAGCACTTTCAATTTTATGCTTTATGTCCTAGATGGAGAAAAAAATTATGAAAACCACAGGTTAATTATGACCATTTAAATAATCATAATAGAAGAAAATGTGTGTAAGGAAAGGAGCCCATAGACCCCGAATACCCAGGGCAAGACTAGTTTACAGGATCCTGAAATATCAGGGTTGAACAGGTTGATAATGAGCGCTCAGTTCAAAGTCTTCCCCACACTCAGTCTGTTGCCTGAATCCCTTTGAGGGGTAGCCCTCTGCATCCCAATCATTCCTTCTCTGAGTAACTCTATGTGAAATGTTTCATTTATCAAGCCAAAATCTGTTTTCTACCCATTGGTCCTAGCCCTACTCCTCAGGAGCCACCCAGGAGAAAAAGCAATCCTTCTCCAGGATGGTACAGCAAGGAGTACTTTGAGGATGTCCTCCTGTCCCTCTATGTTCTCCCCTCCAGGGCCTTTGGTGTTTCCTCTATGACTTGCAAGCATCTCAAGCCAGTCATGGTGTCCCACACACTTCCGAGTTTCCAGAGCTAGCATAGTACCTGTTTCATAGCAGGTGCTCAATAAGTGTTGCAAAGATGGATGTCTTAGGACGCTTCTTCTTACAGGAAATCTCTCGCTATGGAGAGGAAGTGCACAGTGTTCAACCGGAAGTTTTCTTGCTCAGGGTTTTGACCTTGCATGCGGATGGGAGCTCATCTAACTTACGATATGTTTTAGCTTTCACAGGGAAGATTGAACAAAGCCTGCCTAAGGCTGTGAGATGAAGGTCTTCCTTGAAGTATGGGGAGTTTGTTAAAAATGCAGATGCCTAAGCCAACCGTCTGAATGAGGAATTCTATCTGTGGGGCCCAGTGAATCTGCATTTTAACAAGTACCTGCATACAAGACAGTCTGGGAAGTTTTTAAAGACTTAAAAAGGGCAAGGATTTCTTAAAATGTGGTCCCTCGGAATCCCTGAGACGTTTTCAAGGGGTTCATGAGGTCAAAATTATGTTCATAATGACACTAAGATGCTATGGGCCTTTTTCCCTCTCATTTCTCACAAATGTACCGTGGAGTTTTCCAGAGGCGACCTGGCGGGTGCTATTGCCAGACTGAATGCAGGAGACAGGAGAAGCCAGCCGTCTGCATCCAGCCAGGCATCAAAGCCAAGCAGAGTGCCACTCTGCTCACTACCTTTTCTTTTGTTTCTAAAAATATAGTTATTTTTTCATTAAAAGTGGGTTAATTATGTTAAGTTATGGGTTTATTATTATTTTTTAAGTGGATTAATAAATAAATATTTTTTAGGTTCACAGTTTTAATTTCTAATGTGTAAATGTTCATAAGTTATAACCCACACAAACCAAAGGGCTTTAGGATCTTCAGACATTTTTAAGAGGGTACTTGTGTATGCCCTTAAAAACTCTTAATAAAGGGTTTTGAAACCAAAAAGTTTGACAACTGTTGCTATCAAACGACAGACAAAAATTGTTTAAAAAATAATTTCTCTGTTTTTATTCAGTTAATGCTGCATCAAATAGTTGATCCATATCCATTCCATTTGTACGGCATTATGATTTCTCTTGATATGAGTTCTGACATCCCACTACTCCAAGGAGGCTGAGGCGTTTTTGCAGCATTGCAGCAAAAGAAGGAATCAACCACAAAGATTCTTTTTTTCCTTGTTTGGAAAAAATATTTCATAATATCCCCCCAGACTGCCTAAAAATTCAGTAGATTTGAAGTTATCCAGTTTTACATTACGTACATGAGAGACAGAACCTGGCTACATGAAAAGATGTAAAACCTTGGGGATTTAGCTTTGCGACATATGCAATCACATGCCTCTCTGGCTCCCTTTAGCTCTCATTCCCTGAGCCTAAACCAGAGCCAGCTTGAAGCAACCCCACGATTTCCTTCTTGCTCCTCCCCATCCACCATGGGCCCCTTGAACCAAAGGCATCTTCAAGACAACAGGCGGCTCCGAGACTTAACCCCCTGAAATAGCACTTCCAAAGTGGGGAGACGGCAGTAGAGTGATAAATGTTGAACAATGGCTCAGAGGAGGTGGAGAGCAAAGCCCTGATTTGTAGCATTTGCCAATTTCCGTGATATACATGTTATCACCATGGCTGATTTTCAGCTTCAACCTGGCAACACTGAACACAGTGTTGAGAAGGGATGGAGGCAACAGGCTCCGGAGGAGGAAGCAGGAAGGCTCTTGTAATCCCCTAGCTACTGTACCAAGACTCCACTCCTGTGGATTCTGGCAAAGCCGGTGGGTGTGACATTAGCATTCTAGGGGAGTCTTTCATATGTGAGCAGAGAGGAAAATACAAGGATACAAGTGTTAGAGGCTAGCGGGAGCTCTTTGAGGACATCTGTTTCTCATTCTATTAAGAACTCAGACCTAGAGCAAGAGATGGGACTGAGGAAGGAGACCAAGGTGCAGGGAGTTTGGAACCTGCCTCTGGCTTGCTGGGAGAGGGGCGTGGACAAGATGTTTCCTCATTAATCTTTTCAGAATAACAGTAGCCAGCCCGCACGCTGCTGTGCAGAAGAGAGCTAAATCTAAGGAGCACATGGCACTCTGCCTGGCTCCTAGTGTGGTGATTTCCTTTTAATTTTTGTTTTTTATTGTAATAGGCGCTCTTTTGGGAAGAATGAATCAAATAATTCTGGATTCAGGTTTTGACTACTTCTATGCAGGTTCATCTGATTTTAGCATTTTTTTCCTTCACGTGGTTAGGTTTGAATTGAATATTTAGTCATAGGAAAGTGCTTTCAGTTCTCTGGGAGTCCAAGGGTAAGAATTCTATATAATAGATACAAACGGGTCTAATGTCATAGCTAGATTTATTCTAATTAAGTCATCGTAAGCCACACATATTTATAGATCTGAGGTAGAAGAGAAAGTAAATACGCCATCCCTGAGGATTTGTTAGTGAAGATTTACATGCCTCCTTTCCACTCTGGAGTTTGAATTTAAAACATTCCCATTGCCAGGGGGCTCCTGGATGCACAGACAAAGTAGCTGTTTTCAAATTCTGTTAGGGGAAAACCATAGCACAACAGCTGATCTGCAAATGCCAGAGGTTAGGGAAGATGTTAGCGGCATTCAAACACCACACATCTCTGCCGCATTCTGGAGATCATTGCTGAAAACAGGTATTAAATGTCACCTTAAAGGTCAGGGGCAATTTACCCATCTTTATTACCCTGGAAGGAGCTGGCTATTCAAATGTATGTGGCTGGGACAATTGGCTATACATCCAGGAAAAATATCATTAGCTTCCTACCTCATAACATATAGCGACATACACTTTTAGATGGCTATAGGATCTAGGAATGAAAAGCAAACCATAAAATATACCCAAAGTTAATATAGGAGATGCTAAAAATATAATTTTTTAGATTAGAGAAGGCCTCCCTAAGCAAGGCTCCAACTCCAGAAACTATAAATGAAAATATATAAGCAACTAAAACTCCTGTATATTTGGGAGACCATAAGGTTGCAAGATATATGACAAGATGACAAAAATTTTGCCACATCTATAACCAACAGCTGTCCTTAATATAAAAAGAGCTCCTATAAATCAATAAGAGACAAATAACATAGGAGAAAAGTTGGCAGAGAAATAAATTCCCCCAGTGCCCTGAGAAAGTACATCTTCCCTCCCAGCTGAACTGCAAAACTACAGGGGCTTCTAAATCCCTTGTTTGCCCTTCACTCAGGGCTACCAGTGGGCAGGTTTTCATCAAAGCACATTTTCATCCTGCCCAGATGGGCTCAGCGTATCTCCATCGTTGACAGGCTAAGATGAAACTTCATAAACTTGACGTTCAACTAAACAGATTATAATTAACGTTCCTAGCACTGTTTTAGCCTTGGTAAGCTCCCAATGAATTCAAGTTTTTTACCCCTTATTTATAGGGTTGTTGAGAGGATTAAGTGAGATATTGTATGTCCAGAAGCAGGAGAGTTCTCCCCATTTGGTAGGGCTACTCAGTAAAAGTTGGTCTCCTTCTCCTCAAGGCCCTCCCTCCTCTACACCTCACCAGGGGTCCTTCACCCAACCTGCATGTTTGAATCACCCGTGGAGCTACGGGACAACACCAGCGCCCACGCTCCGCCCCAGACCAGATGAACAAGAATGTCTGCTTCTGTGACATAGTGAGTTTCAAGGAGTTCCACAGGAGATTCTAACGTGCAGCCAGGCGAGACGCTCCACCGTAAACCTGCTTTGGAGTTCTTGCCACGTGCCTTTATCCTTGAGGTTCCTCCTCCATTCCACTTTGCCATCGTCTGCTTCTCTGCCTAGTGAAGTCTTGGTTTCAGCTGAAAATAATCTCTTCCCCTCCTCTGAACTCCTGTAGTATTTACATCCATCCTATGCATTTGCCTTTTAATGGCCTCCAGTTGCAATAATATATACTTGTGAATTACCCTTCTGTCTAAAATTGTAAACTCTTGGATTCCAAGTATCTTATTCTTATTTTTTCTAAGATTTTATTTTTTCCTTTTTCTCCCCAAAGCCCCCCAGTACCTAGTTGTATATTTTTAGTTGTTGGCCCTACTAGTTGTGGCATGTGGGACGCCGCCTCAGCATGGCCTGATGAGCAGTGCCACGTCTGCCCCCAGGATCCTAACTAGAGAAACCTGGGCCGTGAAGTGGAGCACACGAACTTAACCACTTGGCCGCAGGGCCGGCCTCCCAAGTATCTTATTTTATTCATCATTCTATCTGTCTAATGGCTGTTCTAGCACTTGACACATAGTAAGAGCTCAAAAGCTATTGAATGAATAAAGGAATGTAAGTTGAGTGAGGACAGACACTTATCTTCACGTGAACTTAGAAGCAGTCACTATACTCCCTGGGATGTGGAGCCAAGCTCTTGTAGTCCCTGGGTCATCAAATATTTGTCATCGTAGAGACAGCCTTATCAGCCAACTGAGCTGACACTTTTTAAAGAGGATTGGTTTATTTTCGACCCTGGAGTTGTTGTCCACTGTGGAGTCACATCAGATTCACTCTGGTTCTGGGGCTTTCAGCATCTTAGTTTGGATTTTCCCTCCTGAACAAAGCCACTACCTGAGAGGAGACTCCGCGGAGTCAAAAGCAGGGAGTTGATTCCAGATAGTGCTGGAGTCACTAGCCGTTTGACCTTAGCTAAGTTGCCTCTTAGACGTCCGTCTCCTCACCTGCAAAATGGAATAGAATCCTACTGCCTTCCTCACAGGTAAGATTGAAATGAGACCATTCACTGGAATGTATCGATCGCAGCACCAGGCACTTAGTGAAACTCAAGAAATGATGGCCTGCAGGAAGTAAAAAGAGGATTAAGATTAAGGAGCACAAGCCACACTGAAGAGAATGGGGGCATTTTTCCCTAGAAGGAGGGAACTAACATTTCTTAACCACCAGCCGTGTTCCAGGCTAACAACTTCTCTGGCTAATTTACTGCATGGAAAATTGCAGATTATTTAAATATATAATGTATCATAATATAGCACAGCATAATATAACATGACATTACAATAGAATAAATATAATGAGTATAACAAATATAATTGGTATGATTCACATAAATATAATTAGTAAACTTATCCATAATAGAATAATACAATTAACATATTAATATAATATAAAATAATGTAGTATAGTAGAATGTTACATAATATAATACACATATTCCTTTTTGTAAACCCTTTTCAGAGTAAGCTGAAGTAAATAAAGTTCCGAGTTTGATAGTGCATTGATGTTGGTAATAAAGTGAGGAAGCCAGCCAGGTTCTGTGGAGCTGGCTGCAGCTGTGTCGTGACTGTATTTTAGTGATAAAAGATCTGGCAGGCGTCCCGCACACTCTGCCCGCACGAATGTGAGCTCTGGATCAGACGCCTTCCTTCTACATCCAGTTATTGTCACACATTACTTTTTTTCCCCCTTTGTTTTCTGTTTTATTTTGGAATGGCTCGTTCACCTTTAAAGGAAGTGCATGTGTCTGGGGGCCTGGGATGTCCGGTGATCCTATCCAGTGAGTCTCGGCAAGAGACCAAACGTCCTACTATCATGTGAAGTCCTGCACAAACAGAGACAAGGTCTCAGGGAAAAAAGTCATTAGTGGTTTTATCCGTGCTCATCGTTCCCTGAAGGGACCCGATCCTTGTCAATTTCTCGTTGGTGCTTCAGTTATTTCTGTCCATTAGAGGTGAAATCTTGAGAAAGTAATGATGTGGTTGTTTGAGACTCCAGTGGCACTTTCGTGGTGTGACTGAGCTGACCGTCCTATGGTTCATTTGGGGATGGGGGTCCAGCTTACCTTAGTGCGGTGCTAAGTAACTGGATTCTAGAACGTGTTCTGGGTTTGTTGGTAAATTTCATGGCCAAGCTTGCATTAAAATATCCAATGAATTATTAAGAGAGAAAACATCAGAGACCATTCAGTGTTGCCAGGCATCAGAGAGCCGTGGGAAGAAGGGGACCAAAGCGGCAGACCAAGTAGTGTGGGATGGCTGGAGGGTCCCTGCCCCGTGTTGCCCCCTTTCTGCCCCAGCCTTCAAGGGAGCAAAGAGCTGTTGCCCACGAGCTCTCCAGCTCAGCCATCTTCTCCCAACTCCAGTCCAAGCCTCGCTTGCCTGGCACGTCTGTCTGAGCTGCCTTCCTGCTTCTCCCTCATTCCCAGTGTTGGAAGCGTGAACCAGATTCCAGAGGATGACTCACCCAGATACTTCCAGCAGTTCCCCCTCAGTCCAGGATCTTCGTGGGCCTCCATTCTCCCCACATCAACCCCCGGGGACCCTCTCTGCATGCTGTCAGTTTCATACCATATTAGAGTTGGTTTGACTTTTACAAATTCTTCTTCCATATTTATGGGTGAACCCAAAGAGTTCTGTCCCCAGGGCTTCTGCTAGCCCTTAGGGTGTTTTCGTGCAAATGTGAAAGGGGGCCCCCTCTGCTCCTATGCAACCCCACAGGTGTGCGAACTTGGGCTGCAGAAGGTGCCATTGTCAAATTTAAAACTACATTCTCTACCTATGGGTGGATTCAATCCCTAGGGCTGGATTTTCAGTCCACTTGGCATGTCCACCCTC
Organism: Equus quagga; assembly: GCF_021613505.1. NCBI lineage: Eukaryota > Metazoa > Chordata > Mammalia > Perissodactyla > Equidae > Equus > Equus quagga. The sequence goes on from NC_060279.1 coordinate 74,745,282, forward strand.
TTGTCCTTGTTACAGCCTTTAAAACTATAGGTGGTTCCCTCAGAGCACCCCTTCTTCCTTTCAACTGGAGATGCTTTTCCTCCATGTTAAGGTCACCTAAATGAGACAGAGCTTGCCTATTATCTTGGGAAACTAAAGTACACATGTGAAAAAGCTACAAATGCTTGCAAAGCCACAAATTACTTTATAGGTCATGGTCATTTAGCAAAATTGATGGAGCGCTTGGCAAGCTGAGCATAGAGAAGGGCTCCGAAATGGCTGGGATGAAACCAGAGATTTGCATGGGACATGGTCATTGTGGGCAGAGCCCAGACTAAGGTGAACGGAATGAAACCATTGAGACATTCACCTTGGAGGCCAAAAGCTTCAGTCATCAAGAGAAATAACATTTTAATGCAACACTTTAACAACCCAAAATTAATGCAAAAAAAAATCTTTGCTGAACAAAATATCGAAATTTTAAATAAAGACAGGATCCAAATTAATGCGGAAAATCCACAATGAACACAATATGAGAATTTTAAGTAAAGACAGCATCAGTATCGCTGATTTTCCCTTTTGCCTCAGGCTCTGATATGGCTTGCCTCAGCACGGTGACTGATCCTGTCTTTATTTAAAATTTTGAGGGTTTGATCATCTTGGGTTTTCTGCATTAATTTTGAACTTGTAAAATATTATTTATCTTGATGACTCAGTTTTTTGGTACCTCCTTTCAGTTGGTGCAGGAAACAAGCACCTCCTTCTAGTCCAGCCCTGATCACTAACTCACTCGTTTGTCCCCATCGTTGAGAGCTGTGAGAGACAGCGTGCCTGGAATTTAGCATTGCACCAGCTTGTTTTAATTCCTAACAACCTTATGCCAGATAGTCTCTTATTAACGGAAGAGCAGAGAAGTTGAATAACTTGCCCAAGGTACACACTAGGAGGAGGAGGAGGGGATCAACTTAGGCCTAAAGCCCATTGCTTCGACCATGTTTGGTAAAAAGGAAAAGGAAGGCATGGGGAAGCAAGAGCTTGTGCAAAGATGCAGGCACAAGCATATGGCAGCTACCTTAGCTTCATGGCGGCTGTCCCCCCAGCTAAAGGAGGTCCCACAGAGCCAGCTGTGCACACAGGGCCTCTTGATGGTGACATTTCACACAGCAGAGAGTTCCCAAGAAGAAAGCGTGCATCCAAGCCTTGTGTGTGGAAGCTGATTACTCAACCTTTTCCCGCAGTCTTTGACAAATATTGCATACCCCCAAAACGAATTATTTTTTCTTTCATAAAATTCAAGTGGACGCATCTCCATTTCTCTGGGAAAAGAGCAGCTGCAGTGTAATCGCTCAAAATGCAGGGTCTGAATGGAAATTAATGCTGCTGATGAAACCAGTGGTCTAAAACATTAACGGATATTGGACTGAAAGGACAATGGTATTTGCATCCTTTTGAACATTTGCCTAGATTTGCATAATGGAGATGTCAACTGTATTGCAGGAGAAAAAGCAGCCTACCTGGGCTCGCATTAACTCAGTCTTCTCACTACAGCTCCCTGAAGGGGTTGAAACACCACCATGCCTTTGCCCTTTTGAAAGAGAAAAATGTGAAAGTCCTACATTCCAGTGAGCCTTTAGTGAAACAGGAGAGAGAGGCATCGTGAGCTGGTAACTGCTCCCTCATCTGCAAGAACCAAGAAGACAAATTTCTGTTGGAGGCCAGGACCAGGAAGAACACTCTGTCTGTGCATGAATGTGCTTTAATTTGGTTGTGAGAAAGAATCAGTACATAACCCAACCTTGGACCCTATTGGCCTTTACTGCTAGAAATCATAACATCAACTTCACAACCCAATTATGCTAATCTCATTATTTTTTGGTGTCTGCTAACAGCTTCTCCTTAGGCTTCTATTTAGAGCACTGTTTAGCAAGAGTAGGTGCACACCAGATTTACCAGACGTGCCTTCTCAAAATGCAGATGTGGGGCCGGCCCGGTGGTGCAGCAGTTAAGTTCACACGTTCTGCTTCTCAGTGGCCCAGGGTTCCACGATTTGGATCCCCAGTGCGGACATGGCACCACTTGGCAAAAGCCATGCTGTGGCAGGCGTCCCACATATAAAGTAAAGGAAGATGAGCACAGATGTTAGCTCAGGGCCAGTCTTCCTCAACAAAAAGAGGAGGATTGGTAGTAGTTAGCTCAGGGCTTGTCTTCCTCAAAAAAATAAATTAAATAAATAAATAAATAAAATGAAAATGCAGATGCCGGGGTCCCACTCCAGTGTTGGACCCAGATATAGGTATTTTTTCATTTGCATTTTCAAAGAATGCTTTGTTAACTCGATGGAAAGACAATCCACAGTAGACTTTTAGTAGATTCATTTCCAAAGAGGCAAAGAAAGTTTTCCTGGTGGCCCTCACACTGTTTGATGGAACTGGAAATAAAACTAGTCCTGACTACTCATAGCTCAAAACCCACGGGGTTACAGCAAGGGAAAGGTGGACAATTCGACTCTAGCCTAACTTGACCTGAATTTGTGCCAAGTGGGACTTTTGCCTGAATTATTCAGAAAAATGCCCTGAGTTGCCCCTTAATACGCCTTGTACAGCCGGTCCCATGTATATTCAAAAAGTGTTTAGTATGATTATTTTCCGTGTAGCTAATGTCACCTTGGCCAGATCAAAGTTCCCCAAAGTTACTTTTGAATATACAAATTTATTACATCCCTTGTAATCACACCTGTTCTCAGTGGAGATGAGCGATTGAAGGCATCTACATAACAGAGTTACCTGACGCGGTCCGCCAGGTAGTATTCTCTGCTGGCTTATCCTACCACCTGTGTTTACATTTAGTTCAGAAAGTACAAATTTCAGAAGTGGCAGGTTTGTTAACTAGACATAAGATCAATACAGTTAGCTTCTCTTTAAGCTCGAACAACTTGGTAGCTGTCAACTGAAGCATGAACCAGACACTAGTAAATCCCAATTAATATACAATCTTAATCACCCCGGGAGTTCATGCTATTTTCTCCTCCACACAAGGAAGCTCTTAGAAGTGGCTTCATTAATCATACGTTTCTGGTTTTGTTCTCATTTTTTTCTCATTTTACCCAGTTCTAGGCCTTTCTGTCCTCTGTCCTGGGGTCAGTTTTTCATAGGGAGCTTGTTTTGGGCTGATGTCTTTCTAATACTTTTGCTGTCCTTCTGTCCAAGAACTCTTGGTCTCTCCCCCAGCAATTGCTTGAGTGCATTATCAAAGTGAGCAGCTTTTGGTCACGATGACATAAAGTTCAGATCTATCTCTTTCTTACAACCTCTGTTTCTGTTTAGAACGAGTCTGCCCAACTCAAAAGGCAAGAGCTGAACCCCTCCTGAATAAGACCTATCAAATACTCTCACCAAGTTGGCAATTTCCTTTTGGATGATAAAAATGATTACAAATATTTGAATTGAAATCATTGAGATGCTCATTAAAAAAAAAGACTATCAATTAGCACGGCCTTTCTGTGAATTTCCTCCAGACATAGTCAGAAAATCAATGTTGGAAAGGCTTGAACAGTTATATTATTTAGCTTGATTGTACACTGATTCTTTTTTCTTTATTTATACTTACATGGAATAAAATATCAAAAAGAATTAAGTAATTTTTCTAATGAAAGAAATGAGTTTGCTTTTGCAAAACAGTTCCTGTTGGGTAATTAGGTGCGAATCCTTGATGCCGTGGTTTTTGGTATTGGATAAATGATTGAATCTATAATTAAACACATCCGTTGGTCTGAGGTTACTAAGTAGGTACTTGGGTCAATCACACAACAGCAATGAACATTGCATTAGATGTTATCACAACAATAATTACTGCGCAACATTGTATTCTGTTTTAAAGTGTGCTTTTTTGAAGATGGGTTATCAACAATGGAAAGCGCACTGAGGTTTTACGACAGATTTTTGCACTGCACATGTCTGATAAGGACCAAAACCTCTGATAAGAGATCAGTGACCTACCTTGTCATAGAAAAATGGCCTTCATTAAGTTATTTTTAACAACAAACATGCATTAAATGCTTACTGTGTTCAGGGCTGAATATGCAAAGACGTGTGCTGACCCACGCCTTCTGGAGCTCATGCTGTCATTTGGGAGCTATGCCATGTGCAGAGAACAGTAGATACAGCAGACTTACCATTTAAAGAAAAGGGAGCTCAAATGCCCAGTTGTCACTCCATGTGGTCAGTTAGCATCTGGGGACGGTTGGTTATTTTCTGAGCCAAGACCACTAAGGAACAAGACCTTACTGTGTCAACAGTCCAGGGTGTAGTCATCTTCTTTACAGACTTGGAAGCCTGATTTGATGTCTGCTTCCGGTGGTATCCTGGGGATGGACTTTTACTAATTAAACTCATGAGTGATGAATATGTAAGCCAGAATGCAAAAATATTCATTTACAGTGAGAAACCAAAGATCATCTGACTTCTGTTGATAGACTATTAATTGAAAGAATTAAAATTGTGTCTGGATGACTCTATTAATCTTTCAGAAAACTAAACTCTGGTCATTGAATGAAATCTTGCTGTTGCAGAAGCTTCTATAACCTTCCATGTACAGATGATTTCATAGGGTGAATTTCTACGACAAGAAATTTTCCACATTCTTAGCATTCTTTTCTCAGTGATGATGCTTTCAGTCCCAACATAAGTCCATTCCCCTGTTCTTTGCACTTCCCTCCCTCTATTGCCTTCTTCACTTTCATCACATTTACTAACCCCGCCAAGCATTTCATTTGCATTTTCTCTTTTAATCTTCATAATTTCCCCACAATTTAACTTACACCCCCATTTTACAGATGAGAAAATCAATTCTCACTGAGATTCAGTAACCTACCCTGGGTCAGATGTACAGTGCCATAGCCAGGAGGTATAATCTATGGTCAGTTCCTGGAAAATAAGTGTCAAGAAATGATAGCGAGAGCCAGCCTCACGGTGTGATGATTAAGTTCTGTGTGCTCCACTTTGGTGGCCCAGGTTCATGATTTTAGATCCCAGGTGTGAACTATACCACCTGTCAGCCATCCTGTGGCAGCCACCTACATATAAAGTGGAGGAAGATTAGCACAGACATTAGCTCAGGGCTAATCTCCTGCAAGCCAAAAAAGAGGAAGATTGGCAACAGATGTTAGCTCAAGGCTAATCTTTCTCAGTAAAAAAAGAAAGAAAGAAATGGTATTGATTATAGGATTATAGGAATTCAGGTGGGGAAGAACAAGCCTGAAAAGCAATGACAATGGTTTAAGAGCAGATGTGTTTAGAAAGGGGAAGGACATAAGACATGAGAGAGGGAAATGGAAGAGGTCTGCAATCTGTTAGCGATGTCTGCTTAAGAGTGAAGTAGAGGATGTGGCAGTAGGAACATCAGGTATTTACCCTCCAGGCTGCAAGTTCTCAATTAGTACTATACAAGTACGCCTCATGGGATCCCAGTCATCTAGGTAGGGCACACAGTTTTCATGACAGAGGTAATGGTTTCATAATGTAATAAGAAATAAGACTCTAAGAAATCTTACTATAATTTGAATATTCTGCAACTTATTCCAACTATTAAGTACAATAGCAGATTGCATTTAGACCCAATAATGTGCAGTACGTCCTTCTGGGAGGAAGGGGTGCTTTGTGTTTCCATCAAGATGGAACCCAGTTTTGTGATGTGTTGGAATATCCGATAGAGTGAGAACAATTTCTGGAGGACATGGGGAGCCATTGGAGGTTTTCTGAATAAAGAAAGGATGAAATCAGATACGTGTTTTGAAAGTACCTCTGTGGAAGACAGAAGGAAGGAGAGAGGGATGCTTGGAAATCTGTGGATCTATTTTCATTATAATAGTATGCACAGGAGGTAAAGAAGTTATAAAGAAGAGCAGGGAGTTCTGAGGGGAGGGGATGAATGCAAGAAACACTGTCTTCAATAGTTCTAACCCCTCTCCATGCACCAGCATGTTGTTTTTCATTGAACACTTTTTGAATGCCTACAATATGCCAGGCACTGCTCTCAGTGGTTTTTGAAGTCAGATCATCTGTCACCATGTTGGAGAAAGCTCTTGATATACAGTATATGCCAGGCTTTCAGTCAAGAAGAACTTGACAAACTTCAGTGAGTCAAGGAGATTTCATGTCAAATAGGACTTTGGTGTGAATCCTTGAAAGCCTTGCCTCCTGCACAATGCCTAGCACGTAACTGCTTGATATATATCCCGTGGGTGAGTGAACGGACAGGTGACCAAAGGAACGGAGTAAATAGACTAATTGAAGGGCCTTCAAGCTAGATGTAAATGCCTGAAACTGTTTCAAAGCGAGATCCAGACTCTTCTTGAGGAAGCATATTTCTGTATTCCAGTCTGTGCAGTTGGTGAAAATAAAAAAAAAAGGTGGAAGACATCAATACGGATAAAAATATTATTTATCTTAGAATGTAACCAAGCCAACAAGAATGATAGCTTTTGAAAGCAGTATTTTTCCATATATAGCCCTTAGACAACAAGTATCACAATTTCTTCAGTGCATGTGTTAAAGGGTGGATGCCTGGGCCCTGCCCCAAACCTACAAAATTAACCCCTCCCAGATGGAAAGAGAACTTTGAACAAGCTTCTCAGTTCATTCTGTTGTACTGAAAAATTGTGAGAATCACGGTTCTAGAGTCAAAACCAAGCTTTCTGAGGACTTTAACACCACAAGAAGTAAGGATCTGTTATGGAAGCTTCTAGTATAGACTAACTGGGTCTCCTTTGAAAACCTCTTACAACGCAGGGGCACCAATCTCTCTTGATAAACCTTTGAACCTGGAAGGACCGAAAGTTCAGGGGCCCAGCTGGCCCCAGCACGAAACCCTTAGCATCCCAGCCTCACTGACTATTGCATGAGAATATTCCAGCTCCAGGATCCTTAAGTAAGAATTGCTGAGGGGATTTCCACTCTATACAGTGTGATGTCTTTTCCAATAATAGTATTAACGGGCAAGTGTTATCTTTAGAGCATCTTCCTTGTTTTATGTATTTAGCAATAAATTCATATAACCTTAACTGTTTCTAAGTGTAAAAATAATGCATGTTTGTTGTTAAAAAAATTGGAAAATACTAAAAAGAGTAAAAATCACCCATAGTCCCACCACCAAAAGATAAACAATGTTGGTCTATCTCCTTCCAGAACTTTTTAGTATATAAATACACATATAATTTCACCAAAATGGAATCATGCCATATACTCTGTTTTGCAACCTGTTTTGTACAATCTGAATGGAGGTAATATCTTTCTATCTTCCTAAGGCATGTATATTGTCATTTTTTGAAGACTGCAGAGTATACCACAATGCGGATGTTCCTCTTTGCTTTATTATTCCCTTATTTTTGATGTTTGGGTTAAGTTCCCACTGTAGGCCATGAAACTAAAGATTAATTTGCAAAAAGACTGTAAAGGAAGGTATACAAAAGATGGCAGTGCCCTCTTGTAAACGTCCTGGCTCATGTCAGAGCCCGGTAGACGTGAATTTCCCATGATCGCAGCGTGTACGCTCTTGAAATTTTCATTCTCTATAGGAGCCACTGCCTTTCCCCCAATTCCCGTCACTCACTCGCTTTTCCCCGGCATGTCATTCAGCTTCACGGGAAATCATCTTGCTTCACTTAATTATTCAACGTTAGTTGCACATTTATTGAGCACCTCCTGTGTGTCAACAATTTGTAAGACCCTCACTTTATTTAGTGTTGACTAAAATATCTATTATCCTGCTCTCATTTAGATTACAGGCTAACGACAAAACCAGAATCGCTGACCAAAAAGGCTGACTTGGAAAGTGCCAGTGGTTATTACTGCAATTTCAAGTACTGGAAATTCATGGAGCTCATATTAGTTAGCTATTGCTGCGTAACAAGTTTTCCCAACACTTAGTGGCTTGAAACAACACACAGTTAGTAACTTATAGGTTTTTTAGATCAGGATTCTGGCCATGGCTTGCCTTTGCTTCAGAGTCTCTCACAGGCTGCCATCAAGGTGTCAGCCAGGGCTTCAGTCATCTCTAGGTCCAAATGAAGAAGGGTCTACTTCCAAGCTTCTATGCTGATGGCAGAGTTGAGTTCTACTTGGGCTGTCAGATTGAAGGCCTCAGTTCCTTGCCAGGTGTTGGCTGGAGGTCGCCCTGTGTTCCCTGCCATGTGGGCCGCCCCCACATCACAGCTTGCTTCATCAACATGTGCAAGCCTGTAAGACAATAGACAGGGTGCCAGTGAGACGGAAGTCACAGTCTTTTGTAACCTAATTATAGGAGTGACAGCCCATCACTTTTGCCATATTTTGTTCATTAGAATTGAGTCACTAGGTTCAGCCCACCCTCAGGGGGAGGACATTAACCAGTGGTGTAAATACCAGGGAGCAGAGATCGTTGAAGACTAGCTCTGAAATCAGTGCTACCTTCAAAGAGCTTAGAGATGGTGTTGAAATCAAAGCTACTTAATAAAAAAGGTCAACTTAGAAAATGTTACTCTATAATCTGAAGTAGTAGAAATTCATGGAGTTTCACATTTAGACTCACTTTTAGGTTTAAGGACGTGAAAGAAATAGGTCAAAATATTTACATTTGCTAAATGTACATTTAATGTTATTTGTATAGGGTTTTGCAGCTTACCTCACATACTTCTATGTCAATATTTTCTTTTGATTTTCTCAAGCTTGGAAGGTGGGAAAGGAAGATGTTATCACAAATGTAAAGACCGATGAACCGAGCACTGGCAAGTTACCGGCTGCGTCGGCTACATCTTGCTCCCAGTTCCTTTGTTGGCTCAACAAACATATATAAGCAAATCTTATGTGCTCAGCACCGTACCAGGGAGCGTGTGGGACACAATGTTGAACAAAACCAACCTGGCTTTTGCCCTCCCAGAACCTGCTATCTAGTCAGGGTGAGATATTAATCAAATAATCTCACAAAACATATAATTGCGAACTTTTAAAATTCTAGAATGGGTGAAAAGGTTATAAGTCATGGTTCGTGCAGTGTTTATACATGTATGTTTATATATTTAAATATCACCCAACTGCACCCTTAAGATTTGTACACTTGACTGGGTGTGTGATCTTTCTAGAACAATCTAGGAAAGAAAGATAGTTTGTTGAAGATGCTACTAAGACAGTTCGTTGAAGAAGACATGGCTGCTTCCCTCTTTATTATTATTATTATTTTGGAGGTGATGGATATGTTTATGGCATAGATTGTGGTGATAGATTCAAGAATGTTTCCTTATCTCCAAGCTCAGCAGGTTGTACACATTAAACACGTCCAGCTTTTTGTATGTCAATCATACCTCAATAAAGTGGTTTTAAAAAAAATGGATTAAAACAACCATCAGTCACTTGTCCATGGATTAAATTATAATTTCAAATTTCAAATTAATTTTAAATTATAATTTCAAAAGTCGGTCTTTAATTCAGTTTACAGGACATCATTATTCATCCTATAATTAATATTCTGTACCCTTTTCACTCTGATTTATTTACAGATGTGAAAGATAAAAAAATGTATGCAATGTCTTTCTACTTTGAAATGGCTCACAGTTCATGTTTAACATATAATGAGTTTTTTTGTAGAATTTTACAATATGAATCTCAATTGTAAAATTGTATGCATTTTTATAACATTCTATAAGCTGTACAATTTCATGACATTTTGCAACAGAATAAAGAAAAAATACCTACCAAAATGAAAAAAAGGTGTGGCTGAAAGCAAGGGAACAAGTACTTATCTCTCCTCTTCCGAGTGGCACACGAGTCCTGAAGATGTTGAACCGCGGGCGTTTTATTGAGCGTGTTGAGCTGATACACATAACTTAAGCTTTTCTTTCAGGATCACAGTCCCTCAAAAATTCATCCACTCTCCTCCCCCTCAGTGATTTTCCTTTTTCAGCTGCATTGTGCTGCTTTCACCAGCACCTTGTTTAATTACAGAGTTCTTCATGTCTGAGTTTTTCCTTCTGTGTGGCTGCCACATGGGTTAGGGCTGTCCAGGTGTCACAGAGCAGGAGGATCAGTGCGGCGGTCTGTCTTTTAGGGAGACTTAGACCATGACCGGTCTCCTGCTGCCCTCTGCCCTCTACAGGGTTAAAGCCTCAGGATCTGGAGTGAAACATACGAGGACTGGAATCCCAGCTAGTCCATTACTTACACTCTTTCCCTGGAAGACGAAGGTAGTCATGGTACCCACCTCACATTGTTGTCAGTGTGAGTGCTATGTGATATAACGCAGAAAGAATACTTAGCACACTTCCCAGCTCAAAGGAAGCATCCAAAGCACATGGCTATTGACTGCATGACATCATAGAAGATGCTCTCAACCTAAAGCCAGAGCCCTGATTTCATGCCCAGCTTCAATTTACTCAATATGCATCCTTTATCAGTTACTGTTAGTTTTCTACATCTGTAAAAGGGAAATATAATACTGACATCATAGGCAATGCCATGACAATCAAATCCAACAAAATCTGTAGAAGTTCTTGGCATAGGGTAGATGCTCAGTAAATGTTAGTTGAATCTGACTCGTAACATTGCCAGGACCCAACATTTCAGTCAAGAAGGCATTTTTCACACTGCACAAACAGGGCTCCCTATATATCCCAAAATAAGCAAGTGTAAGAGAAGACACAACATAAATTTTCTCCCAACTCTTGTCCCTTAACTCATAGCTAGTCAGCAAAGCCGATTTTGCAAAATGTTATAAACATCTGCTATGTACCAGGAGCTAAGACAGGAGAGACTAATGAGATCATGCGGTTAGAGGATTCATAGTCTAATAAGCAGAGTCAGACAGGTCAAAGGAGAATCACAAAATAAATGCCATGAGAGGCGACGGTAGGGGAAGACCAAGGAGGGGTGCTGAGCCAAGTCAAGGTAAGAGTGGGGATGTCAGAGAAGGCAATGAAGTGAGGATGCTTTTAGCTTCAAGTAACAGAAATCTCTAACTCAAACCGATGTAAACTTAAGTGAGAAAAGAAATTGCATCAAACTGGGAGGTCAGAAGAAGGGCAGACTCCCAGGCGCAGTAGCTATAGTGACTCGAAAATTTCATCTATGTCTCAGGTTCTTCCCATCTCTCTGATCTATCCTGGCCACTGTCATTTCCAATCTAACACTAGCTCTTGGGTGCAATTGCTGACATGATGACATCGGAGAGAGAGAAGAGAGAATATCTCTTTTGTCTGTCATTTTTAGTAGGAGGAGGATGGGAAGGGCCAGAATTGTCACCTACCCACCCTTGGCCTAGACTTTGGCAAGGGCACAGGATTCTCGTGGCAGGCTTGGATGGGCAGCTTGAGTGGGAGGGACATCAAGGGGTAAGGCTTCGCAGTCACCAGGAAAGGTTTTCCCCGAGGACTTGATACTTGGCTTGCCTTGTAGGATGAACAGGACCTTTTCTAGTCTATAATTGTTAGAGGTGGAGAGAGAACCATCCCAGGGTAGACAAAAACAATGGGCATGGAAGATCACAATTATTCAGGGAATTTCAAGACCTCTTATTTGACTGGATGGTAGGGGTGGCGTAGAGACCAGACAAGTGATAGGAGATTAAGCTGCAGAGGAATGTGGGATTTGGGTTACAAAGGACCTTATAAGCCAAACTAAGAAATGTGAGTTTTCTCTTAAAGTAACTGGCAATCTACTGCAAGATTTGAAGCAGGGGACTACATGAGACCGGATGTGTGAGTCTAATCTGGAACAGCCCACTAAATGGAATGGAGAGTTGGGCAAAGTCAGAGTCTTGGAGAACAAATTTATGTTGCTTATTCTAGAAGCAGTCTGAATGGGACCAAGTAACTCATTAAGTGGGAGATTTGAGGGGAAGGCAGGGAGCTTGAGGTGATGATTCCAGTTTTTCCAAAGTTCTCAAGAGATCGGGACAAAAGTGTTGACACATCTGGGAAAATCAGAATCTACGAGTTGACCACTTAGATCTAACTCAGTCAATATAGAGAGACTGTCAAATAATAGATATTGTTTCTCAATACACATGGGATATTGGTCAACTGGATAAATAAATGAATACCTTTTTGTAAATGCCCTTTGGCATAAGTTATTGACTGACAGGAGGAATAATGATAATACTTGTGTTGTACAAGGGAGAGAGTGAATGTGATATTTGTAGGCACAGCATTGGGCAGATGCCCTATGGATTAGGAGGCTAGTAATTAAATTCATGACTGAAATCTCCTTGGCGAAACTGCTAATAAGGGTGAGTTAGGCCTCAGTATCATTCTGTCTCTCTCAACCTCTCTCTCTGTCTCTGTCTCTCTGTCTCTCTCTCTCTCTCTCTTTGTTTCTGTCTCTCTCTCTCTCTCTCTCTCGTGTGTTTATGTGTGTGTGTGTGTGTGTGTAGTTTATCAAGTCTTAAAGGATTCTATTCACGGCAGAACTTTCCCACTTTGCCTATTTTGCAAAAGAGCCTTTTCTTTAGGCTTCAAGTGTGTGTAATTGGAATGAGCTGTCATTCTCCCAGACCAGCAAGCTTTTGCTATCTAAAATAGAACGTTGCAATGTAAAGTCAGTTTGTGAAACCAGAGCTGACTCATTTGTAGGCATTCCCATCTCCACGTTAAAAGGATTGTCCTGCTTCTCATGACTTCCCATTACATGAGCATGGTTCAAACAGAAGTGAGGAGTGAGCTGATCCCCTGACCTGTTTAGCAACATCTGTTTCTAGGCATCGGGCTGTGTGTAGGAGGGAGCTGTGGACCTTAGGGAGTCTCGTGCTTGGGCCCTTCTGTCCAGTGTCTCTTCTCTGCAAGGACCTTTTGATCTACCTGTGGACCCAGCAGTTCTGATGTTTTGAAGTTTTCAATCTAATCCCAGAATATTTACATGTCATGTACTTTGGGAGGGTTTTGTCTTTCCTTGTGCAACAATGAGGTATCATGGAGAAAGTCTAAAAGTTGGAATTCCTTCCTCTGAGCTTGAATCCTAGCCCTGCCCCTGAACAGCTATGACCTTGACTCAGTGGAATGTAGGGGAAAGGGCATGTGATTTGGTTCCAGGAAGAAGGGAGTTTGTATCTGAGTTCTGCCAGTTAATAGCTATGTGACCCTGGGCAATTGATGTTCCATTTTCTTTCATCTGTAAAATGGGGTTAATACTGCTCAATTTACAGTGTTGACGATCAGATGGTATACCACTTAGAGCAATTAGCAGAGAACCAAGCACATAATAGAGACTCAATAAGTTATAGCTATTGCAATTTTTGACCTCTTAGACCCTATGTCCTAATCTGCAACGTAGGAATAATAAAAATACCGAACTTGCATTTCTGATATGAGCGCTACAGTGATACTCCTAGAGCAGCGTTTCTCAACCTCATGTTGACTTTTGGGGCCGGATAAGTTTGCATTGAGGGGAGGCTGGGCTGTCCTGTACATTACAGGGCATTTAGCAGCATCCCTGGCCTGTACTCACTAGATGCCAATAGGAACCCCGTCCTCGCAGTTGTGACAGTCAAAAGTGTCTCCAGATACCGCCAAATGTCCTCTGGAGAAGGAGGAGATTACCACTAGTAAGAATGATTGTTCTACAATATAGAAGAGTGCCTAGCACTTAGGAAGTGTTCTACAAGCAAGGGTAGCTAGTATTTCTAACTTGTCCACAAAGCTGTGAAAAGAACTAGAGCAAAAAACTGTTTGTCTTCCGAACCCCTAGATAGTAATGCATAAATGAGAATAGTGGAACACATTAAACCTTTTTTAGCGTGAATAAGCTCTCCCAAGTTCAGCTCCAGATACAAACCACAGTTGGCTGGTGCCACCAACCTTCAGACAGAAGTTGTGGCAGTGGAGGAGCTTGCAGTCACCTCTGCTGTAGCCCCAGGCATTGGGAGTGGAAATGGTGACGCTGCACCCCACCAGCCCCTCCTCACTCCTCTCTGGATGATCGTGTGGATCAAGCTGAGTTCCGCTGTAGACACACATCTGGGATTCAGCACAGCCTCTCTAACCCCTGGCATGGTTATTGCTTCTCCTTGCATTATTTTTTTTTTTTTTTGGCCCTTCCCCTCGAAAGAGAGAAGTCAATGCAAACCCACCTTCTCTTCACTGATTGAATATTAAAACAACAGGAATATTCCAGAATTCCTCCACCCTGCCATGAGAGCTAGTTGCACATGTCCACGGATGTGTGGGTAGTTTTGAAGTGGCTCTGACCTTAAATTTTAAGGCGATTTGACTAAAGGGAACATCCAATCCTTTTGGCCTGGAAAACTTTATTTAACCATGAATTTCCTCCCTCAAGCCTTCATTTTGTTTGGTAAAAAATAAAATTAAAAACCATACTGCTTCAGTTTCTGGAAAGGTGTGTGGGGGCCTTTATCCAGCCACTTTACTAATAGAAATTGAGAAGTATTGTAAAAGGTATTTTTGTTAACCTTGAAGAAAAAGGAAAAATATCTTCTCTCTCACATCTGTAAAATGGTTTTTTTTTTTTTTTTTTTTACATTTTACACACACACACACACTCCTGCCTTCTGTTTTTTGGCTCTGAGATTAAATGAAGAAGTTTTCCTCTCCCCAGAAATGTTATCGCTCAGAACAGCATTTTGGCAGTATTATTGTGCGGTAACATCAGAGCGGGGGAGTAATTATTTTCTGATAACATGGGCACTGCACTTTAGCTGTTTATAGCAGTGTGCTTCCATGCTGAGATCTATGAAGTATAGATTATACATTTCAACATTTATTCAAAATATGTATTTTTTATGATTGATGAGGACATTACAGCATGCCACCTTCATAATTTGCATTTTTTAAAGATGGTTCTGAGTCTAAATCATCGGCGCGGATTATCTCAATCAAAAGTCAAATGGTTCTCACTGTAAACGCTCTAAAATGGGCTTTTACATAATATATTGTGGAAAAATCAGGGATAAATATGCTTTGACATTTTTTATGCTTTAATCCTATTCAATATATAGTTTTTACCACTTTAACAGAGAAACCATCAGTTCTTATAATACCATTACTGCCAAATTAAAAACTAGCCTTTCTCTTCCCAAATATTTATATTTTGTGCTTAGCTCAAAGCCAGGAATGACCTTTAGGGGATTTATTAGCAAGATGCTTGATGGGAAGTAAAAATTTTCTCTATTTGGTCAGAGGAAACATAAATGATGAGGCTAAACTGAGCTTTAATAAGTCCTGGCTTTCATTTTTTTGGTAAGATTTCAAGCCCCAATAGGGGATTCTGGTTTTATCTGGAGATCTTCTACAAGAAGACCTTCAAACTTGAAAATTGCATTTAATCTCCCCATAAAGAGAATAGAATTTTTTCAGCATGAGCCAAATGGCAGGAAAAAGATACTCGAGATCACCAAGGCAAAGACACTATTACTTTTAAAAGGCTTTAAGAAAATGTTAGTGTTAAACCTGGATGATTTATATGGAAATGCATGTAAAGAACCCTTCCTGAGCCAACATTTGAGCTAGAGTTTTGGCTGGGTGAAGAAATGGAGTTCTTGCTTATAAGAGGCTCCCCAGCCCCTGTTATGTAGGGGTTCAGAGCTGGGTTACAAACAGGAGAGACAACCAAGACTCTAGAAACTTACCTGTATGAGGGAGCCTGGGCATCATCGCTGGCACTGAAGCTAGAGCAGATGCTTACTAAGACACTGGAACTTAAAGAATAAGTCCATAAGCCAGAGTGGAGGAGTCGGGAATTGGGGAAGCGTCCAGCGAATCCACCTCAAGAATGTTCAGACAAGGAGGGAAAGCGGGACCCAGCCCAGGCCAAATGGGGTAGTTGCTGAAGGAAATCCTTTCCTCTGTGTCCTGGATCCATTCCCTCCTGTCACCTCACCAGGCCTCAATCCCCAGAACCACTCCTCTCTGTCTTGGAGTTCATCCCTCCATATTGTAATCCTATTTTATATCTCTATCGACTTTCCTGTTTCTTCTGCATGAATGGGGGCCCTGTGAGCATCGAGCTGGTGTGTCAGCTTTATACCAAGCGCTTGCCTACTGGTAGGCTCCAAAGTGATTTTGGAATGACTAAGGTTGAGATCGGATTGGAGGCACTAGGAAGTTCAGAAGAAGATCTATATCAAAGTCAGATCCAAAGTCAGATCCAAGCGGTGAGTTCTCCATTTTCAGCAGAGGCCCTCTGGAGGTCCGACTCAGCCTGTGGAGGCACCGCCTTCCTTTCTTAAAGCGGGCAAGTGGCGTGTCTGATTTCATTCCAGGGTGCCTATACCAGGGTATGAAATAAGTTGCCAGTGCATTGGCTTCAGCCTTCTAGAAAGGAGGTCTCGTCTCTTGCTACCACTCCCATGGCATTTTTTTAAAACTCTGCCTTTGTGGGCTCCAGAAATCCTTCCAGACAAATGGCTGCTTCATTTTTGAGGTAGTGATTTATATCCTTGGCAGAATAATCCTCAGCAAAGATGGCTCTCCTTCATCATAAAGGAATAACAAAACATTTATAAAAGGGAGACAGAGCTTCAGATGAGTAGGTATAAAAGTTCCACACAATATCAATGGTTGAAAGAATATGCATATATTAATTAAGAATTCTGACACACTTCTTTTACAAGGTCCCTTATGAAAGATAGACTATTTTCCACGTTTACTTTGTGTTGGAAGTGACAGATGAAATTAATATGCTTCATAAATTGCCATCACGGAGGGTCAATTAACAAGTGAACTAACCTTGTGAAAGTCATTTTGAAAGACTAGTTATGTCTATAATATTCCCTGTCAAATTAGGTAAAAGTGAGAAAATTAGAAGGCTGTCAAATAAATAGCATCTAAGATATGGAGTAATTGCATTTTTGATAAGATAAATTAGTTTCTGTGACTGTTGGCTGAGAAATTGGAAATAAATAGTGGGAGTACTGAAGATGTTTAAACTGTGTGTGTCTATGCACATGTGTGCTCATATGTAGGTGTATGTAATAGATGTATGTATGTACACACATACATATGTATAGACAAAGTCACACGAAGGTTCAAATTAGAAGTAAGTCGGGTCCACACTTCTTACAAGCCCGTTCCGCACTGTCCCACCAAGGCCCTTCTCCTTCAGGTACCTCACATGCTGGTTCCTGGCAGCTCCCATCTCTGTCTTTGCTTTCAGTCTCCCACTTCAGTCATTCCCACATCTTTCCTACAGTCTCTCAAAATTTATCCTTACGCACATGCTACCATCTGGAGAGTGTCCTTGGCGGACCCCGCCCGCCCTCGTGAAGTTGATGTCCCCATGGGAGGGAACAGTGTGGGCCATGACTGAAGCTGAGGCTCTTTCCTTGCAAGCCATTTGCTTCAAGGCTGTAAAAGGACCCAAGGAAAAAAAAAACAATCAGAGCCAGTCTGGTGATGGAAGGAGTTACAGCAGTCTGATTCCATGGCTATTTTCAGCCCAATCCACGTGCCGATGGTTCCAGAAAGGCCACACGACACACTCAAAGTGTTCTGACGCAAGGCTGTCCTCAGCCAGGGCAGATGCAGCTGTGGCAGGGCCCTCTTCCTTCCTCCCTGTGGTCCAAGGTTCCTGCTCGGAGCCTCGCTCCTCTCTTGCTTCCTCTTGTGTCTTCAGAACTCTGTTGTGTCTGTGATGCCCCAGTTGTGCCAGTTAGATCCTTGACTGGGAGTCGAGTTCCTATTTGTCATATGACTCAGTGGAGCTAAAAATTCATCTGGGTCTCGGTCGCCTGTCCCCATGCCTCCATGACCTTCTGTGAGACTGAGAGCAAGTCAACTCTCTTATCAGGATGTGTGCTCTCCGTGTGTGAAATGAGGCTGCTTTGCAGCAAGGAGATTTCTTAAAAAAAATTTAAAAATAAAAGTTGTTATATTTATGTGTATACCACAGCCCACACACACACCTGTATGTACAGCAAATGCTTTGTATCAAATCCTGTTCCTTCCCCTGGACTGTATCCTCATGTCTTCCAGTTGTCAGGGATTTTCCGAAGGCATACGTACTGAATCTGTGTGCATATAGTGTGTGTACACATGTGTTCACACATGCATACACAAATGTAGTGGGTTTTTTTCCCTAAGATCCCCATTTTACAGAGTCAGAAGCTGAGTCTCAGTGGGCGGAAGTGAGTTGTGCAAGAGCACGCAGTCAGGAATGGCACTGGGGGATGAACCCAATCAATCTGACTCCAAGACCTGTGTTCTCTACGACACCCAGAAGGTTCCTTTTTTTGCAGCCAACTTCCTCATCAGCTTGGGCAAATATAACCCCTTCCTAATGAAGGAAGAATCTTGGCGAATAACATTCCCCCACGTTTTTTTCTATTGGCCGTCTGACATGTTCCTATTCCACATTGCTTTTAGTGTTTTCTGCCCTTGATTGTGCAATTCACTTCTTCCCCTGCTCTGCCCAATGCAGGCGGATGCAGATGAGCTGGCCGAGTCGGTGTGCACACAGATGTGGGCCAGCGTCAAGTAACGTTCTCATGTGAGGGGCTCAGGTCTGGTGATTGAAGGACAGACAAGCGCTGGCCAATTTAAGCAGTAAGAGAATCATTGGATGAATGCTGGCCATATTCTACAAATTTAAAATCCGACAGCTGGGTCTCAGAAAGGACAGGAACAAGTTTAGGTCTGGGGATCCCAGACAGGAACTCTTGAAGACTCTCTTTTAGGCAGAACTAGTGGGGTAAATCCTCTCCACCCACTTTCTATCCCCCTACCCTTTGCATCGTGGTTCCCATTTTCCCAGCAGAGAGCTTCTGATTGGCTTAGTTTGAGCCATGAGCCCGCTTGTCTTGGACAGGATTGGAGGGAACAACATTGTGATTGACAGTCCCACCAGAACCACAAAGAATAGAAAGAGGTAATGGCCCAAAGATAAGGAGGGCACTGTTACTTACAGAAGGGGGATGAGGATGCTGGAAAGTCAACTTACAGATATCTCCCACATCATATCATGAAACAAAATAAAACCAAAAAAGCTTAATTGCTTCTCTGTTGCTTCCAAGCCTAAACTGCAAATTTGCAGGCAAAATTTGGCAGCAGTAAAGGCAGCAGCTTGTGGGCGTGACAAAAGCCAGGAGTTCCACTCAGAAAATCTACACTCAGACCCCAGCCTGGCACCTCTAGCTGTGATAGCTTGGTCGTAGAATGACCCACGCCAGAGCCTGCTATGAAGTGCGTGTTACCCCAGTACTCCTCTCAGAGTCACTGGGGGTGGGGTTCACAGGAGATGCAGTCTCTAGAAGTGCATAGGACGTCAGTACCCACCCCATCGGCGTCTCATGTAGAAGGGATTGCCATTAGGGTCACAAACCAAGTGAAGCCCACGCACTTCATCAGGGATTTGCAAACTGTTTTAAACACTTGTAAATATCTCTCCTGGGCCATTTCCTTTTGTATAGTCGCGAACATTGAGTAAATGACAGCCTTTTATTAAAGGAGAGTGATTGAATTCTGAAGGACTGGCAGATCTCACAGCTATTGATATTTTGACAGATGCGTTAGTGACTTGAGATCTTTGAGAGCAATTGTCTTTGAAATTGTAGATCCTGCCAATGTAGATATTGATATCCAACTTGATATAGGCAACCTTCTTATATGTGTACCACTCAATGTATCGTAGCCATCCTTCGTAAACCTGCGGCCACTAATCTTTTAGCTGGCCGAAAAGCTCACAAGTGACTTTTCAGTAAGGTTACTCCATACTAATAACCCAATAAGGCAATAAGACTCCTCAGAAAGGAGTGAGACTGCCACTTTTAGAAGCTCTCGCCCCAAAGTTGAAGAGCCACAGATATGGGAGATTTTTAGAAGAAATTCTGGCATAAAGCATAGAGTTGGATGGACAGTGCCAGTAGATGACCTCCAAGGACTTTTACCGCCGTAAAATATTTGAAGTCCTTGGTATTACTAATTTAAAATGCAAGAGTTTTAAATGGACACAACTTTTAATGAATTACAATTGCCTTATTTTCCATTATTTCAGTCGTTGCTATTAAACAATAGCGTCTGGAATTGGCTAAGGAAGAACAGTTATTTGAAATATGTGCTGTTTTGAATAAACTGATCCTGACTTAATGAGCTTTTACAGGGTTTTATGCATGACTTACTACCCATATTACATTGCTAAGGTAAGCTACTTAAAACTATGGTGCAATATGATGTTTTTCAGTTCACTTGTCTCTTTCATTAATGATGGAATGTATTTTCCAGGACACAAATCCTATTTATGATCAAGACATTGTTGTTCTGTAGATCAACTTAAACCCTTACACTGTGTAATTTACCTGCTGTCAAATCTCATTTGAAGAGCTGTTGTCTGGCGTTGCCCTAATCAAAAATATGCCCGAGTGTAATGAGCTATGTATGTTGTGTCTGGTATTATTTATTTTTAATAAACTTTTGTTCACCCCCACCACACTTTGGGAAACTGACAATCTATAATGTTTCTGTGTTCTTCTTTTTTAACCAACTATCTTCCCAACTGGGGTAATGATTCACAAAAATATGAATATTTCCATTTTTTTAAATGCATTTTAATGGGTGACAGCTATTAGAGAAATGTACAGGAGAAATATCAAAATGATTTGGTATTAAAAACAAAATTGATAATTAATAAGACAAGTAATTTTCTAAACTAAGATAGCTGGGATAATATGTAATGTTAGATCAGCTGGCTTCAAGGACAGAGGTCTCTCTTGGTTTTGGGGAGCCCGGCTGGTTTGTTAAATATGATCAATATGCCCCATGATGGGCAGAATATCCCCTGAGATCTCACGTCAATGTCAATGTGTTCAACTGCGCAGTTTACTGAAGCCATTTCTCAAATCACACACTCCCCATAAGAGGGCAGATAATACCATGGATATCCTTCACCCTCACATTGTCCTTTCTGACAATATACGTCCAACAGACCCCATCTACCCTTCGTTAGAGGCAGAAAATCCAAGCCCCCACATCCCTAGTGTGTTGCTACATCATATGCACACTGAGTATACCCAAAGCCAAGTATTTTGCTTGGGAAAATGGAGAGAGAGAGAACCATTTAAATAGTGTAGGTGGTTCTCCCTTTCCACCCAGTAGACACATGCCCTTAGTGAGGGGAGAAGCAATCGGAGCAGCTGCTGTGGTTTCAGAGTGAGAGCATCTCAACGAGCTGAATGTGCCTCTAGCATCTGAGATACAGTATGTTTTTTTCATCAACACCCTGTAAAGATAAGCCCACAACTTCATCTGGGGCTCAGCGGAAGGTCAGCCATCTGTTCCAACAATAGAGGAAAAAATGGCTGTGTTGGATTTATGGGGAGATGATTCTGCACTGTACTTTGCTGGTGATTTTTAGGATTTTGAGAGTAAGTTTTGCTGTAGTCTTCACGTGTTGTTTTTACGTTTCAAACTTTGCGTAAGATGCACCCTCCCTCTAAGAGCTCTGGGACACTGTACCTGACATGGGGTTAGTGCACGGCTCTTTTACAATATATGCCACTGTAGCTGGTGGTTCCTGTGGGTTCTTGGGCATTCTCCTTCTCATATTCAGCCTACTCTGGGCAGCATAAGAGCATGGGAGTTTGAATCCTGGCTCCATCCTCTGTGTCCTTGGGTAAGGTACTGACCCTCAACCACAAATGGGCACTCCTGCTGAAGTTACAAAGTGACAGTAAGGGATAACAGAGTTAAAGAATGCAGAAGCATGTCCACCACAGTGGATGACGCTTCTGATGACTATGACCATCGCTCATCCTAAATCCATACCTGGAAACCTGGGTAAGGTAAGAGGGTGTCTTATCAGCATTTGTGCTAAATCCAAGGCAGAGACTTGGGTCCTCTGGCGAGGTGGGGTTCACAGTGCTGAGAACTACAAGTATGTGCATTGACCTATCTGAAGGGGAATCAGGTATAGTGAACTTTGATGACATAACTAGCTCATGCAGGGCTCAGAAAAGTAAATGCGAAAAATAATGAGGAAACTTGGAGCCAAAGATATGCTTACTTAATCCTTACCGACAACTCCCCTGTGTGTACACTATTTCCTCTGACGTCACTGCTTCCTTTCCCTGAATGACTGGGTGATGGTAGATGTTGTCTGGCTTACTCATGCTGCTTAGGACCTATAGACATGTACTTCATCATCAATTTATGCTTTGTGAAAGCTTTAGGGGGGGAAATAAACCAAATACACTGCAAACTCTGGATTTAAAAAAACAGCCTCAGCGCTAAGAAAACTTTGGTCTTTTTCTCAATGTATTCTTCCTGGCATGGAGTTCTGAGTGTCTCTTTCTACATTACCTAGTGACATTTACTCTGGGTCACCCATTTGAATCTTGCGTGATTTAAACAAGCTTCTTAGGCAACCATCAAGTTAGATTTAAACCATTAGTGTGCTTGTTATGACGGTTGAATGTTCTTCCAGCTCGTTTACTCATTCATCCGTCCAGTTTGTCTGCCAGGATTCCATGCCAAGGAAGTGTGCTAGGTTCTGGCTTTCTATAGAGAGGGCAAAACAGACACAAAATGGTCTTTGCCCTTGTGAGAGGTTAATATTTGGAAGGCATAGACTAAAACGCACATACATACAAATACTGAATAATTTACCACCATAATTGGTATGCTGACCAACTTCAACAGGGATCTCATTTCAACTATTTCTATGTGTCCAGGCTCTGGATTTTCAGTTCATCGTGCACTAGGAGAAAGGAGGGGCAATGCAAAAGACAGTCAAGACTACTGTCTAGAGCTGGAGGAAATCAGCCTGGCTATGGATGCTGGCACCAGAAGTGGGGGTGGGGCAAGTGTAGGGTAGCTGGAGACAGTCACAGATGGACTAGGGAACGTGGTCCGTGGAGCAAAGTAGTGAGGGCTGCTGAGGATGGGGCTAATCTGCAGGACAGAGGTGACATGCATCACGAGTGAACTCACTACCTAAGGCAACCTAAACAGAGTCTAATAATGTTACTAATACCAGTGGCGAGTGCCTCCAATGTACCCAGTCACTCTGCGTGGAATTCTACCATGTATCTGGTTTGTCCTCATGGCTAGAATGTTAGTCAGTCTTTTTGCTGCAAAAAAAAACTTCAAAATCACAGTGGCTTACAACAATAAATATTGTGTTTCTTGTCCACATCCCTGTTGGTCACCTAAGGTTTATCTGTGCTGGGCTGGGCTCCAGGTTGGTTTGAGTTCCAGTACGTTCCATGCTTCCTCTTTCTCCTTGAACAAGTGGCAACTCAGCTCTGAGGACATGGCAGAGTAGTACATAACCAGGGGTAATTTTGCACCCCAGGGATTATTTAGCAATGCCTGGAGATGTTTTTGGTTGTTGCAACTGGGAAGAGGGGCTTGCTACTGGCATCTAGTAGGTAGAGGCCAGGGATGCTGCCAGACATCCTATAGTGCTCAGGATAGTCCCTCACAATGAAGAATATCCAGCCCCAAATGTCAATAGTGCTGAGGTTGAGAAACCCTGTCATAGTGGATGGCAGCAGCCCAAGAGGCCAAGCCAAACCGCCTGAACACATTCAAAGCCTTTACTCATGTCAGATCTCTTTTAATTTCATTGGCCAAGGCAAATCACATGGCCAAGTCCGAAGTCACTGGTGTCAGGCTGTATTCTCTTCCAACTTTGCTGTAGGCACTTCAAGATGCATGGCAGTGGGAGCCAGCCAAGAGCTGCAAATAATCCAGTCTATTGCAGCAATGCTCCCATTCATAGAAGAGGAAACTGAGGCCCAGAAAGACTGAGTAATTAGCTCAAGGTCACCTGGCTAAATAAGCAACAGGGCTTGAACTAGAATCTGAGCTTTCTCCAAGCCTTTTCCTAGGTGGTCTACACCACTTCTGTTTGGATTTGGGTTTTTGGAGTTTAGCCAAAGCAGAGATCACGGAAGGCAGTCAAAGTCAGCCTCAGTTTCCTCTCTTTGAATTGGGGGTAATAAGGTACCCATCCCGTAGAGTAGTTGGAAAGATTGAAAACACAGTGTCTTTATGATAACCCAGTGTCTAAAACATGCAGAATATTTAATAAACGTGAGCTGCGGCTGTGGCTGCTGCTGTTGAAACAGATAAGGTGATTAGTGTTCCTTTCCGTGAGGAAGCTCTCACCGTGTCTTCTTGAGTGTGAGTCGTCTGGAGAAATTGATCCACCTGCTCTCTTTGTTTTTCCAAGTGTTAAATCAAATCACTCCATTTCTGGTATCTTTTTGGTGAACTTTAGCGTTTGGAAGCTGTCCGGCCTTCAACTGTTGATTAAAAGTCATTTCTACTGAATTACTTATTTTTCATCTTCTAAAAGCAATAAGCTAGGGATTTTCATGGAGTTTAGACAATTGGGACCTTTGGAGGTTTGATTTGAATGAAAGACTCCCAGTGAAACCTTCTATCTGTCTAGCATAAGTTGCTGCTTTCATTCTGTGGCTCCAATGTGGCCTCTAGGACATCCTGAAAGGAATCTCAGCGTGGCACCATGACTCCTGCTTAGAGGCAGTTCCTGGCCTCCATGAGTTTGCTGCATAAATGCACCTTCCCGTGTGGTCTCATGGAGACCAAAGGAGGGGTTGCTTGGTGAGCTCCAGCATTGTCCTTCTGAACGTTGGGAGTGTCTGCCAGGAAGAAATGGATGGGCATCAGTACTCTTGGATACAGGCAGTTTTCTCTCTCACTGGTCAGACAGTGGTGCCACCTCCCTATTAAAGTCACTGCTGGGGTATTATGGGCACATTTGGTCCAACCCAAATGATTGTTCCAGACCCTGTGTTGGGTACTAGAAAATCAGAGATAGATAAGACCTTGTCCTTGCATCCGAGGGCTCACAGAGACAAAAAGTAAAAACAAAAACATAAATCATTATTCAATCATTACTCATCAAGACATCTATGAAACCATCTGAAGGCACAGTAATAGATTGACTTCAGAGAGACTGAGTGATACCTAGGCGTGGTTTGAAGGATAGATCAGAGATCTCTGGGCAGACATCTTTCTTGTCTCTTGTTGTCTTTCACCTGAGGACGACCAAAAGGGATCTGTTGTATTGTGATGCACACGTTTACCTACTAACATGATAGCTGCTGTTCTTTTCTAAAACTCTTCGCATATTTGAGTATCAAGGGCTTGACCTCTCGGATTCTCTTTGATGTTCCGTCTGTTGACCATCACTCCCCAGTGTTTGCTGCCTGGCAAGGGAAACACTGCAGTTTTACTGTTCGCAAAGTAGAGACCCAGAAGTCATTAAAGCCAGGGATGGAAAGTAGGTGTAGCTGTTTCTAACGAGCTTGTTCCTCTTATCCTCGCATCAGCATCCCTGTTGGTTCCTGGGTGCGTGACAAATAGAATGGAGTATCAGAGAATCATAAATCACTTCTTTACAGTTTACTTCTTGGAGAGAGAAATATAAAATATTGAAATCATCAACATTTTTCATTAAGAACAAGGAGAATAAGATTTAAATTCCTAAACAAAACTAGTGATAGAGGAGTGAAGCAAGTTTCATAAAACATCATGTCATGTTGTCATCCATGCAAAGCTGTGACAGAAACAGGGAAGCAAAGAAATATGGCCGGTGATGGAGAGGATGGGGAAGAGAAAGAAACTGTTTCCAGATTTAAGAATGAAAGGATAGAGAAAACTAGAAAAGGCTCTAAGTTAATGCGGTCAAGGGCAAACTTTATGGGATAAGTGAATGGATTACTTTCCAGTTTCCACCTGCTCATCCAAAACCTTCAAAAACTCTAGGTAAATGAAATGATTGATACACTCCACCTGCAGCAGAGGCGAAGCATCCTAGGAAGGAGGCTTTGCTTGGTCCTAGAGTGACTTCACCGCACGTGGCACAACTAGTCACACCTGGGTTGGATGGTGGCCGTCTTGAACTCTACTCTTTTAAGAGCCAGCCCAAGAAACAGGACTTCTTGTCCAAGACCCATTTGCGAGAAGTAGAAACCGTTTTGAGACCCAGGCATTGCTAGGGAGTGGTAGGCTGCATAGAGGACAAAGCAATTGTCTGATTTAGGAGTAAAACAAACAGGTCAGAACAAGTGACAGAAACAAGATAATAATTTTAAAATGTTTATCACCTGTGAGAGTGTTTTCCTGCTCACTGCAGTTGAAACAGAAAAAAAAAAAACCCTATTTCTATGAGAACTGATTTTTTTTTCCTGATAAAATAGTCTGAAGATTTTTTTTTCTGATAATCAGTGCTGCAAATCAAAAACGTAAGAAACCCAGCTGCTTTTCAGGTTCTCTTGTCGTTACTTCCATTTGCAGATTAGAGGGCGTAGATCAAGTGCTAGGAATGAGAATAAGGACATAACACCGCCAGCCAAGCAATCAGCCCCAAACTGGAGCCCATTAGATCTCTGGGTTGGGTTGTAAAAGTTGGCAGTTATTGAACTGACTTAGAGATGCAATGGTTTAGGAACTGTTATGGAATAAGTCTAAGAAGAAAAAAAAATCTCAAGGCCAATATCTTAGTTTGAATTTGAAGTCTTTATAAAGTTAAGAAAGATGTGCTAAAGGAAACAAGCCATATGATGCTACCAGGTAGTACTTTAATGAGAACTGAAGGTTAATGAAATATTTCATAGAGTTCATTGACAAAGTGAATGGAATACAAATAGAAGGAGATTGAAATTCAGGGGCCTTGCTGATGTCTCACCTTACAGTGTTGAAAGCTCATTTGTAAAGGGCTGGGCCTGAAGTTGTAAAAACAGGCATCAATTCCCTGTGAAACAATTGTCCATTATTAAAATGCTAATTTAGGCCAGGTCACCTGGAATTACCTTCCCAAGGTTGACTTTCTCTTACACCACTTTCTTGACAGAGTTGGCCAGAAAGCTCTTAGTAATGTGTAATTTCACAGAATTAATTGGTAGCACAGCAAATTGACCAACTTACAAGCATCTCACAGGTCATTCATTGGCAACGGAATTATTTAAATTGGCATTGACCACTAATAGCTACACAGCTATCTTTCTTGCAAAGTGCTAAGGTATTAGAGAAAGAGAAGACAGGCGTCATCTTGAATCCAAACTATGGAGGGATTTCCCAGCTTTGGAATGGGAAAGGAAGGGAAGAAGACTGGTCTGGAACCCATGGTTGCAGATGTCTTAAGCCCAAATACTCATGACTTAGGAAGTTACTGCAACTGATATAAGAAATATATAGGTGTAAGAAGGTATAAGAAAACCACAGGGCAAGCAGGAAAATAGAAGGAAACTCACTCAGCCTTGGTTCTGGGGAGGAAATCAGAGCTGTGGGGACTGGGGAAAATAGAAGAGTGTCTGAAGAAGAATAACTCCCATTTTAGCAGGTTTTTGCCTTGTAGGAACGACAGCCACCAGCCAGTAATACCTTCTGATTTTTTTTTTTCCTGGAAAATCTGGGAATCTAAAACCTTTCTTTTTTTCCTGAGGAAGATTAGCCCTGAGCTAACTACTGCCAATCCTCCTCTTTTGGCTGAGGAAGACTGGCCCTGAGCTAACATCCATGCCCATCTTCCTCTACTTTATATGTGGGACGCCTACCACAGCATGGCTTGCCACGCGGTGCCATGTCTGCACCTGGTATCTGAACCGGCGAACCCCAGGCTGCCGAAGCGGAATGTGCGCACTTAACCGCTGTACCACCAGGCTGGCCCCTGGGAATCTAGAATCTTAGTTAAACACTCCTGTTTTAAGATATTGACAAATGAATTTTTAAACATTGGGAGGACTAACTCCATGTGAGTATATCGGGGCCAGATTCAGCCCGTGAGCCATCAGCAGGCGGGAGCCTGGGTTAGGAACCTCTGCCCAGCTGTGCAGGGCAATCGGAGAGAGCGGGAGGTTCAACATGGCTCGTTGTCGACTGTAAACTCACCGAGGGAAGAAATAACTGGCCTCAGGAAAATAAGAGGCTGTTGCCAGTCAGCCCAGAGCAGAGCCCTGGGATAATTGGGAAGGCTCAGGAGCACCTGAGGAGCGAAGCCAAGGCCTTCAGCTACAGACGCATTATGTCTGTTGATGAGATCAGAGACGAGGTTAGAGCCTTTGACATTTGTGGGCCAGTGTCTCCCTGGAGCAGCACTTGAGCAAACTGGAAGCAGCACTTGCTCCCCTGCAAGGCAATGGAAATGTTGTGTGAGGCAGACAATGGGCATCCTTTGACGAGGCCTTTGCTCCAATAGATGTGGAGCAGCCAGAAAGCATATATGGATCGCAAGCTTCAGGGTGTATCGCTCATTTCTCAAAAAAACAAGCACAAATGCCCTCTGGTACATTCATCGTTCAATGATTGCTCATCTGCTCATCGATTGATTGATTTCATTTGTTCAACCAACAAATACTGAACACCTGTATATGCTAGGCACTGGGGAGACAGAGATGAATACAAAACCAGTCCTTACACTCAAATAATTCAGGGTCCAGTGGGGGTCAGCATTATATACCTGTGAACACTGCCCCAGGGCCGTCTCTGAGGTCTCTGCAGTGAGCTGTGGGCAGCCAGAGAAGAGATTAACTCCGGGAGTGTCAAGAAACCTGCTGGAGGATACACCATCCAGACTTTCTTCTGCTAGGTATTCATTTTTAAAAGCTTCATCCAGCCTGTGATGCTACAGTCATTATCATGTTAGGACCGTCTCCTACTTTCTCTTTACCTACAGGTTATACTTAATCATTGATATTCATAACAATGATTCGAAGGCCCTTGGGAGTTTAGAACTGCCTCCTGAATTTTCAGAGGAGGATTACACTTTGTTTAATTTGGTTGGTATTGAGCGTTTATC
The DNA here is from genome assembly GCF_021613505.1 of Equus quagga. Lineage (NCBI taxonomy): Eukaryota > Metazoa > Chordata > Mammalia > Perissodactyla > Equidae > Equus > Equus quagga. The sequence continues at coordinate 74,773,991 of NC_060279.1, forward strand.
CTTGAAACCTGTTTATCCTCTGAAACCTGTCATCCACATGGAACGTACCGCTCTACACTGAAAAATGCTTTTCTAGCCATTTATCTAATTTGTCCCCGTGAAGAGGGTCGGTCAGGTGTTACTCTCGCCATCTTGCAAATAAGAAAATGGAGGTGATGGTTAGCTGAGGGTCCCTAAGCCAGCTGCAGCTGGGACAGATCCAGGACTCAAACCAAAATTTCTTACTCTCAACCTCTGGTTCCAAAAAACAAAATTAAATAGAACATACCATTCTCTGAATGTTCTGAATAAGTTCAAGTTTTCATCACCATTATTCTGTAAAGGAAATCAATACCATAGGGCAAGCCGTCACCTTTCCGCAGGACTCCCTTGGTAGATTGTCAACTAGCTCCAGCTTCCTCTTGCACCTCTTCTGTCCATTCACCACATGTCTTCCAGAATGATCTTTCAAAATTCAAATCTGAATTATTCCTTCACTACCATCCCCTACCTCCTGACCCATAAGAGGTTTTCTTTGGGCCGGAGTAAGATTAGCCCTGAGCTAACATCCACCACCAATCCTCCTCTTTTTGCTGAGGAAGATTGGCCCTGAGCTCACATCTGTGCCTATCTTCCTCTATTTTATATTCAACATGTTTGTTGAATGAATAAATAATTAGAGAGAGAGTTTGTTAGAGACCTCAAGTTGCCAGGCTGGGTTTCTAATCTACGTGAAAACTCTTATTTCTCTCTGGGTGTTTTCCTGCTTCCTCCCTTTGCACGGAATATTCTAGAATAGGGATCAGAAAGCTTTTTCTCTAAAGGGCCAGATAATAAATATTGTAGGCTTTGTGAGCCATGCAGACTCTTTTGCACCACTCAAATCTGCTGTTCTAGTGGGAAAGCAGCCTTAGACAAAAGGTAAATGCGAGAGCGTGGCTGTATTCCAATACTTCAATTACAAAAACAGACAGCAGGCTGGATTTGAGCTGGAATTACCAATATTTGATTATCTTTGACCTACAAAATTTGCAGCTTCATGTGGTTCAACCTAACGAAACGCGTAAGAGAAGGGAGCTATCAGATAAATTATGGCTCGTTAGCACTTACCCTTTACATGGCAGTGGCATGCTTCCTGGGCCATTTGCTGTACAATCTAGGTGGTGGGTAGGTCTATAAATCTCATTTTCTCTCTGCACAGCCCAGAAGCATGCAGAAAGGGATGTCACGAGCAAAGTAGCAAGTTACATGGATACTTTCTTTCTGGGCTGGCCAGGATACTTGAGGAAGTCGGGTGGCACTGTGCCGGGGGGTGTGGATGGTCCAGAACAAAGCCAAATGCAGGCTGATTTTAATATAGACAGTGTGTATTCTGTACACCAATCTGGGGTGGTGGCATCTGGCCAAAGGAGAGAAGATCAAGCAATCTGGGTGGAAATACAGAAGAATCAAACAGAATGAGTCTGATCCTGACACAGTCATGTCTGGCTGTTTGAGGCATTTTCATGCCCAAATAGAAAATCAGAGAAGAGATGCTGAGCGAGGTTATAAGAATGGTAAAGAGGGATTTATGTAAGAAATATGAGTCAATTTCTGTAGCTTGCGTTGTTGCCTCATTTATAAAAGCCGGGAGAGATGGGATCACTTTGGTGAGCCGGAATTTGTATTAAGTTCCACTTGCTTTATTTTCTATCATTTAAATATGCTTATTAGTAATATGTGTGTTAGAACAAATTCATTTTCTATCTGTCATTGCCAACCAGTGAATAATCCTGTGTAAAATATGTTTGCACACTTTAGACAGTTGTCACAACTTCACTGAACTTGGTTTCTTCCTCTGAAACAGGCAGAATGTTCTTTTGTTGAATCCTTAATGCATTGCTTTTGAGCTGGGTTCACTCTCAGGGAATTCACAAAAGATAAGTGTCACTTCTTTCTTGTCTATTGATCTGTCCTCTAGAAAAAAAAAGAGACTTTCCTATAAACTCAAAACCCTTGGCTCATTCATTGTTCATTTGTTACATTTACTGAAAACCTACTATATAAAAGGCACTGTTCTACTGTGCTGTGGGAACCAGACGACAGATCCCCTGTCCTCATGAGCGTACTTTCTAGCAGGGGTGGCAGAGATGAAAGAAATAGCTGCATAATAGGCCTGGAACAACCAGCGCCATGGAAAGAACAGAGGGATAAGTGATGGACTTGGATGGAGGGATGACTATTTTTGATCAAGTAGTTAAGGAAGGCCTCTGTTTTGAGGAAAGACACGAATGAAATAAAGGAGCAAGCCATGAAAACTCCTCCTAGGTGAGGGAACAGCATCTTCAGAGACCCTGACGTGGAAATTAACTTAGCAGGCTTGAAGAACACCAAGAATTGTGTGGCTGGACTGGAAGGATTGTAGTCAATGATGTTGAAGATGTGGTCAAGGATATATCTAAGGTTGGCGTCAGGGACTTGTGGGCCACACTGAGGACTTGGGACACAATTGATGTAGGATAGTTGGGAAGCAGAAGAGTGAAAACTCCAATTTGCGTTTTGAAAGATACCCCGGAAAGCTGTGTGGTGAATGGAGTGTGAGCGTAAGAACAGGAATAGAGAGAACAGTGAGAGATACTCTGCAACGTGGCGAGGGATGGTGGCTTAGATGAGAGGGTAACCCACGGATGGTGAGAGATGCTCAAGTTCAGGAGAGAGGAGGGACCAGCTGATGGACCAGCTGATGGACAGGATGTGGCTGAAAAGGATTGGGCATCAAGTTGGTGGGCCCCAGGCTTCTTCAACTCAATAACTGCGCCACCATCCACCTAGGAGCTAATATTGATTCCTCTCTTGCAAAGACGGTGTCTTAGTATGAAATGCTTAAGGAAAAAATGTGCAAGATCGAAGGGAACAACTCAGTTGCATGCTGGCATCGATGACAGTCAGGGGGTCCTAACTATTTCTGTTGCTCATTACCATGAGGGTCTTAAGCACAATAAGCAAGTTTGTGGAACCTGTGCCCTGCTAGTCAAGCTGCCCCAACCAGGGATGGTGTCTCTTGGGTCCTAGCACCTGCTGTTTGATGATAAAATGAGGAGCATCGACCTGCCCCAGAGCAGGTTTGCCCAAAGCGCAATCTTTAGGTCACTGCGTCGGAATTACTTGGGATGACTTTAACACAGATGCCTGAGCCCCACTGAGAACCTGGGCTTTGGTCCCGGGAATCTGCATTACTCACGTTTCCAGTGTCAAATTTCCATGCAAATTAAAGGGTTTTTTAATTGTGATAAAAAAGCAGATAACACAAAATTTTTGTCAACCATTTTTAAATTATAGTTAGTAATGTTTATTACATTTCATTGTTGTGAAACAGATCTTCAGAACTTCTTCATCTTGCACATCTGAAACTCTATGTCCATTAAAACAACACCCTTTCCCCTCTCCCCTCAGCCTCTGATAACCACCATTCTTCTCTCTGTTTATCTGAATTTGACTTTGTTTGTATGGGTTACATGTGAGTAAAGAGGACTGGGCATCCTTAGATACTTGATATCAGAAGAATCATATAGTATTTGTCTTTTGGTGACTGGTTTATTTCACTTGACATAATGTCCTCAATGTTCATCCATGGTGTAGTATGTGGCCAGATTCCCTTCCTTTTGCAGGCTCAGTAATATTCCATTGTATGTCTATACCATGCTTTTTTTATCCATTCATCTGCCAATGGACACGGGTTGCTTCCACCTCTTGGCAATTGTGGATAGTGCTGCTATGAATATAGGTGTGCCAATCTCTCTTCGAGACCTTGCTTTTAACTCCCTTGGATATATGCCCAAAAGTGGGATGCAAATTAAAATTTTAAATGCATTGTTCTCCAACACAGGAGACACTTTTGGAAATAACACTGTTCTGTATCTTGATTGTATGATGGATATAAGCATAGATCTAAATACACAGGCATGTGTGCATGCACACACAAACACGAGTACAAGTAAAACCGAGGAAATCTGAATAAGATCCAGGGCCATATTGATGTCAACGCCCTGCTTGCAACGTTGTACCAGTTTTGCAAGATTTTACCACTGGGGGAAACTGGATCAAGACTATATGGTATCTCTCCATGTTATCTCTTATACTTGCATGTGAATAAAAACCTTTTCAAAATAAAAAGTTTAATTTTAAAAAGAAAGCATTTCCCTGCCTGCCCTTAAGGTTAGAGTGTGCCGCTGATGGAGGGGACCAGTTTGGAAAGGGAGGCTGGTGAGGGTACACCTGGAAGGGCAAGGAATCCTCAGCATTGTTCCCAAGGAGAAACTAGAACAGGGGTTGAGGCCAACGCAAAGTGCTAAGTAGATGCAGGGGTTTGCAGCCTGAAGCCCAGCCAGTAGGACAATATAGCAGAGATGGGGAACTGGATGTTTGATGAGGGCCAGAAAAACAATGAGGTCTCCTCAGAGCTGAGTGTGGCCCTGAAGCTGGGCATTGACCGTCGTTCTGCAAACAGGGTGGGAGCAAGGTAGGAAGGAGAGACCTGGGTGGGGCCCATGACCTTAGACAAATCCACTTCTCCCGTGGAGATCCCAACAGGGGACGTGGCACCAAGAGGCTGATGTTTCTTCTTGATTCTAAACGAGCTTCAGCTTCCTATAGGCAGCATCTGTGACATATGAAAGATTTTCCTTCTGTGCTTGACATTGTGAACCCTAATCAGGAGCACAACATCACTGGGGTATTTTTCTTGCTTCACAAAAAACTTTAAGGACACTGGCGGCTATTACTTAATTTAGCACTTGTATGTGCCAGATGTTCTGCTCAGTGCTTTGCAAACATCATGTATGTTACCTCACAACCACCCTGTGAGATAGGTCGCACTCTCCCATTTTAAAGACGAGGAAATTGACGTTCTAAGAAGGTAAGTGAATAAGTTTAAAACCACAGAGCTGATAAGGGATAAAATCGGGACTTGAAACCAAGTCTCCCTGAATCGAAAGTCCGTGCTTGGAACCTTAGCTCTTCCCTGGTTCTCAGGATTTATCAGTGAGGTTAAAAGTGAAGATTCAGAGGAAAAGCAGACATTGGTAACAGTGGTGGTTCAGAAGGTAAAGCTGATGAGACCAAGTTCCATGTTATAAGTGCTGTCTTTTTTGTAATCCCCAAATGAGAGAACTGTGAAGACTAAAGAAGCCAGCTGCTCTCTATATTCTGCTGTAACACTGATGATCTCTGATATCCGTGATGTTCACTTGTTTCCCGTTAGTCATCAATACTGAGAGATGGTAGATGTCCAGAGTTTCACAGATCCCATCTCCCCATTTGTAATACACTGTAGACAATCTTCAGTCGCTGTCTGAATAAGCTACAATTTTAAGATAAATGTTATAGATTCTTTTTTAACTCTGAAATTAACACATGCTCATTAGAGAAAATCTGGAAAAGTATAGGGAAGCCAAGTCAAAAATCACCTGCCATAAAACCACCGTGAATATTTTAGTATAATCTTAATAGTGTAGCATCTTTGTCTATTTTTCAAAAATTGCATTATGTACTACATACTGCTTTGCAATCAGGTATTTACTTCAAACCATGAACATCATAGCATTAATATATTTTTCCATCCCCAAAGTGTTTCTGCAAAGTAGTGTTCCACTTTGTGCAGGTAGCCTAGTTTATTTCATCAATATCCCGTTAGAACATTGTACTGTTTGTGCTATTTCCTGTTTTTAAGCAATATCAAAATGAGTATACATGTTACTAAACATGGCCCCCACCCCCACACACGTGTAGCCCCCAGGCTAAATTTCTACAAGTAAAATCACATGTTTTCAAGGCTTGTGATGCATATTGACAAATTGTACTACAGAAAGATGTTTGTTTTTTGGGGGGATGAAGATTAGCCCTGAGCTAACTGCTGCCAATCCTCCTCTTTTTGCTGAGGAAGACTGGCCCTGAGCTAACATCCGTGCCCATCTTCCTCTATTTCATACGTGGGATGCCTACCACAGCATGGCTTGACAAGCAGTGCCATGTCTGCACCTGGGATCCGAACCGGTGAACCCCGGGCTGCCGAAGAGGAACATGTGCTCTTAACCGCTGTGCCACTGGGCCGGCCCCAGGATGTTTTAATATCATGAGTGATGTATGAGAATTTGTTTCCTCACAAGTTTGTCAAACAGTGACTATAATTTTTCTAATTATTTTGGCAATTTTATAAGCAAAATCTATCTCATTTTAATTTCCTGATATGCTTATTGCTTTTTTTGCTTTCTTGTTTTGCTAATTGTTGTTTTTTCCCTATTGATATTTAACCAGCTCTTTGTATATTCAGGATAGTAAGCCTCTATTTTATATGATGCAAATATTTTGCTCAGTTTTCTGTTTATTTTGCTTATGATATTTTAGTCATACAAGAAAACTTGCATTTAAGTAATTTAATCTCTCAATAACTCACATAATAACTTTTGCCATTAATACTGGTTTAGAAAGGCAGTCCCTACTCTATTACATAATATTCCATTGCTTCTTTTCTCCTAATGCTTTAATCCACCTGGAATTTATTAGGCTATAAATTAATTTTTATATCTCAACTTTAATTTTTGGAGAACGTCATGGTTTATAAAACATATTTTAATTCGTATTTAACAAAATGACTTTAGATTTGGAAACTAAAATAAAAAAAAAAGTGTTGCATTCCATTCCATTCCTCTGAATTGCACTTTTGGAGAGAGAGAAGGGCAAATGAAAATAAAATCCGCAGTAACTTTCTCCTATGGCTTGTTTTCTAAAGTATTATATTTCTCATCTTTGCACAATAATCCCCTTAAACCTTGCACATATCCTTAATGGATCTGGCATAATTCCAACATCCATGATTTATGTAAATTATACTTGAACCAATTAAAATTTTTAGCCTGTGTCCCCTCTTGGGGTAAGGATATTCACTGAGACTTTAGCCAAGCTGCTTAAATAAAATTGTTTTGAATATCTGCATTGATTTCTTCCACATAAGTAAAGTTACCTCAGAAGTTAAATAGAAAAATGCCCTCAAGGTCCAGTGTGGTTGTGAGCATGAATACGTAAGAAAAAAATGTTTTTCTTATGTTTCATGAAAAAATACTTTAGAAGCAGAATTTCAAATTGACAAAGGAAATACTATATCTCTAAACAGAGCAAGCTTTTCAAAGACCATTTGATAATAGTATCAAGATCTTTAATTAATAATCTAACAGGTAGGAAACTTTGATCACCCCTTTGATCCTTCTTAGAGGGAGCCGTACACACCACATTCAGTCTGTCAAGGGGGAGATTACACAGAGCTGTGTAAACGAAGGTGGAGGAATGTTACAAAAGGCTCAAAATATCGTTTCCCTGGGAACTCTCCAGGAGTTGGTCCATAATGAGATTCAACTTCGATAAATGAATAAAGCTGTGAAAAATAACTGGAAGTGCAAGTGATTGGTGTCAAAGAGAAATCTGGATTGCTGGAATAGAAAAGCAATTTCAAAGGGTTAATGGCTGACAAATAGGAATTGAATCCAGAGGATTGCATTTGCCTTTGCAAGAGTCTGGATAAAGGTCTATTGGGAATGAATGAATGCCGAGGCGCCAAACCCTCCTCTGAACTCAGAAACCGTTGTTTAGAATTTCTATGTGCCTGGAATTGTGCTACACATGCTCATTTATATTTTTATTTCTTTAACAAAAAACCCTGAGAGTGTTATTCTAAACATCATTTGTTACATGTGCAAACTGAGACCTGGAAACCGAAGTTATCTAATAAGATAGGATCACCGTGTGGCCCGGTTTACCTAGGACAATTTTGGTTTGTACTTGTTGTTTTGGCTTAATTGTTAACAGTACCTACTTTCATTCTAAAAATTCCGTGGCCACGGTATTAATTTCCAGGTGCTGCTGTAGCAAATTCCCACATTGACTCAAAACAACACAAATTTGTTATGTTGCTCTTCTATTGGTTTAGAGTGCAACGTGTATCTCACTGGGCTGAAATCAACGTGCCAGCCGGCTTGCCTTGTCTTCTAGAGGCTATAGAGCAGGATCATTGCCTTTTCTAGAGTCTAGTGGCTGCCTGCATTCCTTGGCTCATGGCCTCTTCCTCCATCTTGAAAGCCAGCAATGGCTGGTCAAATCCCTTCTCACACTGCACCACTCAGACCGTCTCTTCTGCCCCCTTCCCAAGCATCCTTGTGATTACATTGAACTCTTCCAGATAATCCAGGCTAATCTCTCTATTTAAGGTCAGCATATCAGTAACCTTAATTTCATTTGCAACCTTAATTCCCCTTTGCCACATACTCTAGCATTCCACAGGTTCCAGGTATTAGGACATAAAAATCCTTGGGAAGGCCATTACACTGCCTACCATAGCCACTCTATAGGTAGCAGAGCCGAAATTTGAAGGCAGACCTTCTCATTCCAAGTCTAGTATAATTTCAGTAAGCAATGAGGGTGTCTTTGACGGACAAGCCTTGTTCGATCTTTGTGAGATGCTGGGAGGTGGGGGGGATGTGAGAATTGCAAAGCGAAACTCAGTAAAAATATCTATCAGTGCTTTCTTTATTTAAGGCACTTAATTAGGTGTAGAAGGAATACCTAGAAAATAGTGTTGCTGCCTTCGAGTTGTTTATGATCTAATTGGGCCACGAGCGTGTTCTCATCTGCATGTAGAATACACAAGTCTCTATCAAAGGAGCCTATAATAAGTGAATATGATACTGTATGAATTCAATATGTAAGAACTCAGGCACAAAAAGTAATGGCAATTTAAGTTTCACATTAATCAAATAAGTTAGGATTAGTTTTATCATTTTCTTTTTCCTTCTTATCACAACAAACATTACATCCATAGTGGAAAGTAAAGTTTTAAAAAATCTTCCAACCGCTCTGAGCCTTTAGAGATTATCTGTTATAAATAAATTCACAAGAGCATACTTACTCAAAAATTTCTGTGGGCTTCTTTATTTCCATGGAATCTTTACAGATTTTTTTTTAAGCTGTAAACATCCTTGAAGTTCTTGAAGATTGTATCAAGTTGAGATTCCACCAGCATGGAGCGTTGTGGTCATAGCACCTTCACAATCATTCAGTTGCATCTTTCCTTTATCTTTGCTTTGGAGGCAAACACTGGCATCTTATTTTTCATATATACTTCAAGGTTTTGTGTGAGTCTCTATGTCTGAATTCACAGTCGTGTTTCATTTGAGATGTCCAATATTTGTTAGACCTGTGTCGATCTCTACTTGCGTGCAGTGAACTTCCAGTTATCATCCTATATTTCCAGCATTTTAACTATTCTTTATTACAAAAGATGATATTTGGAGTGAAAGGAATGAGACCCATCTTCATTTGTGACTTATAAACTGGGCCAAGCAGAAGTCCCTATAAGAGGTATTTCGGAGATGGTGTAAATGGCAGCATCCATGTTGCAAAACGTTTTAGTGCTACAAAGAGGTAACTTGGAGGGAACATTCTCAGTCAGGTGGGATGCATCTTATCTGTGTCCAAAAGAGAACTGAGTCCATGTTAGAGTCATGGCTCATATGTTCTCCCCATTTCATGTGATCCAAAAACGTGTAGCTGAAAAGCATGTGTGCACACACACAATCCACTGATAACCAGATGTTGAACTACATCCTCTCAATAAGCCATTCACTGTGTGTGTGTGTGTGTGTGTGTGTTTTACTTCATTTGAATATTTGACCCAAAGCAGAATCATCAGAGTTCAAAAAGGTCACTGAAGTGTTTTCTAAATTGTTTTCCCTCAAAATGACTCACGAGTTCATAGACTGTGTATGTCGTGCTTTGTTTCTTATTCCATTGATCCAGGTTTGACATCTGTTGCTTGGGTCATCTCATATTATAAAAAATATTGGCTTTTAAGAGCCAGTTTCTTCATTTTGGCCTTCACCCAAAAAACCTCGTAGAACATTTTGGTTTTCATCGGTTCATCCCTTTGGGTCAGATCACAGCATCAAATTTTGTCTGTCTAAACTGTGTCTTTCATAAACAGAGATGAGAGGATGAGCCAGATGAAGGGTAAGATGTTAACAGTCTGCTGTGATGCTGAAGGCCAGCGTGCTTGTACGTGCTTGGTAATTTGGTTCATTATCTTCCTGTTTTTTAAAAAGGGAGTCTTGTCTATGCATTATGTACAGCCCCTCTCCTTGTTATGGTGCATTAATTGGTGTGAAGAGTCAGTACCATGTGACTTGATAGCTCACAGCTGTAGTAGAGATATCCCCAAGATATGGAAGGAGAATAGAGGAACCTAGGTGCTGGGGTGCCAGAGGGTGGATGCGGAGACCCCACATTCACGCTTCAGCTAAAGCTATTCTGGCAATTTTGCTCCCTCTCTGGCTCCCATGGTTTTTCATCGTCCCCTCCCCACTTCAGAGGTCAAGCCCCCTCGCTTCCTACACACAAGACTCAGAGATCAGCACGTGTAACCTGGTGCCCATCTTCCACTGCCCCCTGAAGTGGGGCAATTAGCTCACGGTCCTGCAGTACCTTCATGTCTCCACCCTTGGAGAAAGTATTTTTCCTTTAAACACATTAGGTGTGAACTGCATCCCCCGTGCCCCTCCCCATACTATTCCCTGTGGTCATTTAAGAGCTAAGTTTATAAGAAGGACAACTTTTTTCTTTTCTTTTAGGAAGTCTGTGACATCCCAGAAGGGAACATGTTGTAACTAAGCTGATACTGCAATATTCCCCAACCTGTCATTTGTGGTAGTGTTACATTATACACAGAGGCTCATCATGTGTTTTAATATGTATTTTCATGTGTATTAGGAAAGATCTGGAATAAGTTCATCATACCCCTAAATTCATGGATAACTTTGACTTGAATGAGGCAACATTGAAACAGCTATCAATATAAAGCAAAACTATTAAGTAGATAACACAGTTAGTAAAGAGAATACAATAAAAATGTAAAGGAAGTCCATGAAAGAGCATTTAGCAAATATGAGCATAGTTGGGGAAGGCATGAATTTTGGATTCAGACCTAAATTTGGATCCAGCTGAGTCGCAAACCAGCTTTTGATCATAGAGCAGGTACTTAAATTTCTCTTGAGTTTTGTTGCAATAGGTATTTCAAAAAAGTTGTTTTGAGCCAAAGGAGACAATGCATAAAAAGCTCAGGCGTGTATTGGACATCAAATAAATGTTAGTTTCCTTCTTTTAAAAGGCAGGTAATCAATTTAACATGTTTAGGTATTGTTCACCACTGTGGTTCTTATTCACAAATTAAGACTGCACAAAGAGTCAAAGGGAGTCAGGACCGACTATCAGCCCTCATGTGCCGGGGATGGAGAGAAAGGACACATGGCCAAAGCTGAGGCGGAAACCTTAGATCCAATCTCTTAAAGAGGTATTGCCTCTTCAGCAGAAGACCGTATGCAATCCACATTGAGTCAGATGCCGGTTTTGTGCAAAGCATCGGGTCTTGGCCTTGGGGATTCAGTAATGGGCAGAAACATCCATCACACCTCTGTCTTCATGGGGCCAGACAGAGAAGCAGACATTAATTGAATTGTCACACAAATAAATGAGTACATATTATGGAAAGTGTTATAAAGGAAAGGTACAGTGCCATGGGAGTGTAAAACGGATGGTCTCTCTATCTCCCCTCCATGACGGGCCAAGCTTTGCAGAGTGTGGGCAGAGAACCACTAACACCAGAATCTCTCGAAGTGCTGGTTAAACATAGATCCCTAAAGACCCTACATTTCCAGCTAGTTCCCTGGATGACCCTTAGGCCCTCTAATTATAAAACTTAATGACTTACTCCTTCCAGGGGTGTTCCATCTCAATGGGAGAGAATAACGCTGTGCTTAATTTTCATTCACTTTATTAATATGCCTTTTGAAAAATATATGGGCCACTTAATAAAACACTAGCATTTCCTATTATATATTTTATTCAGTCTACCATATTTTCCTTTGTAAAGAAAAAACCTGATATACTTTTCCTTTCCTCATCTCGGTCTACTCAGCAACTCACAGAGAAAAAGCCTTCTCTTCTCACTCTGCCCAAACTGTTTTATGCAAAGAATGTTATAGCAGGATAAACCTCAGCCTGCTCCACTGGAATTGAGTGGAGCCCCAATTATTTGACTTCCTCTTGTGCCAATACCATCCCAAATAGAATGCAGAGCTTGAGACCTATGCGTTTGCTGTTTCTACTGTCTAGAACTCTTCTTCCATGCATTTTTGTATCACCAGCTCCTTCTGCTTTCTTGTCATTCAAGTCTCAGCTGAAATGTTCCCTCAGCAATAAGGCCTTTCCAACTATTTATCCAAAATAGGTGCTTCCCCCCAACCAATGCCCATACGCTCTTTCTCTCAATCACACTGTGGCCCCGCTCTGTCCAATAGAACGCTCCAATGATAGAAATAGTCTGCATCTGCATTGTTCAATATGGTAGCCACTAGCTACATGTGGCTATTGAGCTCTTGAATGTGGCTAGTGCAATTGAAGAATTGGACTTTTTAATTTTATCTTTAATTTAAATTTAAATAGCCATATGTGGTACTGACTGTCATATTGGACAGTGCAGCTTTAATATATCGACCTCTTTTGTCCCTTCATATTCCTTATCTCTAACTGAAAGGATCTTATTCATGTATTTTACCTTGCTAATCATCTGTCTCTTCATGCCAGAATGTCTTTTTTGTTAACTGCTGGATAGCCCACGCTCACTGTAGGGACTGATGTGTCGTCAGTCTTCAATGAGTTTTTTGTTAAATTAACTTTGAAATTAATAAATGCCCCTTAAGAGAACTTTTCCGTTTTTAATGCTGTGCCAAAGGTCTTGGCTTCTAATGATTTTGATTTCCATTAAAAAATCCAAGAGTCAAACTCTGGGTAGTACTGTAACATAAAATGCTATCACTTTGTCTGCTTTTATAGTTGGCTGTATGAGATTCAGCTCAACATTTTCCATTTATCCTAATCAGTTGTATCTTTTTAGTGTCTGTCCGTCTTTTGCATTATGTTGAGATGGATTTGGAGTCTGCCCCTCCCAGGTCCAACACATTGGTATTCGGCAAATGTGAATTCTGTTCCTCTGTCCTACGTGTGGCTTATGATACTGGTCAAGTCTTGTAGAATGTGAAAGCTTAGGATTCAGACCCAAGATATTTGTTATCTTTAGACATAGGTCTTTTTGGTTTAAATAAAGTCAAGTTCTTGGCTATTTTAGGAAGACAAAAGGCCAGAACTTCATTATTACATGGAATTTCCCCTAAGCTTTATTTTGATTTCCTTTGTTTAGCAGTATTCTCTTGGGAGCTTTAAAAAGCAGCATAAATGTATAAAAGTTCATTCTCTGTAAGATCTCCTTTGTGTGCAGATGTTACAAGGCTCTGCCCATTTAATTTCTTCTTAATTAAGGTTCCCATGCATTATTTTATCTGCCCCAGAAATCGAAGTGTGTGTGTGTGTGTGTGTGTGTGTGTGTGTGTGAATTTGCTGGTGAAAGGATAAAGTAATGTTAAAGAAAAAATAAGAAAAATATTCCTCTATCCAAGCATTCCTGGTTTTATATTTGCTTACTATCTTCAAATTCTGTCCATATGTTTACGTTATACATATATGATGCGCATGCTGTTTTGTGTATTTTCACACAATATTCTAAGTAGATCAACAAGATTTAATGATTATGTTATCTAGTGCCAGGATTCTAGCATATTGCTACAAAAACATTTATTCCACTGGACATTTAGTGGATGCCAGTGTTATTTCATTATTAGAAACAACACTGCAATGAATACTTTCATATGTGCAGCGCAACCTGTCTCAAACAGAACCAGGAGCGATGTTCACATGAGACAGCGTGAGAGTCCCTCATAGCTTTCGCTGAATTTTGTCCTGGTACTTTCCAAAAGGATGGTACCAGTTTACAATACCATCAGGTAGGGTACGACTGTGCTGATTTGCGACAAAGTATTTCTCTTTTATTTTCCTAATTTGGGCTAGTTTTGACCATAGTGTTAATATCAATAACAATAGCAGCATTTCATACTCTTGAGATATATTATGTGACAGGTATTAGATTAAGTGCTTCAGAAACGTTGTGTATGGCGGATAGAAATGTAAACTCTAGCAATTGACGTCATGGGGTCGAATCCAGACTCTACCACTTACCCTCTGCTTCCATTCCCTCCCCACAAATGGTCCGCAGGGTTACAGTGAGGATCAAGTGAGTTAACAGAGTAGAGAGCCTACGTAAGCACTGGATAATATTGGTTATTATTTCTAATAATGGGTGTTTTTATTAACCCCATTTTACAGATAAGAAAACTGAGAGATTAAGTGTGTTGCTTAAGGTCACATAGCTAGCGAACAGCTGTGCTGGGATTCCAGCTGCAAAGGCCCTTCTCTGACTGAAATACTCAGCTACTCCCAATGCAGGGACTGAGACCCGAGGAGAAGTGTTACTGTTGCTGCCGAGTTAAATCAAGGCTGAATTAGGCACAGAAAATGAGCGCATAAAGTCACTGTGATTCACTGGAAACGCCATGACATAATTCCTTGTTTGCAAGATAAACAGTAAAGTTGAGGGGCTTTTTTTATGCTGTTTTCTTCATTCTTGAGATCTGAAGTTAGTTCCGTATGGAAGTGTTTCGTGGAATTGTGAAATTCCCCCTAGATTATAAGGATCTGGCGGGCAGGAATCCTGAGGTCTTATTCAGGACCCCTGCAAATGCCTTCCTTGCCTCAGAAAGGCTCTCTATAAATACTTATTGACCTGAATTTCTCCTAAAAATTACCATAAACACTTTCAGTTATTTCTTAATGTACTACGTTCATAACTGCTTAGTCGATTATCTTTATTAGCATAACATTCCTTTCAAGCATAATGATGTTGGAAAAACAGAAACAATGTAAGCACATTTTCTCAGCTATGGCTGATTGTAAGTGTTTTCTGTTTTTTTTTTTTTTTTTTTGGATTTCCTTTGCAGATTTGATGAATTAATTGTAAATTTCCCAAGGGGGACTTAACGTGAACTGATCGTTGTCTTTTATTCTGTGATGTTTAGTTTCTATTCTAGTCCCAGTGACTATCCATTGAGACCAAAGTTTGAATATTGCCAAGGGCTCATAAAATTGCTGATATAACCTACTTTCTCCAGAGAGCCTGACTTCAATTTTCCTAATGAGTTAATGCCTTTCTCCCCCCATGCCTTTGTTCCAATAGCTATTTGTGGAGACCACCGATGTCAATGGCAAAACTCTCGAGGGGCCGGTCCCTCTGGAAGTCATCGTGATTGATCAGAATGACAACAGACCCATCTTTCGGGAAGGCCCCTACATTGGCCATGTCATGGAAGGATCGCCTACAGGTATGTTAAGTTGGCTTACCTTCAGCATCATGGCTTTGGAAGTGGCATACTGTGATCTTTGGGGATTCTGGAGACTGTTTTATTTCTGCTCCGACTTCTTGATGGTGTGCATTAACACTGACATATTATTTCCCTGGATAGAAGCAAGAGCTGGGAAGCTGCAACTCAGAATACAGTGGGGGTGTTGCCAGCGGTGAAATATCTTCCCTTGTCTCTGAAGGTTATCCTTCAAGGATGACTGACATCTGAGTCTCTAATGCATAGCTACTGTCCGACAGCATGTAAATATCTTAGCTCAGCCTTAGGAGGGCCCAAGGCTGAACTTGGTGGTACAGCAGGGCTCTGAAGAAAATGAAGGTCCCCACTGCAAGCTCCTCAGTTATTTCTTTTCATAATTGTCTTTTAATAAGAACCATTTTGGAAAAACGAATAGGCCTTTTTTTCCCTTCCTTAGAAGATGTGCATGGAGAAAGCTTTTGTCTTCAGTCAAAGGGCCGAAGGCCAGACATTTTCTTTCTCTCTCTGGAAATACACGTACCTACTGTTATGGAAATCACCCACAGTACGGCAGAGCGCCTGTTATCTTTTTCGCACATTTAAACTTTCTGTCAGAGACGGTTTTAGAATTTAGAGCTCCCTTTTTTGGCCCAATAGATACGAATTTAAGCATTCTGTGACCAGCAGGAGGAGTCACTCTTGAGTACAATTCTTAAGAAAGTGAAGAACAAAGTAGAAAAATCCCTATTATAAGGCTGGACTTCGATTTTAAGCTTTAAAATGCATTTGAGTGAATAAGTGCCATATTAAGAGTATCACCATTGCCATGTCCAGATTACGCCAAAACAAGTAAGTAAAAAAGTCATTTAGCAGGCCAGACAGGAGATGAAAGCCCGAGAACTGCTTTGACTGGGTTTTTTTTCTCCCTTTCGCCAAATTGATGGGATGTCTCAATAACATGTAGATACATGAGGCTCTGGGAGCGTCGTCATGGTAACCTGCTTAGACTGCCAGGTGAATAATTGTGTTCAAGGTGCCTAACACCTCCCTTCAGCTTCAAGGAGCTGGGTCTTTATGCACTTCTTCAGATCCCTGGGGCCAGGAGTCACCCTCTCCCTTCTGGGATTTGAATGCATTCTGTAAAAAGGAGAGGGCATTTAGGGGAGTGGGTGCAGACAGAGGAGTAATAACAGGCCTGGAGAGATGGAGAGCAGGCAGGGGAAGGTGGGTCAGATCGCTCTGGGGTGGCCCTTCCTCGTGGCACTGCTCATAGGCTGCTTTTGATGGAGAGATGACATCTGGTGAGAGGGACCCTGGAATTTGGGTTTGCTGTTTACAGACATTTTATTAAACGAGCTGATGTGCAGAACAAGTTAGGAGAACTGACGGGGAAAGCTATTAAAGAGGCTGGGGTTTGAGCAGAGCAGAAAATGATTCCCACTTTCCATCTGTGGTACCCAGGCCCTGTGCACGAGTGACTAGAATCCAAGATGCGCCAGAAAAGTGTTCTAAATGTAAATGACAACAGTTACATTCAAGGCGACCATGAGCATGTGCATGCGTCTTTGTATATTATGTGTGTATATGATTAGACGATGTCCAATTTTCTTCCCACTGTGCCCTTCCTTAAAGTTTCAGAAAGAATTTCAAATTTTACTGCCTTATATACGTGTCATATTTGCAAAGAAAAATGGAATCCTTTATGCACATTGAATTTCTTAAAGCATAAAGCAGTTTGGTTGTGGGGGGGGGGGGCGGGTTATGCATCTCCAGCAAAACATAAAACACCTCAAACTTCTATTATGGTTGGTATTATTCTATGAAAACCCATAAAGAATGGGATGTCTGTATGGAGCAGTTTCTTCCAGCTATGCAGAATTTGGCCCGAATCATTGTTTTCTTTTTCAGTCCCCCCTGGATTTAACTCTAAAGTAGGAATTGAAATGGAGTTAGTCAAATTGGGGTCAAGAATGTGGAAATGTTGTGAAAAACATTTAGAGGAAAAATCTCATAGATCACTTAGCACCCTGTAAGAGAGCTCAAGCAGAGGTGTCCGAAGCATCCCTGAGAACAGTAGGGATCTGAGAAAGGGGATGGCAGCCCTTTTCCAATCCCCTCCCCACCCTAAACCGTTTGTAAGTTATAACAACAAACCCTGACTGGCTATAAACGTGATCATCTCTCCTGTTTCCATAACACCCTGTTCATTGGAGCCTCATAGAATCCTACGTGTTGTAGACATTGTACCGGATCCATTTCACAAAGGGTGATGCTGACCCTGGAAAGAGTTCAGTGACTCTGCCTAGTTCACGCAAATAATAGATGGGGGACAGTGTTCAGGACTCAAGCTGTATCGTCTACCTTCAAATCATGTGCTCTTTCAACTGCCCCACACGCTGCCTGGTGAAAATACTTACTGTGTGCTGAGTCCTTTACAGACACTGTCTCATTTCCTCCACCATGCCTCTTCCTACTCTCAGAGGTGGGTACCCCTCTCCCCATCATACAGATGAGAAAACTGAACCTCAAAGAGGTCTGAGAATGTGCCCAAGGTCACACAGCTGGTGGGTGAGCCAGAATCAGTGTCCACATTTCTGGCTTGAAGGCCCAGCCTCCTTCCCATGTACCATGCTGGAGTCAGCCACGTTCCCTCACATTCTTCACCGGATTCTTTGCAGGTCCAACTCGGGGGAGGGTTTATACAGTTCTATCAGAAGCACTGATTTAGCTCCTGACAGGAACTGACCAGCTCTTCTAGCCAAATAGCCAGGCTCATTGAATCACTTTTCATTTAACGTGAGTGGTTGCTCACTCTCTAGCATTAAACAGAATTAAACTTTGGGGTCCTTGTCTCCTCTCATGTCTTTTTCTTATGATTCCACAAAACCAGTGCCAGCTTTGTGGGGTATGACCTATACAGCCTCATAGATCCCCATGCTCAGAAGGGCCCCATGCTTGGTTTAATGCTCTGCTGTCACCAGATTAAAATTCTTAAAATCATTGAACAAGGGGCCCTGCATTTTCATTTTGCACTAAGCCCTGTAGATTATGTAGCTGGTCCTGTGCACAGCATTGTGGCCTAGAGCTGAGTTTGATGCTCTGCTCAGCTCCTTAACAAGGTGAGAGGTTGGGCAAGTTGTTGAACTTTCTAGAAGCCTCAGTTGCTTGGTCTGTAGATGAGGTGGGTGTATGATAGTACCTACCCTAGAGAACAATATGCAAGGATGAAATGAGACAATGTGCTTCACTCAGCACTTGGAACATAATAAATGTTCAAGAAATGACCATGTGCAGTCGTGCGCCACATGGCAACATTTCGGTCAATGATGGACCGCATATGTGGCAGTGGTCCCATGAGATTACTACCCTATAGCCTAGATGTATAATAGGCTAAACCATCCAGGTTTGTGTAAGTACTGTAGGGGAGGAAGACATTTTCCTCTACTCTTCTAGGTTCTTCTTGCTGGTCTAAGAATTAAATTGACTTGAGACAAATTAACAGGAGACAATCAAACAAAAGTTTAATAACTTGTATACAAGGAAGACCCCCAGGAAAATCAAGGAACTCACCAAGATGGCCAAAGCCCTCACCTTAAATACCGTCCTCAGCTAAAGACAAAAGATGTTGGGGGTGGGGAGAGTCAGGGATTTCAGAGGGAAAGAAGGCAGCTCACAGGTCCGAGAAAAGGAGCAAGCGTCTGGAAAACCAGAGTTTGGTCACAGAAACAGAGGAACACAGAGGGGAGCCCGACAAGCAGGCTTCTCTAGGTGCCTCCCTGTCCACCACCTAGCGCATGTAGCGCTAAGCCTACAGCTTGCTTCCTGAGACAGCCTTGTTTATCTGAATTCTTTTAAGCAGTTAAGGGGGAGGTAACAAGAAAAGCTTGGAGTCTTTTGTTTCTTAAAAATAATCAGCCTAGGGCCGGCTGGTGGTGTAGTGGTTGAGTTTGTGTGATCCGTGTTGGTGGCCCATGGTTTGCAGGTTCAGATCCTCGGAGCAGACACACACTGCTCATCAAGCCATGCTGTGGCGGTGGCCTGCATGTGAAAGGGAGGAAGATTGGGAGATATGTTAGCTCAGGGCCGATCTTCCTCACCAAAAAGAAAAATAATAACAATCAGCTTAAAATAATCCTCATGTTAAAGAGACACATCTTGGGGAGGCAAATTTTGTTCCCCTTCAGTACACTCTGTGACGTTCACACAACGATGAAATCGCCTAACGACACACTTCTCAGAATGTGTCCCTGTCGTTAAGTGACACATGACTGTATTGTTAATGCTGCGATTGTTCTTGCTATTCTGGCAGCGTGCCCTTTAGGGAAGGTAAGGCGAAGAGACGTGCGGTTTGTGTGAAGGAGCATTCATCTCCCAACAAACCGAGCATCATTTTCACGTTCCAGTGTTCCCGGTGCCTTCAGCACCAATCCATCACGGAGGAAGGTCACCCATATTTATCTGTGTGTGCAGACAGAAGACCATTTCCAGCTGCTTGGCACTGAACTCCAGGGTATTGTTTTGGGGAATCATTACTGGATGAAGGAAGATCAACAGAAAATAATGGTCTTTGAACATCGCAGATTATGAACCGTTCCTTTTGTGCAGTCACAAGGCATTGATTTATGGGACCCAAGCCCAGGCCCCAGCTGCTCCTTGGGGCCAGTCAGATCTCTGCATGTGTCTGGTGTTTTCTGAATGCCCAAGGCATGCAAAGACCTCATAAGGAGGGGACAGAGGGCTAGGACCTTGAAGTTCCTGGAGGGTACACATGCCAGGACCCCACAGTGCCTGCTGGCACCAACTCCCCAGTGTTTTACCGCCAGTAGTCCTCTGGGCAACTTTGCAAAGGACTAACCATGAACCACGGGGTGCAGGCTTCCTCCAGAAGCAGACCCTGAGATGAGGATGGTGGGCATGTCGTTCGCCTAAGAGGTGCAGGAAACCAGGTGAGGAGTGCTACAGGAGAGGGAAGCCGGCAGCTCCAGGGATCACGTTCAGCCCACAACTAGAGTATGCAGTTGTGAGCTTGGTCCCTTCCAGGGTAGGAAGAAGAGGTGTCTAGGGAATGGCATAAAACACATACATTAGTGTTACCCCAGCCCAGGGGTCAGGGAGCTAGGATATTTATCCCCCTATGCTCACCAGGCATTAGTTAAGAGCTGTCCCCAGAGGGACTTTAATTCTCTGGCACTTTGGGTT
Source organism: Equus quagga (assembly GCF_021613505.1). Taxonomy (NCBI): domain Eukaryota; kingdom Metazoa; phylum Chordata; class Mammalia; order Perissodactyla; family Equidae; genus Equus; species Equus quagga. The sequence goes on from NC_060279.1 coordinate 74,794,510, forward strand.
CCAGCAGCTCAGGGGCAGCCTTCCAACAAGATACAAGAGCTGGCGGACTGGCTGGCCTCAGCTCTGCTCTTCCCTCCATGCTTTTGGCCACCCTGAATGTCAGCAGGGGCAGCTGGGAGAATGCCACCCACCACCTGGACAGGTGGGGCCGCTTTGAGAGATGTCAGGGGAGGGAAGTAATGGGAATATCTTGGTCTCCAAACTGCATGACTGAGAAAGATGAATGTGACGTTGGCCTTTCTCTTTAAATAGGGGTCAGGACCTAGAGGCACATGTTCTGACTCATAAGAGATCTCCATCTGTGCATCAGCTGTGTGCTGATACTTTTTCTTGAGCAGTCGAAGAGAAGCAAAGATTAGCAGCTAGAGCCTCATCTTCTAACTTCTGAGAGGCCAAGGATTCTTGCCCTCTCTTGCTCTCTTTATTTTTTTCCATCCAATATTTTTATTGAGCATCTACTCTGTGCCAGCACTATTCTAAGCTCTGAGGGTACAGCTGTGGACCTGCCAGATGCTGCTCGTTCCCTTCTGGTATGCAGAGCCAAGCAGGTAGGCTGACAACAAATCAATAAGCCTTGAAATGTGCTGAGTGCTACGATGTAGCCATTCAGGATGCTTATCCGGGACGGTTGGAATCTGGCCTCCCTGAAGACGTGATGTGGGAAGAGTAGGGGTTTCTGTCTTTTGCTTTTCCCCTGGGATTCACCTGAGTTTCTGTCCTTCCAGACTCGATTACTTTAATTTTTAAACAAGTCCTACCATGCTAGACGTGACGACAAACAGCCATCAGGTGGCCTTTGAGACAAAGGCTGTCCTGAGAGCTCAGCTTTGCTGGGCAGTTGCTATTTCCAAAACAGCTTGGACTAAATAAAGATGGTTTTGATATTTGATAGTTGGTATTTGAAACGTAGGTCAGTATAAATCCTCAGTTCGTTGGTATGACCTGGTGGCAAAGTCCCTTTTCTGGTCACCTGTTTACTTGTTGCAGTAACTACAATGTGGCTTTTCAGTCCACCAACTGTCCAGTGCTCCTTCGCTGCTATTTTTGGACTTTGACGTTGTGGCTTCTTCTACTGTCAACCATCCCAGCCAATCCCATGGGCTTCTGGAATATTGGGCATGTGGCTATTTTGTTTGTTTGTTTGCTTGTTTTCTTAAGTAGATATATTTCCTTTAAAAAAGAAAGCAATTCAGCTTTCTTTCAGCTTTTTTTTAAGTTAAAAAGTGCAATCATCCTCAGATCTCACCATCCAGAGAAAACTACGGTTGCCATCTCGGTAAGCACAGCTCCAGGGCTCTCCCTGGCATCTCTACACACAGGATGCACACACACAATTTTACGGAAATGGAGCTCTACAAGCTTTGCTGTAGCACGCTCTTCACTCTGCAGGGTCCTGCGAACATTTTTGTAAACCGATAAATATCAAGCTACATTATTGTTTTAAACAGCTAGTGTCTGGATCTACTGTCATCTAGTTAGCTAGTCCACTATTGCTTTAAGTTGTTTCTACTTGTCTCTACTTCTAATCACTTCTATAGGGAAGAACACATCTCTTCCTATTTGCATAACAATTTCTTTACAATGAATACATACAAGTGGGATGGACGGAATAGTGGACGTGATTATTACATTTTGATATATATTAGGATGATGCTTCTAATCAGAGGATTATATATTGTATCTTGTCTCAGCTCATGCAGGAAGATAAAACAATAGTCTTTCTTTTCACATATGAACGTACTGGTGGACATTTTTGTTTATATCTAAGGTTTTGTGGTCATTTCACTAACTGTATCTGTAGACTGTGAACTGCCTTGTTCTGGAATCCTCCCCTGGCTTCTGCACTCGAGGCAGAGGACTGAAATTGTTGATCCCGTTCTCTCTCCTGGAGGCATCACTGGAGCCCTAGCTAAGGGGTGTCACCCAGGAACAGATGTCATTAACATGCTTCAGTGTCATTCAGATTGGGTTAGGCAGCTCTTGAATTATGGCACAAATCACTGCCGTGCAGTTGACCATAAAACGAAATTTATGAAAGAGTTTCATAATCCAATCAGAGACATCTTCCCAAAGGGAAAATTCCAGAAATAAAACACATCAAAAGTGTTGAGTTATCTGAACTTTGCCAGCTACTCAAGCAACTGAATCTCTGCCAAGTTTCTCCTAACCGTGCCTGGGGGTCCCCAGGTGGTGTCTCACAGGGGCTTCAAACCAAGCCAGTCAACAACTTTGTCACAGCCACTAAGTTTCTCCCTCCTTTATACCCCAGGCCCTCTCTGATGAACACCACTGCATATATTAGGACCCATTGAAGCTGGTCCACTGGGGCCTTCGAGATACCATAGGGGGTTGGTGAGACAGGAGAGAATGCCTGGACCCCTTTATTCTATGAAAAGAATACCCAACCATTAAAACTACGTGTCTCATCTTTAATGTGGGTAACTTTGAAAACAGCTCCTCTCATGTTTCTCCATAGCCCTCTCTCCACCTGAATTCCTATACAAGTCCATGGGGTTGGAGACTAATTCAAGAGACAGACACCACATTGTCTTCTCTCTCACCATGAAGTCTCTGTGCCTACCCAGCCTTATGTGTCCCTCTCTCCTCTGCCAGTCATCCAGCCTCATACTCATTCATGTCAGACCTTCGCAGGCTAGGCACTGAGGATAACCTGGAGAACTGCAGAGATGTGGGTCCTGTCTCATGGAGCGTACTTCCTCATAAAAATAAGAGCTTAGCAGCCTTCCCCACTAATTTGTTGGATATATTTTAGATTCAAGCCATCCCTCCATCACTGTACCTTTGGGAGAGAGAAGGATTTGTGACATCAAATATTTAAAAATAAAATAATTCTTTACTTTTAAAAAAATTATTAAAATAATAGTTTAAAGTCAAGGGATGGTAAAGAAGCATCAGTAGCTTCAGAAACCTAGCGATCATTCCACAAACTTTTGAAAGAATAAAACTTGTGGGAGTTTCCTGTCAAAATAGAAATCAGATGACAGTTGAGCAGCTGCAAAATAAACGTGATAAGGTCCTTGAATTGTTATGGTACCAAGCATGGCGATACCAAATGCCATTGAAATCCATCCCTGCTACCTAAGGATCCAATGTGAATAGTCTAGGGAGTTTTAGTGCTCCAGATGAGTAAAACAGAGTGGCAGATCCACAATGGCATTAAACAGTTATAGTTTCAAGGCAACCCTATTTCCAATTAATTCCTGAAGACCATTTCATTCAGCAAAATCATTCGACAAGTACTTCTTGGCCGGCTTCTATGAGCCAGATAATGTTCCAGGTGCTAGAGATATAGCAGTGGCCAAGACCGTGTAGGACTACTCTTAAGGCATTTGCATTCTACTAGGGGGAGAACGATAATTAACAATGAAATGAATAAACAGGATCATTGAAGTCCTTCGAATGAAATAGAACAAGGTGACGTCATCGAATGACAATAAAGTCAAGGAAGGCCTCTCTGAGGAGGTACCTAGGCTGAGACCAGTGAGAATGAAGGAGCCCACCACGTAAAGGAATGAAGCAAAGACATTCCAGGCAGCGGGATCAGAAAGTGCAAAGGTCTGAGGCAGGAATGATAAGATGGAGGGACAGAGGTGATGCTGGCATGGTGGGAGAATGTCAGTAAGAAGAATGCCAGTGGGTTCAAGGAGACAGGCCAGCACGAGATCATTTTGAACAGAAGTCAGCAAACTATGGACCATGGGCCAGATCTGTCCCACTGTCTGTTTTTTTTTTTATTAAAGTCAATAAAGTTTTATTGGAGCACAGCCATGTCCATTCATTTACTCATTGACTATAGCTGTTTTCGTGTGACGCTGGCAGACTTGGGTCATTGGGACAGAGACCACATGTCACACAAAGCCAAAAATATATAATACCTAAAAATACGTATATTTTATGTATATATGTAATTTTAAATATATACATATTTAACCTGGTCCTTTACAGAAAAAGTTTGCAGACTCTCGGTTTAGAACTCCATAAGTTTTGATCACGTTTTAAATTTAGTAGGAAGCCTTTGGGCGGTTTAACCAAGAGAGTGAGAAAACCTGATTTTACTGTTAAAAGTTGACTTGTGCTACTCAGTGGAGAATGGAATAGGGCCACTTCAGCATTCCAGGCACGAGAGGACTGTGGCCTTGGTTGGGGTGGTGACTGTGGAGGTGGAGAGAAGAGGTCACATAAGATTTTTGCGTCGAGCCCATGATGAATGGGGGAATACTAAATATTGACTCACTTTATGGTACTGGATCACTGTAACCAATGCCATCTGTATGGAATTATGGTAATACTGTAAACATTAATAGGTTTATAAATTTTCCTCAAGTATGAACAGGATTTTACCTTCACTTTTCTTTCTAAGCATAAGCGTAAGCCCAAGGGACCAGACTGTGTTCTCTTCTCCTCAATTCTTAGCGTTTAGCAGAGTCCCATGCACATAGTAACCACTCAATAAATTCCATTCAAAGAGCAAATGGCCCCAAATGGCAGAAAGTATGAATCATTATAAAATTCTCTTTTTATTTGATTTTTAAATAAATGTCGTCTTTATGGGCAATTTATTCATTCCTACAACAAATATCTCTGGAGTGCCTGTTATGTACCAGATACGCTGCTGCTCAGTAAGGATGAGGTCAAGGGGATGCGTGAAACAGAGCGTGCAGACTAATGAGGAAGGCAGACAACGAAAGCATCCTGGGCCTTGTTACTGCTGCACAGGAGAAAGGCAGGAGCCCACTGGGAGGTCTCACTGGGATGGAGGGAAGGAGACGGTACCTGCCCCCCGGGGAGTGAAGCTGTAATAACCAGCAGTATAATTCTCCTAGAACTGGACGCTGGGCTAGGTTCTATACCTATCTTTTAATGAAATCCTTACAGTTGAGGAGACAGAAGCTCAGGGAGGTTGGGTTACTTCCCCAAAATCACAGAGCTGGTGGGTGATAAAGCTGGGATTCAAACTCAGACTAACCTCCGTGCCCTTTCGTTTCCTCCTCATCCGCAATATCCACTGTCATTTAACCACTTCACCCATGAAAATTGTAAGAGCAACCCAAACCCTGGTGTAGAAAGCCTTTCCTTATATGCATGTGTGCGTATGTATATATATTTGTGTGTGTGTGTCTATGTGTGTAGGTATGCACATATAGTATAGTGAGTGTAGATGAGAGAGAGGAAGAAGGAGGGAGAAAGAACACCACCAGTCTCCTTTAGTCACTTTATTACAGCCTAGCTCGTCAGGTAACTCGGTGCAGCCACAGTTACTGGCAGTGGCATCCTCAGATAGAGCCAGATTCTCCCCCTAGTGGTAGTTTGGGAGATGCTCCAAGGAAACTCTTCCCGGGGATTCATAAGTCATGCCAGGGCATCAATCAAGACACTCTACAAACGTCAGTTAGAAAAGATTTATAATCAGCAGAGAGCTTGATAAACCAGCTTTTACTGCAGCCCCGTTGCACTAAGAATGCCATCCCTTCTGAGGGCGCGTCTCAGCTGAGCAGCTGCTTCCATCTGTCTATACAAATACCTTTGAAACCCTTCAGCCTTAACACATGCACAGTGTACTAAAGGAGGCCCTGAGTAATTTATGTACAGAACCACCTCCCTTCTTAAGTAAATGGAAGAGAAGATTCAATATTTTACGTTCAATGGGAAAAGGGCATATGAAATCTCTTTCAAGTATATGTTTTATAAAATATAGGTCATGAATTGAGTTTTCCAGTATCAAAGAAAAAATTTTAATAGACTGACAACTTTCTCGCTTTAATTATGGCTGCATTTTTTTTTAAACCAGGCATAGTACCCAAAGCTATTTTATTATTCAGAAGACTGGCTCTTTTCAAAAGATTTCTCAAAAGTTTTTGGGGGGGAATTTTCCATGTTTTCTACTGGCTCTGGTTTTCTACTTTGGTTTGGTGTTTTGTCGTTTTTATCTGCTGTGCTCGTGGTTAATATGGGATTGCGAACATGGACACCGTCTTTGTGGGAAGGGCGGGGCAGGGCTCATGTTTCTGTAGCTGGCCTCTGTATCCTTAGGCAAGGTCTCCTTTCGGAAGGATGGAGCACCTCACAGGCCTGTTCCTTTGGCTGTCAAAACCAGGCTCTATGAGCTGCTTATCATCTGCTCCTCGGCTTTTCTTCTCACTTCTGCAGTTTCACCCTTTCCCTTGCTGAGGAGGCTCTACGCTCATTGGCTCACACCGAAGTCACAAGCCAGGGTTAGAGGTGATGACTTGACTAGTAACCTCAATATGTGAAATTGAGTCAGTCAAGTTAGGCCGGTGTGTGATTCATGATTCAAAAATGACTGGGTGTATTTCCACTAGTTTTGGAAAGTACGTTGACATGGTTTAACTTGAAATGTTGACCCATGGAACTAAAACCAAGATAACCCAAGGAACCCATGCTGCTGCTGGCAGAGAGATGTGTTACATGAATTCAGACACTGCGGAGCAGTAGGTCAGCTGTGGATGATTTGGCCGCTGGAGACACTTGGCTGCCACGCTGGAAGAGAGCAGGGTGCAGCTGGCATCTAGTGGGTAGAGGCCATAGATTTCAATGTACAGGACAGCCCCAACAACAAAAGATTATTGGCTCAAAATGTCAATAATGCCAAGGCCAAGAAACCCTGCCCCAGATGGAGACAACGAAGAATTTTGTTCAGGAGGCCCAAACCTAAAGTCTGGAGGAGAGATGCTCCAAAGTGTAGGCATTGGTGGGTACCTCTTTTTGGTGAGCTCTGAGAAGAGTGATGGCAAGAACCTACTCCTCCGAGGATGGTCATTTGGCATGTACCTAATGTTAACAGTGAGCCTTTGTGAGCGGGAGCTGGGCTGAGCCCTATGCTAAGGGATTCCTGTGTATCATCTCATTGACTCACCACAGGCATCCTAGGGGATAGATGCTATGGTTATCTCCATGTTTCCAATGAGGACACTGAAGCTTAAAGAAGTTAGGAAATAACTTGTCCAGGATGGCAGAGACCTCTTCCTCATTATCCATTCTGCTCTCCTTTAATAACAGACCCCAACATACTCTAGTGACAATGTGTCCACGTGTAAACTGTATTGCCCTGCCTCCCCTGAAGCTAGGTGCAGCCATGTAATGAAGTACCAGCCAGTGAACTATCGCAGGTGTTGTGTTTGACCTCTGGGATGACTTGGGAGCCAAGTCGGCTGGAAAGAATGCCCTTTTGTTCTCCTCCTACCACCTATTTCTTATCGCTACCTGGAATGAGGATATGATGGCTAGAACTCAAGCAGCCACCATGCTTTGTAAGGTGGCTTTGAGCATGGAAACCATGTCCTAGGAAGGTGGTGCAAAAGATAGAAAGAGACTGGATTCTATTGCCTGTGGAATGTCATGCTAGCCCTGGACTGCCACGCTCCAGAATTATTTTAAGTAAGACAATAATAAACTTCTGTCTTATTTAACTCACTGCTACATTGGGTTCTCTGGATTTGTAGACAAATTTAATAACAACTGAGGTATCTAGTGTCACTTAACCGGTAAGAATTATAGGCCAGACAATTTGACTCTAAGCCATGCTTTTGAACTGCTATGCTATGCTGCCCAAGACATTCAAACCCACTTACTCCTCTGAATGCATTTCATGCCACCAGTTTTTGTATGGTAATCAGAAAATTGAGATTTTATTGGAACAAAAATGGTCTTTGTCTCCTCCATTATCTTAGAGTTCTTTCCAGAAAGCATTCTGAGGTCTCTTTGTCATTAGATATTTTTTATTAGATTAAAAACATTCTCAATGCCTTATGATGGAAACTTTCTTAGCATAGTGGTTTTGATTCCCTCCTATCACTGTAATTCAGATCATAGTCCAGGACTGATTATCTGAAAATACTCCAATAATGGATGTCATCGTGTGGCTGCCATTTACGTCAATGTGCTGGCCTCATGTCCACATCCCAAGGACTAGTGAGGGAGGGAAAATGTACAGAGAATGTTAAGAGGGCTCTAGAAGCTTTTCACAGAATATTAATTTTTTTCTTGCCGGTGAGTTGGCTGGCAATGCATCGTAAGGAGGTACCTGTGAGTTCATCAGGGAGATCGATACATGCTGACAGGTGCACAGCGCAAGAGTTGAAACCACTGGCTCCTGTGTCTAAAAGACCTGGTTTTCAGTTACATTTCCATTACTGATTGGAAGAGGTTGAACATGTTGATTACCTCTCTGAGCTTTGGGTAACTCCTATGCAAAATGAGGATAATGATAATGCCCCCAAAACGTAGCTGTGAGGGTTCAATGAGAAAATGAATATCAAACTTCGAGCACCATGCCTGACAAAATACTGTATGCACCATAAATGTTAGCAGCAACTGACCACTTTTTTTCCCAATGATAATAGATTCAAGAGGGTCATAGTGCCATCACCCAGCATCTTGCAGGGGCAGGAAGAGCTCTGCAGACCAGCAAAGCTGAATTCCTATCCTGGCTCCTTCTCTTATCAGCTGGGTTAATTTGAGCCTCTATTTCCTCATTTGTGATAATCAACTGGGGCAGCATTTTGTATGAGTTTGAATCAGGCAAATTTGAAATGAGGCAATATTGCAATATGAAAATATTAATAAAATCTCATTTGTACACAAATTTATAAGCAATGTGATCTCCCAGATTTTAAGCATTTATCAAGAATTACGAGATTTCAAAGTGGCTGGCAGGGTTCTCTCTCTCTCTCTCTCTCTCTCTCTCTATATATATATATATACATCAACTTTAATGAAATATAATTCACATACCATACAATTCTCTGTTTCACCCATTTCAAGTGTGCAGTTCAATGGTTGTTATTATATTCACAGAATTGTGCAATCATCACCACAATCAATTTTAGATCATTTCTGTCATCCCAAAGGAAACCCTGTACCCATTAGAAGTCATTTCTCATTTCCCCCAAACTCCCCAGCCCTAGGCAACCACAAATCTACATTCTGCCACTATAGATATGCCTATTCTGGACATGTCATATAAATGAAATCACACAAAACATGGTGTTTTGACTGGCTTCCTCCACACAGCATAATGTTTTCAAGGTTCATCTGTGTTGTATGTAGAATGTATTAATATTTCATTCCTTTTTATCGCCAAAGACAATTTATTTTTAAAATAAATCTGCTCTTGTCAGTCGATGCCATTTTAGCTTGTAAAGCTGCATAGGCACCATTCTTTGTCAAGATTAGCCTTGAATTAGGCAGATTCCGAATTATTTGAGATATGTGAGAAGTGCCCCTTACATACAGTGTATCTGTGCTCTACTCACCTTGCAGTTTTGTTATAGAGTTAAATGAGATAATATATGCAAGTTCCTGGCAGCAGGGCCCCAAATACGGTGGCCTCTGAAGAGATGGACCCTTCCAAATTTGGGTTTGTTTGTTTCTTTTGTAGCACATCTATTTGTCATCTGCTTTTGTGTTTCCCTCAACCTAAGGACTCCCCATCAATAAAGATTCCAATTGATTAAGTAAAAGAAATACTAATAAGTGTTTTCTAAGGAGTTTGCCTACCAGGTATCTAAAAAATGCTTTTTGAAAATAGATCCAGTTTCCACTAAAATATCAAGTTTTTGGAAACTTACCAATGATTCAAGTTAGATACCACCTCATAAATTTCCACCAGTACCCGTGTATTCTTAAAGTCATCTGAGACCTTTACTTTGTCAACCTGAGTACATTGCTATCATGGCAGTGTGACCATTGGGTCTATGAGCTTTAATGAAAGAGAACTTTTGAAAACAATCATCTTATGGTCTTTCCTGACATATTTCAGCAAGGTATGTAAGTGAAAGGCGTTTGGCCATCCTCGAGCTAATATGCCCTAGGCAATTAAGTGTCGCATCAAGCAGACATCTCTGCTCTTTCAGCAAACCATCACGGCTTACCTCATCGGTGAGAGACATCGGGATGGGCACTTTCAAGTTCATTGTCCCATTTCTTCCTCCCAATGATGCTGAGTATTATTATCTCCGTGTTTCCAATGAGAAAACATAAGCTCAGAGAGGTTGGCACAGACAATCGGAGGAGAAACTGTGTGAGTCTGGGTCTACCTGACCTCAAAACCAAGGAGAGTGCACCTCCTCTGTCTCGGTGTGGGTTAATTACTTCCTAGTATGCCTCCTTGTCCTCCTCAATAAACGTACTTGCCCTTACTCAGTGGTCTCTGAGGTAAGCGTTCAGCGCTGTTCGCCAGCCAAGGCTATGCATCTAAATAGGAAATGTTTATTTTATTGCTTATGGGAGATGCAACAGGCAAGCAACAGGAACTGCAGTGTGGTTCCAGCTGAGAGTTTGCAGGCTAAGAAGCTGCTTGAAGTCGTGCCTGTCCGTGGGGATTTTTCCTTATAGCATGAGCCGGTCCGGCTGTGCTTGGTCCTAATTGCAACTTAAAGGATAAGGTCAAGCTACATTAAAAAAAACGACAAGCACCGTCAGGAGAAAAATTTCCAGGGTTAGAAAAGCTGTAACCAGGGATCTAGAGATTAAATTCATCTATTAAAGTATCAATCAGGAATGCTTTCCGCTGCAGGTAACAAAATAGCAATTAAAGTGGCTTAAACATCTCAGGTTGATTTTTCTCCTGTTTCCAGAAAGCTGAGAGGTGGGTGGCTGCTGCTTGTGCTTTAGTGATCTGACGCTCAGTATCTCTGTGAGTCTTTGGCCTTTCTCTTGTGGCCACAAGACTTGTCACAGCTCTGAACATCACAGCTGTATCTATGGTCAAGGGAAAAGGGGACAATATCTATGCATTTCGTTAGGAATACAGTCTTTACTACAAGCCCTCACTGGTCTTTCATTAACAACCCCCTGAGCAGAACCACGGTGTGTGGTTACCCCAGCTGCAAGAGAAACCGTGTATAAACCAGGATTTATATGTGTGTGTACGTGCATGCATGGTGGGCTAGGGAGGAGGGGACTGGGAATAGATTTGTAATTAGCCAGTGACTGGTTCCCACAGAGTACCCAAGGTTAAGAGATTTACGTAACTTTTAAAAGGTTAAAATGCAGGAAAAACCAGCATTTTCCAAGATTTTATTATGAGTTTGAGAATTAGTTGGGGGAGAGGGCATCACTGAAAGGATTTCTTGGTTCAATAAATGAAAGAAAAACAGTCAAAGTGGTTTCTTTATTGCTCAAGTTCTCGGGGACTTCAAGATGCTAATGGTCACGTCAATCTCTATGACGCAGCACCAGGGAATCTGTTACAAATAGGATGTTCTGTGAGCCTGGCACACAGGAGACAGCAGATACTTTGGAAAGGCAGCCCTTAGGTACTGAACTGCTGGATCCTTATGAGGTACTGGAGCCGGCATGCTGCCCTCCATAGAGGAGCGGTTAGAGTCTCAAGTTGAGTGTAAGATGGTCTGAGAGCAAGACAATGAGCATCAGAGAGGGTTGCAGAGCATCAGATAGACTTCCAGCCTTGGGAATGTCAGGACCAGCAGTGGAGGGAGGGGTGCTTGTAACCAACTTAAGCATAGGGACCACACGATTCATACTTCTCAACTCACTCTCTCCACATTCGCAACCTCCCTCCCCTGCCCCGACTCCCCAGATTTAGCTGGCCTCTTTCACAAAGCTAACACTCAAAAAATAAAACTTTGCTGAATGAATTAAAATGTTGCATATCACTAACCCAAGAATTTTGGAGTTTCATTTGTTTTGGAGGTTCACCCCTTCTCATGAAGACCAGCACTTTGTCCAGGTCCTTGGTAGGAAATTGTCCCATCCAGGATCCTGAAGGTGGACATAAAGAGTCCAAACGAAAAATGACAGACAAGTTTCCTGCCCGTGGGTCTAACCAGAACTGTCAGTAGCTATGTTTTGGCTCTCCAGGTGGGCTCTGCCTCACTCTCCTCTTTACTGGTAAGTGCCCAGATTGCTGTAACTATATTATGCAGGATATGGAGCTACGAGTTTCATACACATCACCTCATTTCAGCCTTGCATTACCCCTAAAAATAGATAAAGGAATTATCATTTACAGATAAGGACGTGGAACTTAGCAGGCAGGCAACTTACCAGAATCTCCCAACTTCCTTCCATATCTTCCCTGATACCAAGTGAATACATCAGTATAAAATAGAGCATCTTAGTGAAAATTGTTATCCAAGATGGAAGACGTGACTTTAAACTCACGGTGGCTTTTATCATTAGCCGTAGGAAAAGTGGAGCCAGGACTGCAGTTAGCTTGACTAGTCTAGGGAGCTATGAAAGTAGGATGATAATTTTGGACTTTCTTTTATGGATGTTTGTATTAGTCAGGGAACTCCAGAGAAACAGAACCAATGGGGTATGTATATATATAAAATAAGGAATTGGCTCGCACAATTATGGAGGCTGAGAAGTACCAAGATCTGCAGTCAGCAAGCTAGAGACCCAGGAGAGCCAATGGTGTAGTTCCAGTCCAAAAGCCAGCAGACTTAAGATCCAAGAAGAGCCAATGTTTTGATTCAAGTCTGAAGGAAGGAAAGACCAATGTCCCAGCTCAAGGCAGTCAGACAGGAGGAGTTCCCTGTTACTCAGCCTTTCTGTTCTAGTTAGGTCTTCAACTGATGGATGAGGCCCACCCACTCTCTGGAGGGCAATCTGCTTTACTCAGTCTACCAATACAAATGTTAATCTCATCCAGAAACACCCTAGCAGACATGCTCAGAACAAGGTTTGACCAAATGTCTGGGCACCCAGTAGCCCAGTGACGTTGACACATAAAATTTACCATCGCAATGTTGTAGGCAGAATCTTGGCCCCCATGATCTCCGCTGCCTGGTCTTACTCCCGTGGTTCTGTTACCTTACATGGAAAAAGAGACTTTGCCAATGTAGCTAAGGTTACTAATCGGCTGACATTAAAATAGAGAGATTATCCTGGATTATCCAGGTGGGTCCACATAATCACGTGAGTGCTTGAAAGCAGAAGAACAAGGCAGGAAAGTAAGAGAGACGCAGCAGAAGAGGAAAGTGAGGGAGATGAGGCAGAGGTTAGTTCAGAGTATCAAAGCCTAGGAAGGACTCAACCTGTCGGCTTGAAGGTGGACTTGGGCCATATGGGAAACGTGAGAAGGAAATGCATTCTGCCAACATCCTGAATAAGCTTGGAAAGGATTTTTCCCCAGAGCCTTCTGTAAGGAATGCAGCCCTGCCAACACTTTGATTTCAGCCTTGTGAGACCCTAAGCAGGAAACCCAGACGAACCCCACTGTCAGACTTCAGACCCACTCATACTTTAGATAAAAAACGGCTGTTCTTTAAAGCCACTAAGTTAGTGGCAGTTTGTTACAGAAGAGATAAAAAACTAATACAGTATATGGTTTGCATTCCGTTACACACCAGTTATAAGTGAAGTTTCTTTTTCCAAGAATGAAAACTAGGGGCCGGCCCGGTGGTGCAGCGGTTAAGTTCGCACGTTCTGCTTCTCGGCAGCCCGGGGTTCGCCAGTTCGGATCCCGGGTGCGGACATGGCACCACTTGGCACACCATGCTGTGGTAGGCATCCCACATACAAAGTAGAGGAAGACGGGCACGGATGTTAGCTCAGGGCCAGGCTTCCTCAGCAAAAAGAGGAGGACTGGCAGTAGTTAGCTCAGGGCTAATCTTCCTTGGGAAAAAAAAAAAAAGAATGAAAACGAAAATAACCAACCAAATAACAGAAATAAGGAGAAACACATACATTCCTAAACTGTTTAACAACTGTCAAAAATTCAGTTTCAAATAAATTACCAATTCATAATTATCAGGTATTCCCAATACTAACATCGTCCTTAAATTAAAACGGCATCAGAAACAATTTTCGGGACATGTTTAGCAACACATCCTAATGAAGCTCCTGTAATTATGAATTCTTTTGATATTCATGTGATGCCACTAATTATGATGAACTCTCTTTTGAGGGGGTCACGCTGGCTGCATTAAGGAGCTTGATAGGCAAGTCCCCAGGCCCATTCAGCTTTCAGAAGTAACATTACCACTTGCCACAGCTCATCTCACTTTCCCAGAGTGGACATCTTTCTTGAGATGCTGGCATTCAAAGAAGAAGCAACACTGACACAGCAACGTCATCCCTGCTCTTGGGATAAACTGCTCTCATTAACGAAATTCAACAAAACCTTAGCTGACTTAACAGCATGGCGGTCAGCGGTCTAAGAAGGGCGCAGCTTTTCAACGTCTTCCTTATATTCTCCTGCAAAATGCACGTTTGTTCAGGAATATAACCTCTTCTGGACCGCCTTCCATTCCAGGATTCTTGGCATGTCTGAACTGTGGAACAGAAAAGGGCATGGCATGACCCTCTTGGGAGTGCTCAATACATAGGCATAATCAAAAAGACAAATAAACAAATACACCTTTACTTAGCACATGTTATATGCAAGTTATGTTACTCACATTTGGCCAACGCCATGCTTATTCCTCGCAGCCCTCTTTCTTTTCTTTTTTTATATATAACAACATTATAGCAATATAATTCACATACTATACAATTCACCCACTTAAAGTGTACAATTAAATGTTTTGTGTTATATTCATAAAGTTGTGCAATCATCACCACAATCCATTTTAGAACATTTTCATCACCCCCCAAAATGCCCTGTATTCATTAGCAATCACTTCTCATTTCTCCCCAAACTCTCCCAATACTCCCCAAACACTAATCTACTTTCGGTCATGTGGATTTGCCTATTCTGGACATTTTATATAAATGGAATCATACAATATGTAGCCTTTTGTGTCTGGCATCTTTCACTGAGCATAATTCTTTCAAGGTTCATCCATGATTTAGCATTTATCAGCACTTCCTTCCTTTTTATTGCTGAATATTCCATTGTATGGGTTATTATTTTATTTTTACATTATTATTTTACTTATCTATTCATAAGTTGGTAGACATTGGGTTGTTACAAGTTTTGGCTATTATGAATAATGCTGCTATGAACATTTGTGGACACATTTTCATTTCTCCTGGGTTTCTGCCTAGGAAGGGAATTGCTGGGTCATAAGGTAACTCTATGTTAACCTTTGGAGAAACTGCAAGACTGTTTTCCAAAGGAGCTGTATCGTTTTACATTCCCACCAGCAGTGCATGAGGCTTCAAGTTTCTCCACTCTTCACCAACACTTATTACTACCTTTTATTATCTACATCCTAGTGTAAAGTAGCATCTCAGTGTAGTTTTTATTTTCGTTTCTATTTTTAGGATTGTCTTGGCTATTCTGGGTCCTTTGTATTTCCATACAAATTTTAGAATCAACTTGTCAATTTCTGCAAAAGAAAAAAAGGCAGCTGGGACTTTAACAGACATTGTATTGAATCTGGAGATCAATTTAAGGAGTATTGCCATCTTAACCATATTGAGTCTCCCAATCCATGAACATAGGATGTCTTTGATTTACTTAAGTCTTTAATTTCCTCCAACAATGTTTTATAGTTTCAGTGCACAAGTTTTGCATTTCCTTTGTTAAATTTATTCCTAAATATTTTAATTTTTGATGCTATTGTAAAATAAATTTTCTTAATTTAATATTTGGACTGTTCAGTCTTGTTTTATAGAGATGCAATTGATTCTTTTTTATTAAGATATAATTGACATGTAATATTGTGTAAGTTTAAGATGTACAATGTGTTGATTTAATACATTTAAATACTACAATATAATTTCCACTATAGCGTCAGCTAACACTTCTCTCAATTCACACAATTATCATTTCTTTTTTTGTGGTAAGAACATTTAAGATCTAGTCTCTTAGCAACTTAGAAGTATATAATACAGTATTGTTGACTATAATCTCTACACTGTACCTTAGATTCCAGAACTTATTCATCTTCTAACTGCAAACTTGTACCCTTTGACCAACATCTCCCCAGTCCTCCCATCCCCTAGTCCCTGGTAACCACCATTCTACTCTCTGTTTCTACGAGTTCAGCTTTTTTAGATTCCACATGCAAGTATATTGATTGTGTACCCTACAAACTTGCTGAAAGTCATCTTTTAGCATAGACATTATTGTGCTTATTTTATCAGTTCAGTGACTTGCTATTAAATCAGTTCAGAACTGATTTATCACTTCTCGTGATATAGCTGCCTGAGCCCAATGGTCACATTCTGTTTCCTATATCTTCATAATTCTACAAGTATACGTGTATGAGACAAATGTTAAACAGAACACATTACATGTTAATGCAGTATTGTCCCAAATCCTCATTGTATTTGGGTTTACCTTTCCTACATGTTAACTAATTAGGGAAAGAATGTGATTGTTTCTTTTTAGTCATAACTTAGGGTATGTCTTTCACTCCTGAACCATCTTCTGCCTCTGAGCCACCACTGAATTGTTCACCATTAATTCCAGTTGTTGTTTTCTTCTTAAAGGTTTGAAATTTGACTCCTTTCCTAATGGCAGTGTCTTCCCAGCAAAAAATGCCACCTGTATCTTCCTGAACACACCACCTCCCATCATTCTGCGTGCTAAAACACAGGCACTTCTGTTCAGACCTGTGTCTCCCCTTTCAGAGTGACTGAAGAGTTCCCTCCAGTCTTGCCGCCTCTCCTATCCCTCATAGACCCCTTCTCTAAGGGCGCATCCCAAGACCTACACCAGTGTCCTTTCTCTAGAAACAGAAGCCACCAAACACAGTGAGCTGCACTTGTGCACCTGCCACACGTGTGACATCTAACGTGAAACCGAAGTCAGAGGATAGAGATCTCAAATGGGGTTCCCTGGTGGATTTGTCATTACACCCACCCCACTCCCTGCCACTGGTCTTGCCCTCTTCTTCGAGAACACTGTGGAGCCTAATGGGAATGATCACCACAAACTCGTATGTTTTCTGCCTTTATTTCTCCATGTGGCCACATCTCTTGCCTCTCAAGTATCTCAGAAAGGAAGCCTCGCTCTTCCATTTTTTTTAAAAGATTGGCACCTGAGCTAACAACTGTTGCCAAACTTCTTTTTTTTTTTTCTTTTTCTCCCCAAATCCCCCAAGTACATAGTTGTATATTTTAGTTGTGGGTCCCTCCCTCTTCCTTTTTTAATTCCCATATTTAAATTCTACATTCTGTTGACTCTTCCATGGCCCTGCTCTTTTGATTATCACCCTCTCCTTCTTGCATCTTCAGTCACATTCTCCATCATTTCTCTCCCTTCAGTAGACAAACATATCTGAGTCTCTTGATCTTAATAAGAGAACCCACCCTTCTCACTTTATTTTCCTTGCATACTGCCTACTACATAGTCTTTTTCTCATTCCTGTCACAAAAATACTTTCTGAAAATACAGTGTTTCTTAATGTAGGCATCGTATACCTCTGCCAATGTAAAATATAATTCTAAGTGGCACAGTGATGAACTTTTATTATTTAAATAGCTATTTATTTGGATGCATAACTAAACAATACCCAGTACATCATTCCTATGATTTTATTCACATGATTGCTTTGTACAAGGTTAAATTTTAAAGATCAATTTAAAGTATATTGAAAAATAAATAAATAGGGTATCTATTTATTAATAGGCAGTATTCACATATGATAAAGTCCCCGAATGACTGAAAAATGGCAAACGTTTGTGTGGTAAAAGAATAAGAACTTTAAAGATGGGCACTGATCTCAGAAAGGTTAGCACTCCCCAGGTCTCCTCTGGGTGACCCTGGGAAAGCCAGTGTCCTGCAAAATCACACTGCAGGAAGGCTGTGAAGATTAGAGCTAGTGTATTTAAAGAAATAGGCACATTGTCCAGAAAAAAATTAGATGTTCAATAAATGGTATCTAATCATCTCCCAGCTCCTGCTTGAGACTCTGCTGCAAATGCATAGGGAGGACTTTGGGGGAGGTAGGATGGCCTGGTATCCAGGCTATTCAGGTCTCCCTAAGTGGACGCTCAGGAGATGGTTACTGAATTGAAGCATCATCATCAACAGCATGTATTGGGTGCTCATCATGGGTTTTCACATATTTGGCTCACTCATTTGCCCTTTGCAACAGCCTTATAAGGGAGGTGCTATGACATACCCACTTTACGGACAAGAAGACCGAATCTTGAGAGGTGAGGCTTTTGACCCAAGGCCACTTGACTAGGAAGAGGTGAAGCAGAGATTCAGACCCAGGCAGTTTGTTTTCAGAGTCGGCTCTCACACCCATGTGCCATATAACCCATGCGTTGTATGTCAGATCAGGAAGGTTCTAATCTACGTGCCGTGCTACTTGGCATGAGAACTATTTTCTCCCTGTTCCATTCTGCCCTCAGATTCAGTGCAGGGAATATTCGTGCAGAATTCTTCATGAGCCAGGTCTACTCTAGACGTAGAAGAGGCAGGAAGATTTAACTCGCCTCTGCCTTCTGGAGAGAACCATGCAGACAAGCCAAGGAGACCGACAAGTGAGGGCATTAAACTGTGCTCTCACAGACAGACTCCTCGTTGCCTATTTTTAAAATTTTTTTGATGAGGAAGATTGTCCCTGAGATAACGTCTATGCCAATCTGCCTCTGTTTTGTATGTGGGACGCCACCACAGCATGGCCTGATGAGTGGCGTGGAGGTTCACACCTGGGATCCAAGCCCGCGAACCCTGGGCCGCTGAAGTGGAGCATGTGAATTTAACCACTCTGCCACCAGGCCAGCCCCTTCATTGCCTATTAATATGGATCCAGAGAAGTCAAGCAATGGACATTTTGCAAAATCAAGTGGAATCTTTATAAAAGATTGACAGAAACATTATAGAAGTAAAACACTAAAATCATTTTCCCTAGTTTGTTGTCATAATGATAGAATTGATCATCTATATCACCAGCTTTAATGTTGGCTTTGACAACTTTTCCTGGATCAGAGTTTGGGAGTATTTGGGAATTTCCATGATATTGAGCAAATATCTGAAAAATGATATTGAAAATGTTTGCTCTGTGTAACAGCATCTCAATGAGAAACGGATGGCACTCTCAAATTAGGATCGGTATAGGACCTATTTAAAAGGGGAATTTCAAAGGATAGGGGTGTAACCCCAAACCAGTGAGAATGGGGCTGTTATCATCCTTAGCCTTGGGGAATGAGGGAGCACTTACACACTGGAAGGAGAGAGTTGTGTAGAGAAGGCCACTTTCGGAAGAGCGGAGCCCTTCAGCATGGGATACAGCCATCCTAAGGCAACCCAGAAGAGAGGGATCCACGGGAACAAACAGCCTGACCTCACTCAACTCTCACACCTCTGACCTCCAACAGGAAGTCAGAGGGCTTGCGTGGTCCATTCAGGCCAGCGTCCAGGGACAGAGAGTAGGCTGGGGAAGGATGAGGTGGGCCTGCTATAGAGTCAAGCTAAAGATACTCCATACACAGTGTAAACGTTCTTGCATGTTCTTGCTGCTATTTCCTAAAGCAAAGACTAGACCCGCATACTTCGATGGAGAAAATCTTTAGTACGACCCCTTGGCCTGCAAATTCTGGAATTTTGGAAGAATCAACAGTGTGCCACAGATGTATTTAAATATAATGACGTTTTACTCAAAGGAGAGGGTTTCTTTGTATCCACTTAATCACTGAGAATGAATAACCGTGTAACCTTTGAGAAGATTCCCAGCCATATTCCATTGATTTCTAAACTCTTGGAGGTACTTGCTTTTAGCAAAGTGAAGAGTCTTCTTTATTTTTTATCCATGCCTTTAAAGAGACTGTGTTTGCTTTTCTGATAAAGCCCACTATCAGTCTATGTGCTGCTGTGTTCACTAACATTTGACTAAATAATGCAATATCTATGTAGAAAATCGTTCCCAAACTGGAGTTCTCCAGGGTTGTGCATTTTGCACTGCCAAGGTGTAAAGAGCACCTGAGTTGGAACCCCTACCCCGTTCAGGATATGAGAGGATCCAGGTCAGTGAATTGTTCCAAGGCAGAAGAAGTTTAATGAGTACACCTTGGGCCGCACGTTCCTCCACTAGCATTTGTTATTACAAAACCATTAGTCTGTCTCCGGATGTTTTCCCACACGCTTGATGGCGTCGGAGATGACAGGTCTCTCGTTAAGGATGCATAATATCTTGCCTCCTGCCTCCTCTCAAACTCCAACTTATACTAGTGTAAATATAATGCTGCCACGAAAGCCTGCTCAAACCAGCTGGATACTATGGAGAATATCTACTTTCTGCCATATCTCCATGTGGGCAACATATATATACATACATATATGTATGTATATGAAATATATATGGATTTGAGCTGCAAAGAGTTTGAGTCAGCTCTTTCTTTAATAACCGTGGGGATGTCACATCTCAAGAAATTCTGAAAATGATGTAATGATATAATTCAGCAGCAATTTAATTTGCTAGGTAGAGATTAAGAGCTGACAAATTCCCTCTCTTTAAGTTCCTTTAATTCCGTCTATGCAAGTCAGAGCATTCCACATATTCCCCAGCCTCCAAGCTGATTTGCTAAAAATGGTCTCACTGTACTGCTTTCAGACATACAACAAGCTAGGCAAAGCTGTTTAGTTACTTGCGATCTGTTTACATTACAAAGAAGGTTGGTTAATTAGAAATAAGCATGTTTCTTAATTAAGGAACAAATTAATTTTTAAAGAAGCGCTAAGACCCCCTTGGGTTACAGTAGATAAGGGACTGAGGATGTGGTCTGTGGTTGTCTGTGTAATTCTTTGCAAGGAGGGTCTGAAATGTGCAGTGACACAGACAACAGTAACTTTGGAACCAAATATTTGTGGGTTAAAAATTGTAGTCGTTCCACTAACAGTGATGAATATCTGTTGTGAGTGAGGAACTGTGCTGGGGGACCCTGGAAACCCAAAGATGAACATGACAAAGTCAGGTCCTTAATTATATGCAGTATGTACTCAAGTTTCTGGTCAAGCACGAGTTCAGCATGAGCCAGTGGTGTGAGCTTAGAAGCCTAAGAACCATAGCTGGATCTTAGGCTGAATTGGAGTGTTTGTACCGACTTCTGGTTATTTGGTGCCACAGAACAAAACAAACCCCCCCAAATTTAGTGACTTAAAGCAATCATTTTATTTTCTTTATGATTTTGTGGGTCAGAATTCAGGAAGGGCTCAGCTGGGTGGTTCATCTCAGATCCACGTGGGGTCAGCTGGAGATGGAGACTCTCTTCCAAGGTGGTGCCTGTACTTGCATGGCTGGTACCTTGCTGCCCTTGGCTCCTCTCTCCATATAGTTTCTCATCATTCAAAGCCTCCCATATGAGCTGAGCTTCTCCAAGAAGGACAGTCTCCAGAAAGCCACACTTCTTATGTGGTTCTGGCTTCTACTAGAGTGTTATGAGAGACAGTAAATGTAATCTGTCCATCTCTTAAGGCCTGGACTCAGAAACTGGCAGAGTGTCACTCTCACCATATTCTATTGGTCAAGGCAGTCACAGAGCCCACTTACATTCAAAGGGAGGGGACATAGCCCTCAAGAATTTGTGGCCATTTATAATCCACCAGAGAATCTCAAGTCCAACTCTTCTACTCGCTAGATCTCCGCAGAACATGCCTCACCCTCACCATGTCTACCATGACATATTTGTGTGTGTATACACATATGCTTATTCCTGATGTCACATTTACCCATAATAAGTTTTATTTAATTAGCTTTATGCTATGGAAAGATTGATGTCTTAATCTCTTTAACCTGGCTTATTGCCAAGTATTCCTAATCTCCTTTTTCTTTAAATCTTGAGATTTCCTAGCAAGTATTCTGAATCTTCACATAAAGTCCATAGCAACTCTATGTGGTTTAGGAGAGCACTGACCACATTCCTTTCAAGTGCCAGCTAACAAATGTTAGTTAGATGTCAACCGTGTGTCAAGAACTGTGGCAGGTACTGTTGACTCTTCAATGTCCAGTGTCTACCATGGCACCTGGTATAATGTCACTCAAAACATTGGATAGAGGGATGGACGGATGATGAATTATCAAATTAAGTTCTAGACTTCTGTCACACCACAAGAGATCTTCACCTAGAAATTAGTTATACAGTGTTTCGGTGAAGTTTCAACCAGTTAAAAATTCACCTAAGAACATGATCACTCCGCCACTCTTCCCACTGTATCCATGATGTGGTCATGAGGGGAGTTTTCAGATGCCTTCCTGAAGTAGTTATATGACATCTTTGTCGCTTTCCTGGTTTATCAATCTTGTAACAACAGGTTTCAACAAGGAAACTAACATGTGCCCCAGGAGACACATACAAGGATGTCCATTGCTGCATATGTTAGTCAGCTTGATTGTGGTGGTGATTTCAGAATGTATATATATATTAAAACATCAAGTTCTACACCTTAAATAAATACCATTTCCATTTGTTTATTATACCCTAATAAGGCTGGAAAAATTAATTGTGATTGCATGTGGGAGTAGAATGTCACGCAAAAAGAATGCCTTTTTTAAAAGATGTGCATTTTCTGGTTAAGATGCCACGTTTTATTTATTTTCTCTGGATCTTCAAATCATGTAAGAATTGCTATGGATCAGGCTCATGTACTAACTTTGGGTGTAAGTTCCGGTACAACAGCATAGTGTTTACCTATTTTAAAATCCGTCTGCTTTACGCAGAGAATGAAACAATATAAGCACTTATTGAGCTCCTTTACACTTCTTTCTGAAATTAATGAGTATATTGACTGTTGAAATAAATGGAAGAATTAATCTTAACTTGCTAAAAAAAACAAAAAAAGGAAAAGCGATAAATTGGAAATTGCCTAAATGTGCGTCGATAGTGGAATGACTAAGTGAAATTAAAAGAATTAAATTTTAAACTGCAATCCAAAGGAATGAACCAAATAGTTGGTTATATATGGATATATTCAGTGAAGATAAAGCTCAGAAACAAGAAAGCCGAGTTTAGCGCATATTTTATATGATGCAATTTATAAAAACATGTAACAGAAATATGAGTATATAATGTAACATACTATTCATGGAAACAAATATATGCCCGAGATGACCTGAAATGGACTGGTAGTGGTTGTTGGTGTGAAACTGTGGAGGAGGACAGAACAGGGAATGGCGGATATAAGAACTTAAGCTAGATCTGCAACGTTTTATTTCTTTGAATAAAATAAAAACAAAGCAAATATGACAAAATGTTAACAGTTGGCAATTCCAGATGGTGTGTGTACAGATTTTTATTTTATTGCTCTTTGTGCTTTTCTGTGTTTTTCTTAAGATTCTTAAAATACAGAACTGGAGAAGGAAGTTAACCCTCACTTGATTACTGATCATCAGCCCATTCTTTCTATTTTTGCCCCCAGATATTTTTTTAAAGATATAAGACATGAGAGACGCAGTTGAACCCTTGTTATCTGCCTACATCATTTAGATTAGGTTCAGCTGCATGTAACAGAAAACCATCTGAAATAACAGTGAGAAAGTTTGTTTTTCTAACATGAAAGACACCCGGAGGTCATATAGCACAGCCTCAAGATGCCATTTGGGACCGGGTTCTGCCATCTCAACACGTGGCTTCCACCTTCAAGGCCACTTTGTGGTTCAAGACGGCAGGTGGAACTCCTGCTTTCACATCCATATTCCTGACCAGCAGTCCCTTCCCTCCCCAACCTGCACCCCTGCTTCCATCACATCAGCCGGAATTAATCACGTGACCACATAGCTGCAAGGGAAACTGGGAAATATAATGTTTCACTGAGGGACGTTACCCACACTTTTTGTTATTTTTGTGTTTTCTGTCATTTTTTTTTTTTTAGTTTAAGAAGAACAGAAGAATGTACATAACTTGTTTATCCTTCTCCTCTATTTATTTACTTACTCATTTATTTTTTATATCAGTATGAACCATGGGATTTTAATTTTATGCACTGGGTTGTTTTCTGTTGCTGTCTTTATTTCTAATGCTGTGCTCAAATTGTGCCATATTTGGCCAGTGGGAGCCAAACAGTGGTTGGGGCTTCTGATAGTTCCTCATCATTTTTTGACCGCTTTCTTACTTTCTTGTATAAGATATTCTGGGCTCATATTATGCTTTTCCTGCACCAGCTCTGGATTTGCCCACTTCACCAAGGAAGCTTGGTTTCTTCTGGTGGAGAGTAGCATTTAGAAAGCAAGGATTGGGGGTTTGGTGAGCTTATTACTGCTCCATGTCGTTGCTTCCAGGCTCTCTCAGCAGATTGAGCAAGACTACACACACACAAATATATACATATACACAAACATGTGTTCATACTCACATATCATATATCCACATTCATATGTATATGAATGTATGTGCATTCATACACATACATATATATTCATATATACATATATGCATGCACATGTACTCACATCTATAAGTATTATTATATCTAGGTTTTTATCCATATATCACCTTTTAAAACATAAGTTCAAACCAATAACTCCAATTCTAAGCCAATATCACAGAGCTTTTCCTAGCCATCCCACCTTTCTGTGCTTATAAATACCTTCTGGAACAGTGAGAAATCTGAATGTCATTATGTTAACTGACTTCAATCAAATCATGTAATGTGACCATTCTCCCAGCCATCCAAGCCATCTCTTCTGCCTGCCACATCAGCTTCACTGCCCCCAGCGCCCACACCTCAGGCACCTGCAGGCACTGGTCCCTCCCTTTGTCGCAAGAAGCCATGCAGCCATCAGTTCTCCATCAGCTCCTCCATGCCAGTGAGGAAAGGGAATGGGTGAATCAGGTGTATTTATAGACAGAACAATGTGGGATCACTCGGGGGGTTGAGCCAAACTAGGGGCAATCCAAAGAGGCTTCCTGAAGGAGTCAACACCTTGAAATGCCTCAAGGACAAAGAGTCATTAGCAAGGTAAACACCAAGAGGGAAGGGGAAGAATGTGTGTTCTAAGCAGAGGGAAGAGCTTAGACGAAGACTTGGTGGGAGAAAGCTTGGTGACTTCTGAGAATTGCATGTGGGTCAGTGGAGCAGGAGCAGAGTAATGGAGATGGGAGAGTGGCGGAGAGAAAACTGGACAGGTGACAGGGCCAGATGGTGAAAAGCTTGAGAGGTATCAGTTTGGGGTAATGGTGAAACCTTTCATTTCTCCCTCTTCAGACACCCACTGGCTTTTAGACTCTCTAAATACCTCCCATGAACTCATGTGTCATTTCCAAAGTTCATTTCCATCTATCAGATGCAAAGCTCACCAGGCAGGGAGTCTGTCTTATTTACCACTGGTCCTCCAATCTCTAGCAAAGTGTCTGGTGCATAGTATATGCTCCATAAGTATTTGAATCATGAATGTACACTTTTATTTCAAACAGCCTCTTCTGATCCACTATCAAAACCAGGCAGTTGGCAAACTTCAGCCAATTCCCAGCTCAGGCAGCCCCACTGTCTCTACATTTGCATGGAAAGTGTAATGGGTCATGAAATTGCATCCTTTAGCATGCAGATGCTTATACATATATTTTGCAAACATTTCACCCTATAAAAATATGGGACCAAAGTACAAAATCCTTGAGAGGCAACAGCTGGAAGTATTAGTTGAAATTAGAGAGGATCATCATTTCCATTAAGTAGTGCCAAATTTTGTAATGCAAGTAACATCTTCATGTTAATTCTAAGAAACTCTCTGGCTCATTAGGCAGATAAGGCATTCTATGATTTGGATACAGAATAACCCCGGTGATAAATGAATCTCCTATTATAATAGCTTCCGAATTACAATTCCCTCTTTTGCAAAATGCCTGCAAGCAAGGTGGCCGGATCACATTTCAGAGGCCCATTTTAATGGTCAGGATAAGCTCAGCTGTGCTACAGTAATAAAGAAATCCCATAATCTCAGTGTCTTAACAACACAAAATCACCTCTTCATAATGAAATTTGAGATACAAATGGAGCTACCTTCCTTCATCTTTGGTTAATACATCCAGAACATGTGGTCTCCATGGTCACTTATGGCAAAGGAAGAGGGAGGGAGGTGGCATTTGGCTTTTACCTCCCTTAGCCCAAGAAAAAGACATACTACTTCTGTTCTCAGTGCAATGGCCAGAGCGAGTCATGTGGCCCCAACCTAACTGCACGGGAGGCTGGGGACGTGGGGAAGCACATGCACTGTTTGATGGACACCAGCCATCCCTGCCAGTCCCAGCACGTCTCCCTACCCTCATTTGGACTGAGAAAAGGAACGAGAACTGAGACACCTTTAGACTGACTTCTTTCTAACCTGGGGCTCACCTGAAGCTACTTTGGATAGTTATCAAGATGTAGTTTATCATAACAGGATAGAATATGAACTTGACAACACGCAGCCTACGATTCTAGTCCCAACATCTCCACTTCTAGCTGTGGTTGCTAGGACGATCACTTTAGCTTTCTCAGGCTCAGTTTCCTCATCTGAAAATAGAGTTAACAATAGTGCCTACCCCATAAGGCCTTGAGGTTTCATTAGTTAGAAACATGTACATGGTCAGCAAGCATGTGCCACTGTTTTATTTGAAGTGATGCTGGATTCAGAAGCCCATGGCATCCTATATAATGACAAGAATTAATCAGTCTCAATCAGTGTGAAGAAATGATGTGTGGCCACCATCTCTTGACCAAACCCAGCATCAGAACCATCCACTTAAACCAGCATCAGGCCATTGGCTACAGAGGAACGAGATTCTGCTGGAGATTCTGGTGATGGAGTGTTGGAGGCAGAGATATTATTTAGAGACTCTCAGACATTAACCCTGGTTTCTTCCTATGGCTCAAGACAGGACTCGATAATAACAACTCCCTTAAGTGGAAACAGCTATATTTCTTGCGCAAGTTCTTCAAAACTCAGGTACAAAAGAAGTGTTGGGTATCAATAAGTGGGATTCTCAGTGCCATCTCCCCAACCCAGGTAGTATTACTAACAAAGCCCTCCGCTGAGGACTCCAGAAGCCAATCTAAACTGCAGTGAAATATGACATCCTTGCTCTACGCAGCCGCTTTGCTTCAGGTGAGATTTTGTATCTTAATCTAATTTTATGAGAAATTGTACGTTTTAGGATTATGTTTGGCTATACATAATAGAAAATACGACCACTGTGGCTTAAATAATTTGAGGGTTATTTGGTAGCTGCTGTTCAGCCTCACAATGACGTCATCTGGTTTCATTGTAATTCTTTTAATCCTTTTCCTTAAGATTATAAAATAGCTGCCTCAGCTCCAGCCATCACATCGGCATTCAAGGTAGAGAGAAAGTGAAGAAGTGATGTCTGTCCCTGCTTTTCCATTGTATCTGGAAAGCCAAAGTTTCCCTGAAACTTCATCCTTAGCCCACTGCTGCAATAGACTTCTGCCTATATTTCATTGGCCAGAACTATGTTATAAACCCACCCCTAATTGCGAGGGAGGATGGGAAAATTTAATACTTGTTTTCTTAGACTCTATCACAGAGATAAAGAAGGAACCACAGTGGTCGGAAATGGGTGTTAGGTCAACCAACCTACGACGTTTGCCCCAGGAACTTATCCTGATATGATATGTGGGAGGGAGAGGAGGCAGAGCATCCATTCCTTTGCTCACCTGAAATTCTTTAGT
Source organism: Equus quagga (assembly GCF_021613505.1). NCBI lineage: Eukaryota > Metazoa > Chordata > Mammalia > Perissodactyla > Equidae > Equus > Equus quagga. Next base: position 74,822,018 of record NC_060279.1, read on the forward strand.
CGGTTCCCCTTAGCCCTGTAATTCCTCACTTTGAGGGTTGTGTCTTCTGCAGGGAGAAAGCGTGAGATATGGGCTGGAAGCTTCTTTCTCTCCCCTGAGACCTAAATGCCTGCAGGAGGTCTCAGCTCACTTCTGGTTGTTTACTGCTTCCCAGCCACTGTGATTTTGGAAGGTACTGGGCCTCAGTGGAGCTCAAAATGGATGTTAGCTCTTGGTTATTGATTCAGGCACAGGAGGGAAATTATACTACTGAGGATTGTCACCCCGGATGGCTAAAAACCCAAAGTAAATGAGCTGAATGAACCTTCCCCTTAAATTGTGCTCCGAAATCAAAGAGCTGAAAAAATGTAAATGGAATTCATTAAGAGCTGCAGAATGAGATTTCTTGTGGGGCTTTGATATGTTTTTCTTGCAAATCTCAAGAACAGTAGCTCATGGCAAGTTTCGGACAAGGCTGCAATGTCAGATCTGCGAATGGCTTAGTGGGCAGTGGGGGCTGCCCCCAGTGAGAGGAGATCCTTCACATGCCCGTGGGAGGATGCCCGGATGACAGCTCCCCTGACACTTCAGCCATCCAGGCCCTCCACCTGCCTCGGGACAGTGTTTACACAGCATGGCAAAGCGCTATCTGGAACCAGTTTTCATTGTGCTCATTTTAACACGAAGGAGATGAGTATTCAGGAATTTCTGTTGTGTTTGGGTTTTTGCCTTCAATGTCAGCAAGAATAATTGTTGCTTAACTTTTATCCTGTAGACTCATTGGAGTTCATTTATTCAGGACTGGGGCTTTGACCGCTATTCTGAGGGAGACCAACAATCCAGCACTGATGGCCCCGGGCTGGATCTCGCTCGCAGATGAATTTTGTTTGGCCTGTGCAGTGTTTCGAAAATAGAAGATTTCATTTAAGAATCTCATTGCTGGCTTCTTTTGAAAAAGGGGAAGATTTGATGATACCAGACAAGTGTTTGCATGTGACACCACTGGGCTGGAGCTGGGCAGCAGATGCCTGTTCGGATCAGGGCAGCCACAGTCCTCACCATGCCCTATTGCCTTGCACTCTGCCTGTGTCACCTATTCATTTTACTCGTGGCCACTATAGGCATTTGCCTCGGTGTCCCCTGTTCCAGCCTGCCTCCACTGCAGAGCCATTTCTAAGGGCACGAGGAGAGTTTGTGTGGTGAGCCAAAACTTTTCTCTTCCTGTCTTCACACCGTGTTCTCAGGCCTTGCTCTCCAGTATGGTCAGGATGCAACAGCCTGGGAGTTGTTAGAAATGCAAAATCTGAGGTTCTGTTGCAGACCTACTGAGTCAGAATCTACATTTGACCAAGATCCCCAGGGCATTCACGTGCTCTGAAGCAGGAGCAGGGCTGGTCTAAAGCAGGGTTTTTCAACCTTGGCTGATAATAGGAATGACCAGGGCCCTTGTGGAAAACCCACCTCTCCATCTGCACCCCAAAACCAGTCCGATGCTGCGGGACAAGGCCTGAGGACACGTGCTCTTACAGGTGCCCCAGGTGATTCTAGCACTTAGGTGGTTAAGAAAGCACTGCTCAAGGGTGGTTCTTATAGTGGACATGCATCAGAATCACCCAGATTGCTTCTTATTCTTCAATGTAATCAAACATTTTCTTATTAGAAATCATCATGTGCATTGCAGAAATTCAGAAAAGTCAGATAAACAAAAACAAGAACATAAAACACCATAGTCATCCCCCCAGAGACTAAGAATCTTAACACCTTAGTGTGTGACCTATTTTTCTAGGCAAAGATACATGTGTATTTTACATGTTATTTTCAAACCTTCTTTTCTCAGTTAACAATCTCCATTTTTCTATGAGAATAAAAAAAATTTCATTTTCCCCAGTTGACCCCAAAATGTTCCTTATAATTAATTGTTCTGTCTAAACTGAGATGTAACCCAGGACCACACAATGGCCCCTACTGTCTTTTACGATCCAGCACATTCTTCTCCCTCCCCCGCTACACACTTTATTTATCACACTGACTTGTTAAGGAACTAGACCATTGGTTGTACAAAAAGTCCCACCTTTTGGTCTTATCTGGTCACTTTTTCAAGGTGTCACTTAGCTTGTTGCTCTATCCTGGGTGATTTTTTTTTAATGCGTATTCCAGGACTCCACTGGAGCACTCATGAATTAGTCTTCAGGGAGTGGGGCCTGGCCATCTGCAGTGTTCGTACTTCCCCACATGGGTCTGAGTTTGAGAACCAAGGTGTGCTGACTCATTCAGCAGGGAAAGATGACACAGCTCCTAGGTCCACCAGGCACAGGACCTCAGGCGTCTGGATGCGGATAGGGTGCAATGACGTCAAAGTCCTGAGTCTCTCTCTGATGCCTTGACTAGTAGCACCCGAGCATGGCTGTTTGTTTATCCTTATTCTGTGATAAGAAAGTCAACTTTGCTGGAAGGAGCCTCCATCTGATGCTTGCAACTGGGACACTTTCTAAGGTCTTAGCTGTAATTTCCTTGTAATTAGCTTGTAATTTCCCCAGCGAAGTTCACTCTGTGAATTCCGGCTCGTGATGACAGGCGATAGGTAACTGAGTGGGGACACAAGAAACCTGGAGCACTTTTCTTTGGAATTTCTTTTTGGTGGAGGGTTTGATCCATCTTGGTGTAGCTTCCCTCTTAAGGAGCTCCCACCACTGGCTCGCCCCTCCAGGATCTGGATAAATCATCTGACAGGCCAGGTTTACTCTTATTTCTCTAGAGTGGTACCCAAAAGACACTTAATGATGGTAGCCAGCTTGTCCAGCTCCTTCCATGATCCACAAGGTCTTGTAACTGAAAGATCTCTTCACTCTTTGTGTATGTTGCCTCTCCATTTTCTTCCAATGGGGGCTTCTTCCTCGTCTCAAAATTGCATGGCATCTGTCTTAGTCGACTCAGGCTGCCATAACAAAATACCGTAGACTGGGCAGCTTCAACAACAGACATTTATTTCCACAGTTCTGGAGGCTGGAAGTCCAAGATCAAGGTGCTGGCAGGTTTGGTGTCTGGTGGGAAACCACTGTCTGGCTTGTAGACAGCCACATCTTCCCTGTGCCCTCACACGGGAGAGAGAGAGGGAGGTCTGGTCTCTTCTTCTTCTTATAAGGATGCTAATCCCATCGTGGGGACCCAAGCCTCATGACCTCATCTAAATCTAATTACCTCCCAATGCTCAACTTCCGAATCCCATCACATTGGGGTGAGGTCTTCAACCTCTGAATTTTTGGGGGAGGACAAACATTTAGTCCATAACAGCACCAAAACTGCGCAAAGCAATGATAGGGCTCGCCCCAGTGAGGGTCTTCATCACCACGCCAATTGGCACTGTCCTCCTGGGGTCAGCAGAGATTGTGGAATCAGGAAGAAATGTGTGACCCATGTTCTCCCTAATGCGGTCCTTCAGCAAGTTCAGCCCCGGAGGCCACCTCTGTCTTCTGTTTCCAGGGAGCATACTGGTCAAGTTGTCCCGATAGCCAGCAGTTACCTTCTCTTAAGCGAACAAAGCCAGGGAACAAGCGTGCTCTCGAGATGCCTGTGGGTGACAAGCTGGTTCATGCACACCCTCCTGTCAGTCACCGTGGCTCTGGGCTCCACATGCTCCCTGCTGGGCTCTCAGAACATACGTGATGCTCCTTGTTCCCCAGGTCTGACCAGACCTCTGGTGGAGGTGGCTCCTTGCAGGGGTGGCGGAAGCAGGAGCTGAAACAGACAAACCAGGGCGAGTCTGCTCTCGCCACCTGCTACTGAGCAGTGCCAGTCAAATCCACTGCAGCTGACACTGAGCTGGCCTGCTAAGAGCCAGGCCAGCTCCTACCCTCAGACTTGCCTTTCTTTGCATTCAGGTTTCATCCCTGATTCAAAGCATACAGTGGTATCTCAGGTGGGGCTGGGCGTGTGGGTGCAAACCCACCTGGGCTGGGTGGCCTCTGCTCCTCCAGCCCACCTCTCCATTGCTGCCCTGGGGACTCTGAGAGGCTGATAAACACATTCTAAGACATGCTTTGGTACCCCTCTGTGACATTCCTAAAATTTTAACGCACTACTCACATTAAAAACAATAATAATAGGTCCCAAGTATAATATAAAGGAAAAAAAAATTTACAATAGAGTGTCTAGGTTAATATGCAAATACTCAGGTACGACCACCCTGGAAGACACAATGAAATTGTCCAAGGTGAGACTCCTTACACTGGATCGCCACAAACACATCGGCTGCAAATGCAGACAGATGCAGGTCTGTCCTGCTTTGGTCACTCAGAGGACACTCAGTCCTACCATCAGTTAAGGGATCTTCCCAGAACTGGAAGGATTGTGAACCAAACAAAACACAAGCTCCCTTCTGTTGACACAGTGACGGGCTTCTGATGAAATGCAGAGTATACGCAGCTGTGTGTATATGCAAAAGTAGTCGGGGTTTGAATGAAAACCTGAGTTAAGTTCTAGACTCAGATAATTATAAGTAGATGAGAGCTATTTTTTCCCACCAAAAGATATCCAGCAGAGTCATTGAAAATTGATGTGGGACACTTCGACACGGTGCAAGACCCCTGTGCGTCTCAGGATGTCCTACATCCTTGCCATCTCCCATTTAAGGGCAGTAACACGCCCAATTATTGTACATATATACCAAAAAAATACCCCCAAACACTTCCAAAACACACCCCTAGGCATATCGCTCCTGTCATCTTCTTCGAATGACTTCAGTAGCCTGATTTCCCGTCCCGACCCCACTGCCTGATAGCTGCTTGGCCCTGGGCAAGCCTCAGTTTCCTCAGCTACAAAATGGGTACATGAGGGAGGTTAACCAACAGCTCCAGTTTCAAAGGGTACTCAGCACAGTGCCTGACGACTTACGTGTATTAAATGAATGTTAGTTATTATTTATAATTTATATTCTATATTATTTATGATTGTCCTTAAAATTACCACGAGTGGGTAAGTGCTTAAAAGCAATAAGCCAAGGTTCTAGATGCTATTTCATGGATTTTAGAGAAATGAATTAGATTCTAGAGCCTCAGTCATCATCGTAATGGCTGCCCTGACGGAGTTCTGAAGCTCTCTGTCCATGAGGGTTCACAGCAAGATCAGGGGAATGGTCCCCCTTTCTTGGATGTGAGCTCCAGAAGCGCTTGACAGTTCCCCCTGAAGGGCTTCGGGCCCTCACCCGGGACCACAGCTTCCCTAAGTTGAGATATAAAACAGCCAAAGGCACCAAGACTCCAGTCTGGTTCAAAGACACCAGCAGCGCACATGACAGAATAACAATGTAAGAGCTTCTACAATTACACGCCAAATTATTTGGTGCCATCTTTAAATTACGTAGGAAATAGAAAAGGGAAAATCTCAGTGTAGGTGGGACAAAGCTTCAAGAAGGAGGGAGGCCTGAGCTGGCCCTGAAGGATGGAGGGAATCTGGGTCAGGAAGGAGGGTGGAAGAGGGAATGTGCATCGATGGACGAGGCTGGGCGGAGGGAAGCTTGGGCAGCCTGGCTGGAGGCAATGGGGTGTTGGTGTCTAGGCCTGGGAACTCAGACTTGCCAACAGCCCTTTCAAGAGCCAGAGAAAGTTCCCTGCTGGAAAAAAATACTACTTAGGGTAAAATCAAAGTGTCACACGTGTCCTGTTACAGTGTCCCCAGCGATGCACCTGTTGGTATTTCCTGAGACCATGTCACCCAGAGCTGGTGCCAAACTGATGCCAAGACGTGCCTGTGGAACTGCTGCCTCTGAGTGGGCAGGGGAGTTTGGCTCTGCACTGGTCTTTGTGGTCTGGGACAGGAAGCGTTCTCATGGGACTATTACCCCTGCCTTTGGGAGGGGCTGTGGGAACACGCAGTTACTGCTGAGGGCCTTTGCTGAGTATACGTGCTTGTTTACCGTGATGAACGACTGGCTCAGGAGTGAGCTGAAGGAATTCTTTTTCTGGAGATGGCATGAGAATCCAGCTCCGAATTTCTGTGACAATCTGCTGTTGGAGCCCAGTGACTCAGAAACAAAGTTCAGGGGCTGGCCCCTTGGCTAAGTTCACTCGCTCTGCTTCGGCAGCCCAGGGTTTTGCTGGTTCAGATCCTGGGTGCAGACATGGCACTGCTCATCAGATTATGTTGAGGCAGCGACCCACACAGCACAACCAGAGGCACTCACAACTAGAAAATACAACTACGTACCGGGGAGCTTTGGGGAGAAGAACAAAAAAAAAGATTGGCAACAGATCTTAGCACAGGTGCCAATCTTAAAAAAAAAATAGAAAGAAAGCAAGTTCATATTTACCAGAACACCGTATCTGCTAGAAACCAGGGTGGCTGCTAACCCACTACTCCCAGCCCAAAGTTTTGTGGGGAGGGGGCACAAGCAGGATGTAATAGCAGTGGTAGCTCTCCTGATGTCAGGGAACCAGGCTAAACTTATGCATTCATTCATTCATTCATTCAAGTATTTATGAATCCCAGGCTTCCGACCTCATAGAGTACATGTCTCCCTCTAGTGGAAGGAAACAAACAATAAACAAGGTGAATAAGAATAGAGTATATTAGGTGATGAGAGCTATGGAGAAAAATAAGCATGAAAAGGGGTGGACAGTAATGGGCTAAGAGTGGCAGCAGTGCGATTTCCCATAGAGGGGCGGCTTGTCTAAGAAGGCAACGTTTGAGCACAGCCTGAAAGAGGTGAGAGAGAGAGTGAGTCACATAGATAAGTGGAGGAAGAGTGGTCCAGACAGAAGGAATAGCATGTGCAAAAGTTCTGGGGCAGGGGCACCTCTGGCGTGTTGGAGGGACTCTAAGAAGGCAGTGTGGATGGAGCAAAGTGAGCAGGGAGAGAGAAGCAGGAGGGGAGATCATATCCATCCTTGTAGGCATCGTAAGGAGCCCACCTTTTACTTACAAGAAAGGCAAGCCATCAAGGATTTTGAGCAGAAGAGTGACATAGCCTGGCTTTCATTTTATAGGACTTCCATGGCTGACATCTGGAAAAGAGACTAAAGTGGCGGAGAACATAAGAAGGCGACCAGGGAGGAGGCTATTTCAGTGACTCAGGCGAATCAGGCCAGGGTGGGAGCCGTGGAGATGATGGTGTGGGCCAGCTTCCACATGCATTTGGAAGGGAGAGCTGACAGATTTGCTGATAAATTGTATGTGTGATGCGAGAGAAAGAGAAAAGCCAAGGAAGATCTAACACTCGTGACTCCCAGCCATTGGCTGGAGACCCGAGTTCTCCAAGTTGGTTCCTGTGCCAGTGGCCACCCGTGTCCTCTATCAGTCATGCTTGGAAGGTTTGATGGCAAGAAGCTACCTCCTTCCAAAGTGGCTTCTCCTACCAGCAGCAACAGCCATACAAGGCCTGACATCCTGAAGGCCTAGGACATGAGATGTGATGACTTATTCTTCTGGAAGACCCTCTGCCAGGCTCGCCCATGTTGAAGGGAGGGCAGAGGGTCCTTATAGAATTCTCCTTCAGCTTGATCACTGTTCAAAGCTGATAGACTATAGATGACGTCAGTGGTGATAGCAGGCTGCAGGTGTTGGCGGTCATAGGGTAGGCATAACGCAGTGATCAAAAGCCGAGGTCAGCTGGAACCTGAATTCTAACTGGTTTCCACATGGGAAATTAACAATTAATTAATATATTAATAGTTAATTAATAAAGGTGTATTTATTTGTTTCATCTTTTTGAGCGTCAGTTTCCTGATCTGTAAAATGGGAGTCAGCCATCCCCACCTCACAGGATTCTTGAGAAGATGATAAAACACTTAGCACAGTGCCTGAGCGCAAAGTTCTAAGATCAGTTATTGGGTATGTGAATTAATGGTCTTCATCTGCCCCCTCCCAGCAAATTCCCTACTATCATCTCCAGGAGATCTGGAAGGGAGCCCAAGACCCTCCTTTCTCTGCTGTTGCGCTGACCTTCTCCCTTTCAAACACTTCTCCTCTGTTTTGGGTCATATTGATTTTATTTTGAATCACAGTGGTACCTTTTATTTGATGTCTGTGAGGGGTTAAGCCCTGTCTTAGGAGCTTTCCGTGCATTCTCTTTAATCCTCACCAACCAGCAAGGTGAGAGTTCTGGTGGCCATGTACCCGAAGTTCATGGTTTTTCTAAGGTCACACAGCAATTGAAGAGGGAGAATCAGATTTAAACCCTGGGACGGCAGGGGTAGGAGGTGACATCATGAATGGTGATGATGATGATAATGGTGATAAGAAGAGGAAGAAGAAGGTGGAGGAGAAAGAAGAGGAGAGGAAAAAGAAGAAGAAATAGCAACACATATGGCCAGGATTTGTGATTAGAACTCTCTCTGTTTTAAGTTTTTAATCCTTATAATGACCTTTTAGGGCACCTCTTATTATTGTCCCACATTCCAGTTGAGGAAACTGAGGCTCTGAGAGGTTAAGTAACTTGCCTAGGGTCGCACAGCTACTGAGCAACATCACAGGGTTTCGGATCCAAGCAGCCTTGGTTCTGAAGCCTGCAGCCTTGATACTCTGCCATTTGTCCAGGATTTCCTGATCTTATCCCTTAGCATGTCCCCCCTCAATCAAGGGCAACCTCTCCTTCTTCCCAGAGCACACTTCTCCCAGCAGACTGTGTGCCCCCAAAGAATCTTGAAGGTCACATTTGTATATTTGTCACTTTAATTAAGAGGAGATTCAGCTGGCGAGGGGCAGCCCCACCTTCTATATTCTGAATTTAAACTGGTCAAGGGGCTCAACTCTTCAAACACAGGGGCCACTTCTCAGCAGCTCACGTATGTTCTTGCTCGGTCTGTGATATATGTCGATTACTCTCAAAGTACCCTCAAATGCTCTGATTTGAAAAAAAACACTAGAAAGTATATCCACTAGTGAACATTCTTCTGCTCTGATGTGACTTTTAGAAAGCCTAGTTGTTCTTAATATGCAAACTAATCTGTAAGGAACATGGACATGGGAAATAGCATGCATTATTCATTGGGAAACAGCATCTTGAGTTTTAGAAATGAGAGCACGCCAGTGTTGATTTAATACCACCACAGTGCTTAGGAGAAATTCAGTTAGAGATACAGGTGTAGCTTGAAGAGTTGCTTATTTGATAAGTTATGAGAGGTGTTTCGAAGACATTATACCCACATGAAGCTAGAGATGGAATTGTTTATCTTTGGATCTACTTGTCCTGTTTCTCCAAGCAGCTGGCAGAATTCCTGATGGCAAGAATCAAGTCCTTACCTACTTAGAACAGCAGTGCCTGGCCTATTGCCTTGTTCCTATTCAGAGCAAAAGAAACATTTGTAGAAAATCACCAGGAGAGAGAGCTTTAGAGAACTGAGCTGGAGCTGTTCACTCACCTGCTCAGACTCTAGTCTCGCTCCAGACGTTCAGTGTCCACACCTGGTCTATTTGCATGTCCAAGGAAGGCCTCTGCCATCTGTAGGAAAAATGTCTATGTCTTTAGGCGGTCATAGATAGAGCTGTTTATTCAATTACTCAGTGGTTCTCAACCTTGAGCATGAGTTAGAATCATGAGGAGAATTTGTTAAAATACCAATTGCTGGGCTTTCTACCCAGATTTATTACTCAATAGATATCAATTTCTTGGGGCTGCCATAACAAATCATCACAAAGTGGCTGGCTTAAACCAATAGAAATTTATTCTCTAACAGTTCTGGAAGCCACAAGTCCAAAATCAAGGTGTTGGCAGGGCCACGCTCCCTCCAAAGGCTCCAGGGAAGAATATTTTCTGGCCTCCAGAAGCTCCAGCAGTTCCTTGGCTTGTGGCTGCATTACTTTAATTTCTGCCTCCATCTTCATGTGACCTTCTCTCCCGTGTCTCAATGTTCCCTCTGTTTTTCTCTTATAAGGACATTTGCCATTGGGTTAGGGCCTACCTGGATAATCTGATCTCATCTTGAGATCCTTCACTTCACGGCATCTGCAAAGACCCTCTTTCCAAGTAAGGTCACATTTACAGGTTCCAGTCATTAGGACCAGGACACATCTTTTAGGGACCCCCCACTCAACCCACTACAGCAGGCCTGGAATGAGCCTTGAAAATTTGCGTTTTTGCATTTCTAACACGTTCACAACTGATGCTGAAAGTTGCTCAGAGGTTGGACTGTGAGGCTGGGCTGCTACTCTGAAGACAGAGAAATAATACAATGCCTTCTTTGAAATAGCACATTTTCGGTAGAGTTCTCAAAATAGATTTTATCTCATGGCATTGATTTATGGCGTCCATTAAGCCAGGTGCATAGCTATACCACTAGAATTAATTTTTAAGTTGCTAACCCTTAGTTATTTGTAGAAGATAAGACAAAAAAGTGTTGGAAGCAATCTGGAAATAGTCTTTATATTGTCTGTAATGGATGCTATTTAAAACAATGGCTTTTCATGTTCTCGTATAAATGATGCAGCTAACATTCAAAGCCATAGACTGTTCGAGTGCTCTGTATCCTAAAAAGGATACAAAGACCATCAGACTGTAAATTTTGATTTTTTTTAATTGCCATGGCATGTTTTGGTAGAATGCTGTGTTTCTGTAGAAAGAACACTTAATTCTGGATTCAGATCCCAAGTGTGCTCCCACTTCGGCTGTGAGAAGTTGGGTCTTAGTTTTCTTGTCTAAACAGTGTGGGCGATAATATTTTGTCCTAATAATTGGCAGGCTTATTATGATGATCAATCAAGCACTTTGTAAACTGCCAAATGTTTTGAAATATGTTATTTCTATAATGATGAGGTGGAGAATAAATATCAAGTGAAGTTAATTCATGGAAGTCTATGTACTAAACATAGTTCTTAAGAATAATTCTAGCCCAAAGTATGTTAATTTGGCTTCTCCCATGTATCAGATTGCCTTTTTCAAAGGTGACCACTGTATCTCCCATCTCACAAGGTCTTCTTCAATGTGACCTTGACACTCCTTCATTGAGATGGGACTTTTTCCCATCCTCTTGGATCTAAGTGGACCAGAGACTCACTTCTAACCAATAGAATGCAGTGAAAGTGACTTCAGAGGTGAGGTCATAAAAGGCCATGTGGCTTTCACGTTGTTCTCTGGGAATCTACTTTGGGAGTCCTACCACACTGAGGCCACCATGTTGTGAGGACCCCTGAACTAACACACACACAGAGACCTCATGGTCCATCCCTTGACTGCAATTGAGAGACCCCAAGCCAGAACCCAAGAACCACCCAGCCCAGCTGAGACCTCCCTGGATTCCTGACCCACAGAAACCGTAGGAGAATACTAAAATCATTGTTATTATCTTGAGCCTCCAAGATGTAGGATACTTTGTTACCCAACAACAGATAACTAGAACACCCTATATAAACCCTTGTAACCCATGGTCTGATTCTATCAGTTATGGAGAGAAAAGACCAGCAGCACCATAGTTAAACATGCTCTCCCTTCTAGCCCCTCACACCCACACCTGCAGCCCCTTTGCTACTTACTTATCCAAATACACCTTCTAGTAACCGTCTAGAGGAGATTCCCTTTTTATGCTTCCATGTACACACAATCTTTTGCTTCCCAGCCCCACTTTCAGTTTGTGTTAAAGCCTTTCTTTGGGTGAAATTGGTTAATGTTATGCCTCTTCCAATAGATTCCGGGCTCCAGGATGGCAGGGCCTCTGCCAGTTTGTCCTCACCTTTATATCCCCTGAACCCGTCATAGTACCTGGCACCTAGTAGGCATTCAAATAAATAGCCATTGTATGAAGGAACAAACAAATGGGGATTGTGCTCAACTCATTCTAAAACATCTCAAGTTTATATATAGGACACAAATAGAACATCATATGAACACACGCCCAAAAAAACCTGTATGATGCAAAACAGTATCTTCTTAATTTCTTATAATTCTATGGTGCCTAATGGTATCATCTGTTTTCTAAATCCAGCCCTTATAATGCCCACCTTACAATCCTGCAAGAAATCAGCAGGGAAGGAACATTCTCAGGCCTGGAGAATTCGGAAGGGTTTCTTTGGAAAGAATTTAACAGATATCTGAGAAAACTTAGAGGGTGTCTTGAAACTCCTTGATAGTCACAAAAGCAGTGACTTCTAAATAAATTGATCCAGAATGTCTGTGTGGCTGCCCTTTTTCTTCTCGCTGTAAATTTCCTCACAGTGAACATAGATGTTGGAGATGAAGTGTTTGGTTTTCTGGCGTTCAGATGCAGGAAGTTTGTCTACTTCCTTAGACAGGCTTCTCATCGCTTGAACAGTAGCCTACCGGCTGGGAGGGGTGCCAGATGGCCCTACTCCAGGACACCCAATCGCAGTGTAGCTCTGGGAATGGCAGCCCTTGGAAGATAGTTCCCACATGAATGGAGCCTCCTGAACGAATGCCACTTAGCAACCCTGGGTCCTCCCCTTTGCTTTAGGTGTCCAAACCATCCCACACCTATGTATTATCCAGCCTTCAGTCCTTTACCACACTCAGGCTCTACTGGGTCCCAGAAAACATAGGCTTAGATATAGGCAAACACAAGGTGGTGAATTGAATCTAGTGTGAATTGAGTCCCATAAATCCACAGTGTTTCCACCTGGCCCATAAGTTGTCCACATTGCTTAGACCGACTCACAGCCTTCCCTTGAGCTTCACTCAAGCCTCCTGAGATTATTTCAGACTTTGGTCCTGTAGCCTATTGCATCATTCCTAACACTACCGATGATAACCACCACCAGGGTTTCCTGAGCACACCCTTTATCTCACGCATCACACTAGATTCTTTACACAAATCATCTCATTTAACCCTTATAACAATCCCATGAAGCGTATATACTAGTAATAGTCCCACTTTAGAAATTAAAAAAAAAACAGAAGCATGAAGAGGTTCAGAAATTTTACCAGTCACATGGCTAGTAAATAGCAGAGCTACAATTGGAACCCAGTCTGACTCCAGAGCCCAAGGAGACCTGGGACTCCCATGGCCACCGAAGGAATGACTTAAAAAAAAACAAAAGAGAAACAACAGAGAGAGATCCCTGAATGTGGATGTTGGTTTCATTTTTTCTTCTCATTGTATATTTCCTCATAGCATACACAGGTGTTAGAGATCAAATTTTTGGTTTTCTGGCATCCAAAAGATTCCTTTGAACTTTGATTCAGGTTGTAAACTAGCCTATTATTATTATTATTATTATTATTATTATTATTCACCCAGCTGAACTGTCTGGCTCCCAGAGCACCCACTATAGACCAGCGCTCTACTGCCCCTCTCACCTTTGTGCCAGACACAAGCTTGTCCTCCCCAGTTACCGATGAGTTACAGAAGAGGACAGAGAGCAGTGACCCACCCTCAAGAGAGCTCACACAGGTGAATTGTCAGTGCACAGTGGGGACAGGATTATCCAGGCCACCCTAAATCCATCAGGTCTTATTAGCTAAATCACATGTATCAATCCACAGAGACAGTACAGAGCAATTCCTTTTGCTGAAATTAAAATACGCCTAACCCAGTCCCTCTCACCAGAAGGCCGGCCAGCTGGGCATGATTTGTGTGTAGAGAACTCAGGTTGGCTGCTGCCCCTCATTTTTCGCATTTACAAAACAGTGATAATGTCCACCTTGCAGACTGGGGACGTTTAGACGATATGACACAAGTCAAGCACGAGCATTGTGCCTGATACATAGGAAGCTAGCAGGAAGCTGAAGGTTACATCTATCATTATCATTATTAATAAGAAATTTGGGTCTTAGTCGCCTTTGAATTGAATTTAAGTATTGGATCATAGCTAGCCATGGTGATCTAGCAGTTAAGATCTGGCACTCTTGCCACCGCGGCCCAGGTTTGTTTCCCAGTCAGGGAACCCCACCACGCGTTTATCAGGAGTCATACTGTGGCAGTTGCTGTGATGCTGAAAGCTCAGCCACCGGTATTTCAAATACCAACAGGGTTGCCCACATGGACAGGTTTCAGCAGAGCTGACAGACTAGGAAGAAGGACCTGGCCACCCATTTCCAAAAAAAATGGCCATGAAAACCCTATGAATGGCAGCGGAGCCTTGTCTGATAGCGGACAGGCAGGTGAGAAGGTGGTACAAAAAGACCACGGGGAGTCTGCTCTGCCATCCATGGGGCGCCAGGAGTCAGAACAACTCCATGATACTGACAACAACAGCACATGAGACCATATTTTCTTTTCTACCCCACTTCCTTTAAATTTAAATACAATAAGTCCCCTTCTCCTTGTTTCTGTATCCAAAGTTTTAAATTTAACTAGGATCCTAATTTTTTAATCTCATCCCTAAGCAGTCACAATGTGCCCTTCTGGAGGACACTGCTTCTGAAAGTATGTCTGAGCTCCCTTTGTCACCTGATTTATAATGTGATATTTAGCACCCTCAGCTGCTTCTAAAACCCAAGGGGCAAATTGGTTACCTAGCAACCACATAAACGCAATTGCTAATGGTACAGTTTAGCCCCATTTTGTTATTATGAAATAATATGCCTTATGAGAATGAAAAACCAAGGTGTGCTATAGGAAGTCAGTGCCTTGGAGAAAAACTGCTTCTTCAGGACAGATTAGCAAAGCAGGAATTGCGCTGCTCACCCCCTGCTACTCGATTTTCTAGAATGGAGGTCCCACCGTGGGAGTCCTTGGGCTGGGCGAAGACGGCGGCCATGTTTGGCTTGCCCAGGAATCTTTAGACAGAATGTGAATTTGGATACTTTTGGGTGGGGTGGGCAGTCCACTACTCGCAGTATCATTTACAGGCCTCCTCACACAGCCCTGTCTGGACCCCAAAGGCACGTGATTTCACATCCCTTAGTGAAGAGCATCTAAATGCCCCTTTCTTCTCCCAAAATGAAATCCATAGATAATATTACTACCTATGCACATAATTTGAAAACAATCCTCAATATCATGCTGTGATTTTAATATAAAGGAGAAATGAAAGGAAAGTAATTTACAAAAAAAAATAGTATGTATTTTTAAATGTAAATGCTCGGGCAGGACCACTCTGGAAGATAAAATGATGTAGTCGTATGTTTGTGCCTATTTACAATGAATCAGCTTGTGTTGAGGAGAAGGAAGATGCCTCAGAAACCAGTGGGTAGAAGAGATCCTGGAAAAGCGGAATGCAGAGGGACAGATGACCACAAGGATGACACTGCGATATTCAGGGCAGATTAAAGTCACAAGAAAAATCTTTTGTTTATATAGAGAGTTAGTTTCTTCACCAAGAGGCTTATAAAGAAGTTTTTCACCTACACGAATGCTGTATGGGAACCGAAGAATCGAGTACAATATGAGATAATTCTTTGTAGAGGGGACTGTCCTTCAAATGTCAAAACGTTTGGCGTCCTGGCTCTGCTACTGAGAGCCAAGAGATGCTTCCACTGATTGTAGCAACCAAATCAGCCTACAACCTTCCAAACTCCCCATCTTGGCTTTCACTACTGGCCTATCCTACCTGCCTGACCTTATTTCCACTTCTCCCAAAACGCTAATCCATTCGGCCATTCATTGATTCACTGAGCATTCTGTTAACGATGTCATTATAGCCTTGTCTGTTTCCTCATCAATGGGAGTAAATGACCTCCCAAGACTTTAGGAAGGACCACGTGATCCATGTGAAATTCTTAGTTAACACAGAGCCTGGGCCAGAAGGAGACCTTGATAAGGGTTGTTATTACTGCTTTACTGAATGCATCATTTAGTACTTCCTTTTTGTATTGTACCATAAGACATGGGCATGATAAAAATTCATACATATATATGGTATTTTAGACACACACGTCAAATATTTCATCAGAGTAGGTGGTGAAAAATTGCATGCCCAAATCCTTCTAGCACCCCTCCCCAGGGCAGCCATGATACAATACACAGTTGTGTTGTGTGTCGCCCCAGAAATTTTTGTTCAGAAACAAACATATATACCCTTCTGGCGGCACTTTCCCGGTGATGGAAGCCTTCTCTCAGAGGTTCTGCGTCCTGCTTTTTCACCACCACTTCCTCCTGGGCACTTTGTATGGATCTTCCTCATTCTCTTGAATGGCTACGTGGTAGTTCATTTTATGGATGAACCATAATTTTTGAAAACATTGGTTCGGTTGTTGTTTTTATAATACAGAAATGTCTAAAGCAGAAAACAAAGTAGCCCATAACCTCAGGATCCAGAAAACCAAGATATCGTTTTTATTTTAGCCAGAGAAAAGTAATAGATGTAGATGATAAAAATAAAAAGGGGGCAGGCGTGACAGCACAGTTTGAAAAGTAAAAATCTCCCTTTCACTTCTAAAGCCCCAATCTCGCCCTCCTAAAACAACCATGTCAACAGTCCCATGTGTATTCTTCAGAAATAAGGAAGAAGGAATATGGATATACTAGCTGTGTAACTGAATGATGCCCCTGACCCCAACCCCAGAAAAACACTCTCATCCTAATCCGTGAAACCTGTAAGTGTGTTACCTTAGATGGCAAAAGAGACTTTGGAGATCTGATTAAGTTAAGGATCTTGATTTAGAGAGATTATCCTGGTGGCCCCAATCTAATTACAAGGATCCTAATAAGAGAGATACAGGCAGTCAGAGGGGAGAGAAGATGCTGTGTGCTGGCTTTGAAAACAGAGGAAGAGGACCAAGCGCCAAGGAACGCAAGTGGCCTCTAGGAGCCGAAATTGGCAAGGAAACATTCTCCCCTAGAGCCTCTGGAAAAGGAGGCAGCCCTGGGGACCCATTTCCGAATTCTAACCTCTAGAACCATTAGAGAATAAATTTGTGTTGTTTTAATCCGCTGAGTTTGCGGTCATTTGTTACAGCGGCCATAGGAAACTAGGACTCTAGCAAATATTCACTTTTATTTGCATAAGGACCATACTCTGTATATGCGTGTACTCAGTTGTTCTTTACCAACAGTACCTTGTTATCCAGTTTTTCACAGGCACATGCTTTTCCCCAAATTAGGTTTACAAGCCCCTTGGGGGCAGAACTGTGCTTGGGATCACATTGCATTCCTCTCGGCTCCCCTCTCAGCGGGAGGAAACATAGCTATTCAGTTAAAACTAAAAAAGATCACAGATAAAGTCAGAGCAGGCAGTGGACCCTTTCCGTGTCCTTGTGCGGGGAGCCCTCAGCCCGCCTCAGCTCATCTCAGCTGCATCTGTGGTGGGTACCCCTCCCTCCATGCCAGCATCTTCCCACACAAGTGCTTTTCCAAAGCTGAGGGAGTTGTGTACCAACACAGGGCAGCCCAGAATCGGGGAAGTTAATGTCCCAGAAGTAGCCTCCAGCCAGCGGGGGACAGTGGGTCACGATCCAGCCCCCTGTCTGTGGAAGAGCAGTTCTGAGATGCACTCCGCCTGCTTCTTCAAAGGCGCCAGTGAGACTGAGCCCATTTCCCACAGTGGTGGCCAGCTCAGAAACACACCTACATAGACTTTTCTCACCTCCTTCTGCTCCCTCACTCCTACTTCCTGAATCTACCCCCAAATAAACCACCTGCACCTAAGTTCTTGTCTCAGACTTGGCTCTGGGGGGAGCCTGGGTTAAGACAGAACCCCAGCTTTGCCTCTTTGTTCTAGCATCCTTTACCAAGTCATTCTCCTAAACTCTAATTTTCTTTTTTATTTCTTCCCCTCCCCAAAGACCCCCAGTACATAGTCGTATATTCTAGTTGTAGGTCCTTCTGCTTGTGCTATGTGGGACGCCACCTCAGCATGGCATGATGAGCGGTGCTAGATCCACACCCACGATCCGAACCAGCGAAACCCTGGACTGCCGGGGCGGAGCGCATGAACTTAACCACTCAGCCATGGGGCCAGCCCCGAACCCTAATTTTCTTACCTATAAAATGAAGATAACAGAATCTACCTCAATAGGTTTGTTGTAAAGTTGAAAAGAGATAATCTATATGAAGGGTCTGGCACATTATCAATAAGCTACTATCGTTAAAACTATTTGATGACTATTGCGTAACAGTAATCGCTTTATAGAAAGTAAATTAATAAAATACATCAAATTCCTGATAAAAGCTGAATTCTCTAAAATTGGTCTTGACCTGCAAAGGATTTCCCATTCCTTCTGCCATGTTTATTCAACAGATCCTTTTGCACACCTACTCTGTGCCAGGTGCCCTCTAGGAGCAGGAATGTGGCAGCAAACAGGGCAGAGAAAGCCAGGTCTCCACGGAGCTCAGATGTGAGTGGATGTGTTCAGCAAACGGTATTTGCACCCCAGAGGTCCCAAGGCGAAGAGACCACAGTTGTCGCCTCCATCTTCGCCCTTCCTCTGACCGTTTATTTAAAATATACGCAGCTGAAAACATTGCTGTAGGCTTATTTATTTTGTATATGTTGATTAGGCTCCTACTATCTGCCAGGCACTGCGCTAGGCACCCTCCTTATATAAAGATAAATCATTTTGGCCCCTGAACTTAAGAGAATGTGCAGGGTTCTAACCTAGGCTCATGAAAAAGCTCTGCCCATTTTTTCTAGCTAGCTTACTGTGACTTTAAAAAAAAAAAAAATTCCTTCTAATCACTGGTTCTAATACAAATAAAATGTAGTGATTTATTAATCTCCTTAGCCTATAATTGCAAATTGGGTTTTCTCTAGAATGTACCTAAAGGAGGTGGGTGCCCATTAAGCAGTTCAGGGGAGTTTTATTTAAGCTGCAAATAAAATTAGTTTACTCGTTTTTAATTTAATTCCCAGGACGCATTTTGGAAGCCTTCCCTCCTCATTTGACCTAAAACCATTTTTTAAAATTATTGTTCTCCCAAACTGAAGCCCTTTCCAGCATTGCACATAAGAAGTCTTAAAACTCATCTGTTTTCTTTTTTTGTAATTGACTTACAAATGCATAATTGACTCACAAATGCATAATTGACTACATGCGTGGCATTTTAAAAGAGCAAAGTTTCCATTTCTTTCTTGACTTTTTTGCAGTTTTTCCATTTTCCTAAGACCTCTCCCAGCAGCATTCCAAGTGACTTCCTTGGGTCTTCTCCCATCGGTAGCACCATCCTGCTGGCATCTTAATGGAGGGACACTTCTCTTCCCGGCAGTAATGGCACCAGAAGATTTGGCCAAGTTAGGAACAATTTTCAGAGTCCTTGTTTGCAACTAAGTCCTTATGCACTTGGCCTCATTCTTCCGAAATAAGAACAATTTTTTTCATGTCATGTGACTATAACTTATCACTGATCACCATTAGAACAAAAAATCATCTGAACAGCAAAGAATTCTGCATTTTCCATTGGCAAAACTGTAAACCTTTTTCACATGTACAGACACATGCACACACGAGCCATATACTTAGATAACTTTGATTGAGGCACAAAGAATGTAGCAGTTGTCATTTGAAAAGGACTTTCTAAAGGTGATGTTCAGTTAAAGAAAGCAAACTTGGCAATAAATGGTGGCTGCTCATGCTGCCTTGTGTGGCTATAAACCCCTATCTGCATCCAGATAAGGAGGTGTCATGCAACAGGAAGCGTGGAAGAGGGCTAGGGAGAAAGAGGAATGCAAATACTAAGGCAAAGTTGGGAACTCAAGGCTTCTTTACTTAATCCAGGTGTTTCTGCTTGGAAAAATGGGTGATGGACACTTTTCAGTGGCATGGTTGAATCAGGGTGGGTGGGTGGGTGGAGGGGGTGTCTTATTTTTGGTTTCCCCAGAAGCCAACATGAAGACAAGGATTTCAATGGAATTTGGTTTATTTAAGAGGTGGAGAAAATACCATTAGCAAAGTGAGGAAATAAGACAAGGAAGGAAAAGCAACCGAGAGTGAATGATTATCCATCCAGTTATTTCCATGGGAGATTGGAGCACAATCCCACCAGGAAACCCTATAAAACAGTGTAAAAAAAATAAGGCTTGAGAGAGACATGTGGGAGCCGGGGTGTTTATACACCACATCTCATCAGTGATTAGTTGAGGGCTGCTCCTAGAGGATGTTAATTCCCAGTCCTTCTGGACTGCCAGGTGTTGAGCAGAGTTGCCTTCTATGCCTTTAAAGAAAGTCTTCAGGCCATGGATGAAAGTACTATGGTGATGTGTCACTTAAAGATGGGGATAAGTTCTGAGAAACACGTTGTTAGTCGATTTTATTGTTTTGTCTGCGAACATCATAGAGTGTGCTTACTCAAATGTAGATGGTATAGCCTACTGTACACCTAGGCTACTAGGTACTAACAGTACTATGGTACTAATCTTATGGGAGCACCATCATATATATGGCCCATTGTCATGACTATATAGTCGAGAGTCTGCAGGCAGCAGGGAATGATAAGACTCGTGGTCATGGATGGGGCACCAGCAGACCCTGCCACCAGGGATGTAAAGAGTTCAGCTAGAGATGCATAGTGTTCAAGCTACCCTAGAGGCACTGAATGATGTGACTCAGATCTCAGTAAACACTGACTTGAGTTTCACTGTTGATCTTGATCCGTTGACTAATCTACCCATTGCTGTGCTTCGTAATGACTAAATTCCCAATATACATTTCCTTAGCCCATTTCCTTCTTGAAAATGACATCTCTCGGACTGTGAAACTCCCTCCTTGATTCTATAGAACATGACCCATGAGTCATTCATCTTTTCCCCAGAAGTAGGTTCTTGAGTAGAACAATCTGGGTCCTGCCATTTCTCAACAAGACACAAGGGATTTGATTCTTGGAATATCATTAAGTCCGGGTTATTTAACTGGCTTCTTCTAAATCCTGACTTGTGTCTGGTTGCTCGTACATGTTAACATGAAATTTCTGAATTACAAGATGAGAAATGTTTCTGGAAGATATTTAAAGCCTCCTTAAGCAGGTTAGTGGGTCTCATTTTCTGTCAGAACCAACTACTATCAAAATGCATTTGACAGTGGGCATGTTAGTGAGTTGGTAAAGGGGTCCCTGGGAGTTCCAAGCACAAATCGTATTAACAAGTAATAAGATTATGAGCACAACACATGTAGAACACGTGGTTTTAGCAGCTGAAGTGAAGCAGCGAGATGCCAAGTTGTTAATGGAATCCAGCATCTGTATCTTTCATGGGTTTCTAAATAGACAAAGTTCACTGCTACCCAAATTACCAACATCCAGGTGTGGAGTAGGTGTTTATTTCTCTCTTCTACTCTTAAAGGGAAAAAAAGCTTTTTTACTGCAATTTCCTTCCATCTACTGAAAATGTTAGAAAATGACCCAAATATGAAAACTCATGTTGCATTTCAGAGTGTCTGACCACAATTTATAAACCAAGATAACGCCAGACTCTAATTTTGATGTCTAGCAGGATAAAGGTTATTGGCTAATGGCCTTTGAGAAAGGACAAAAAATAGTATGTTGAATGTAATACAATCCCTCATGTCTTGGGTTAGTATCTTTTGTAAGCTCTAGCTATACAGCACAATGATGGGATATTTTTTCTTCTTTTATGTCTTTGTGGGTTGCTTTAAATATGTCTCACTTGTATATACTACTCTTAGAAATTATTTTTTATTCTCCATTGAACGTTTTTGAAAAATATTACCAAAAAAACGTTCAATTTAATCACATTCAAGCAAGTGAGTTGTTGGCAATTCACTGCCAACGTTCTGGCTCTTTTCTTGTGGAATCCAGTCATTGCATTGAGTACCCACCAACTACTGCCCAATTCAATCATCCAAATCACAATGATGATAAGCTACATGTATTGGAACATCGGAATTGGAGCTGCCACTTATGATGCAATCAATCTTTTCATCTATTAATGCTCCCAGTCTTTGCCCAAGTACCAGTATTGAAATGCAAAAGTCAGCTCATGCCTGTGCATCCTTCTTCTCTCCCCTATCCAGCTGCTCATTGATTCATGCTGATTCATCCATAGCATTGATGGCTCACACTCCTGCCCTCCTTTAGCATCCTCGGGTCACACCGGGCTCTTTCTCCTGCTTAAAGGTGCCAAGCTCGATCCAATTTCAGGGGCTTCACCACAGGTGCTCCTTTAGCCTGAAACAAGCACCCACTGATCTCTGCAGAGCTGAGTCCTTGTTAATCAGCTCTCACCTCACATGTTACGTCCTTGGAGAAGTCTCTTCTGGTTACCCCACCTAAATTAGCATCCCACTCAGCTGCGCTCTGTCAAGCCTCCCACTTGTATTTTCTTCATAGCATTTTCCACCAACTGAAAGCAACTAGTTTGCATGACTAGTGCATGGTTTATTGCTGGCATCCCCATTCCTACACCAAGAACCCCATGATGGCAGAGGCATAGAGCTTAGCACATAGTGAGTGCTCAATAAATATTTGAATGAATAATTGTTTTCATTCATAAGTAAAATATATTTGTAAATAAAATATTGAGACTTCTAATTCCTTTGGCACTTAGCACATGCTGCTTTTAAACGTGATGTCTCAAATAGGCTTTGACACTTCAAATTCCATTTTTCATCCCTTTTTATCCTTGGTACCTAGTACAGTGTTTCACGCATAGTAGGTTCTCCAATATACAGGTTAATGGATGGTGTGATAATGCAAGAAAATTGTGTACAAGGGGAGGAAACGAACATGTATGGAGCATCCGTATGCATGCTGACATCCCCTTTCTCATTTAATTCTCATAACAAGTCCATAAAGTAGATAGTGGCAGCCACACGATATGATGAGAAACCTGTGCCTGTGATTGCACAGCACATAAGGGGCAAGCCAGGGCTCCAAATGCATGTTTGGGCAGTGCTTCACAGGGCTGCTCACAATGTGCTAAGAACAGTGTCTCTGTGGATGTTTCTGAAGGAGGCAGAGGAAGGCGAGTCGAGCCACAGTTTCGTGACTGTTACTATAACTTCATCCCAACAAGGAGCACTTAAGAAAGAGCTAAATGCACTCATGCATGTGGAATGCTGGCTTTCCTTTTCACACTGAAAAGGTGTCTACAAACAAAGATTTTTGAAAGTAAGATATATCACCACTGTGGTCACATTGATGGAGCCACCATGGAATGGGAGGCAAGTGACCCATCTGTGCTTGTGGTTCCCCAAAGGAAGAAGACCCCAGGGGTAGCCAGGGGGCTTGTCACAGGCAGACGTCAAGGCTGGGCTTCACAGGCTACTCAAAATGCTCATCATCCATGGTTCTTATCCACTGCGGAGTCATGAGTCCCCTTGAGATCCGATAAGAGCAGAACAACCCCAGTGCACGTAAGCCAGGCATTTACAGTTTCAGGTCATCCATGAACCACAGCTTTAGAAAATTCCCAGAACTATAAACATTGTAAATTCTTAAATAAAAGAAGCTATAGTTTATGTGCTCTCCCTTTTTAGAAAACATAACTGTGTTAGATAACCAATAGACACGTTTGAAGAGAAACAAAACAAAATAAAAATCACTTATAAACCTGTCATTGTAACATAGCTACTGTTTTGCTTTGTCTGATATATTGGCATTTTATTCCACTGTGCACATACAATTGCACATTTGCTTTTTTTACTTAACATATCCCAGCATTAAACAGTCGTGGTGATGTTTCACAATCAGTATTTAATTGGAAGTGTTTAACCTAAGTTATTGTAATAATGAAATCCAGAAGCATGGTGATGCAGTGAATGCTGGTCTCCGTTTTGTCTGAAATTATTTGAGAACCCGTTAAATTTTGTAATGCGCATTCTCTTCCCTCTACAGGTCCCCCAGAAAATGGCTTCAGATCTTGCAATCAATGATATTTTAAAACAGCACTTAAGAGTGTTTAGCTTTAATGTGATCACTGCCTCAGGCCATAATGCAAACAGAATTTTCCCCCAATTATTGTCAGTCACTCCTCCTCCATACTGCATCCTGATAAGACTGAGCAACTTTCATTCCTCACCAGGCAACTAATCATCCCTTTGCCAAGCGTTCCTTATAAATGGAATGGAATAAATTTCATTATGCAATGCGGTCATGTTCCCCAGCTAGAGATCGGGGCGTAATGATCTTGGGGAAAGTCAGCACAAGTGTAGTAAAACATACGGAACATAAAGAGAGATGGGAGCCTCACCACGCAGCCCCTAGGCAGGCTGCCCCTCCCACAGTCCTCCTCAAATAGCCCTCTCTCACCCTGCCTGCCTCATCCAGCCGCTGCCCTGGCTTTGTCCTTTGAAAACCTTGGAAGCTGACAATTCATCTCTCTAACAAATACCCACTTGCCAACCAGCTCTGGTTTTATGAAGGCACTTTCCAGGAAGTTACCAAAGGTGTCCTCATTGCTAGATCCCACAGCCACTTCTCCTATTTGTGTGGGCCTCTCCCCAAGAGCGATCATCTCTTCTTGAGCATCTTTCCTATTGTGCCTGCCCTCACCTGGCTCACCAGCGACCGCACCTCCCTTTCCTCGCTGGGTCTTATTCCTCCTCGTTACAAATATCCTCCATCATTCAGTTAGTCATGCTTTCTTTTCTCCATAGGTGGAAATTCCACACCCATATCTTGAGCTACACCATCCATACCGATAGCTCCCAAAGGAACCACTTCAAGCTGTAACCTCTCTCCTGAGCGTCCAGATTTGAATTTCCAACTTCCCATTAACATCGCCACACAGATGTCCTTGAGGCACTGTTAATAGCTTGAAAAGAGATGCAGAGTGAAGAGGTGGATAAAAGCACAGGTGCTGGGGTCAAACTGGCTGGGTTTGAACCCTGGCTCTGCCACTAACTGTGTGTCCTCGGGCCAACTAATTAACCTCTCTGTGCTTCAGTTTCCTGATCAGTAAAACGAGTATAAAAATAATACTTGCCCTGTAGGATTCTTGTGATTCTTGTAGGATTCTTCTGATTCGTTATGCTAAATAACATGTGTAGCTCTTTAGAACAGTGCCTGGCACGTGTTAAATACTCTTGAAGTGTTAGCCATAATAAAATTGTAGTAGCTTTTTTTTAATCAATAATATTATGAGCTAACCTTTCCTGAGTATTATCTAAGTGCCTTACATGGATTATTTTATTTATCCTTAAAGCAATCCTATGTGCAACTGCTATTGTTACTCTCACTTTACAGATGGGGAAATGGAGACCCAGAAAGGTTATTTAATTAGCTCAAAGACACACAGCTTTCTCAAGGCCACATAGTAAGTGTTCGGGCGGTGATTTAAACTGGAACATCCTGACTTCAAACACACACTTCCCACCAATTCACTATGCTACCTTCCCTGCTCTGTTAAAAAGGTTGAAATCAGCTCATTTTCTTCTCCTTTAAACTGCCATCCTCTCCTATTTTCTCTCTCCTCCCAGAGACCACCTTTACGCCCCCTTTCGCTTTCCCCATCAGTCAGCACACGCTGCACCCAGAACATCTCCTTCATCTTTTCCCCATTCTATTCGCACTGCCACTGACCAGTGAGACCCCCTTCTCTAGCTTACCCTGCCGTAAGGTTAAGCTGCTGGGTCCCCCGTCACCGTGTCCTTGCTCTCTCAGCTTTACCCTCTATGCTTCTCTCCGACACCACAGTTACCATTTGGAAAAAATAGAGAGACAGCCTTCAGCTTTATAGCATTAAGCACAGAGGCTGCAGCAAACGAACACTTGAACACTTGAGCAGACAGGACAAATGTTTGCAATATTTTCACAGCAGCGAGAGAAATTCCAGGGCAGCAGCCGGTGGTTTAGACCTATCGCCAGAGACTTTTCTTCTGACACAGACAGGCTAGAGGAGCACAATTCTGCACTCAGCAGACATAGCCCATTTTCCCTGGTGTCTAAGCAGTCAGGATTCTCTATTCTATTTGGCAAATCCCTCTCTGCTTTGATGGGGGACTTGAGATGGCACTGAAATAAAAAATCTGTTTCGCAGCAAAATGGTTCCAGTCACCTGGAGAGAGGGAGAAATAATAACTGTTTCCCCTTCCCCACCCTAGCATCCTTCCCAACCCCTCAACTTGGAAAACGCCTACATACCCTTCAAAGTCCAGAGAAAATGTACCTTTTCTGTGGAAGCATCTTGTCAACTCTGCCAGAGTTGAATACTACTTTCTTTGTATTTTTTCTTGAGGAAGACTGGCCCTGAGCTAACATGCATGCCCATCTTCCTCTGCTTTATATGTGGGACGCCTGCCACAGCATGGCTTGATAAGTGGTGCTAGGTCCGTGCCCGGGATCCGAACCAGTGAACCCTGGCCATCGAAAAGGAACACAGGAACTTAACGGCTACGCCACCGGGCCAGCCTGAACACGTCCTTTTTTTTAAAACATTTAGTAGAGCACGGTGGTTAGGAAAATGGGCTCTGCAGTAGCAGCCAAGGTTCAAATACTAGTTTTACTATTTATTGGCTGTGTGGCCTTCAGTGAGTTATCTCACCCTTCTGTGCTGTACTTTCCGCATCTGGAAAATGGACAGTTGTACCAGCTCTAGCTTCAAATGATTGTTGGGAAGATTCTTAAAAAATTCTGAAGAGCATCTTAGCCTCAGCCATTGTAAGTATTCAGGAACTGTCACCAGCTGAAATTTGTAGCCTCAAATAAAGACAGACATCCTGGAAAATTATAATGCCCACAGTGAGCACTGGGTGCTTTTTTCCTAAATCAAAAGAAGGGATAGTCGTCTTAGAGTAGTTTCCATTCTCCTTAGAAGAAAAAGAAAATGTCAGACTTCCTTACATTCTCATAGGTCAGTAGGTTGTTCCAGCAGCTGGAGGGCAAGGGGACCATCCGGAGAGGGCACGGGGCAGACTTCCAGTTACAATGAGGGTTTGATCCAATGCCATGGGCGTGACTGGATCTGCACAAACCAAGATTCAGTCCAAGATGTCTTTGAAGAGGAAGTGATGTTAGAACTTGGCCTATGATCTCTGCCTCCTGGGAACTCGTTTTTTAAAAAAAGGAAGAAGAGAGAAAATCAGAGTGGTGAGGGTGAGAGCATTGTCACAGCTCTTTTAAGTATGACTCGCCAGGCGACAGTAGGAAAGAGGGGGGTGACAGGAAGAGACTTTACGGTTCAAATTGGAGTGATGGAGCGCTCCCCTTTCCTTCTTTTCTCTCTGTGAAGGTGATTTTCCTTCTTTGGGGAGTTGCGGGCCCATTTGGTAAATGAGGCGTCACGTGGAGAATTTTCAGCAGATGCTTCTGTTCTGATGGGGAATGGCAAAAGTTCCCTCAATTCATGAGACACCTGCAGACGCCACCCAACTTCTGCCTGCCTCCATGATACTTCCCGCGTGTCATGTGAACGTGAAGCTGCACACTGTGCCCCAGTGAGGCGAGCACACAGGGGCCAAAGGGCAGCCTGTGGGAGCAACTGCCAGCCTCCCCAAAAGCTGTCCGTCAGCTATGATGGCCCTTCCTTTCCAAGCATCCCATGGCCAGCTCCATCCCCTTCCCACTCCATCCTCTGTGGTCAGACTTTTGTGTCTACATGTAGTTTTATGGAGACAACATTTAGTTCTTCATTAATTCCGTCTGCAGGAGACTTCTACCTACCCTGCCCACACACATCTAGGACATGCCAGATTATATGTTTCATTTTAACTCTTCAAACCCAGAAAACTGTCCTTCATTCATTGATTTATTTGTTGGTAGATTCCACAAGCATCCATGGAGTCTGTTCCATGCCTGGAATTGTACTAGGTACTGGATACTAATAAGATGTCTGGGTGCTATCCCTGCCCCCAAGGGACCTTGAGGACAGTGGGAAATCCAGGTACATGGGTGATGGCAGCTCAACAGTCACATCCTATTGTGATAATAAAGATTTATTGAGCCTTTATGCCATGTTCTAAACTGTCAGTCTTGTGTGAATTCTCCTTTAGGTGCTGTAGATGCAAAAATGAAGGGGCAACCAGTCCTACCCTGTGGGTGGGATGCAGACGAGCTTAGAGAGGTTTTCACAGGAGGCAGCATTTGTATTGGGTCCAGGAGAATGAAGTAGAGTTTGTTGGGAGAAAAGGCGTTCCATGCTAGAGAAGGAGCATGTGCATGCAAATACCAAGATGTTCGAAATGGCACAGTACACTTCAGGATGTCCAGCTGGAAGGGATTGTTGGAGCCAGATTATGAACAGTCGTCTGTAGCATGCCAGGGGTTCATCATCACTTTGTTCTCTAAGGCCTGCCACAGTGACCAGAATAAATATTGGGTAGATAGATGGGTGGATGGATGGATGGATGGATGGATGGTTGGTTGAAGTATTTAGACCTTACTTTGCATGTGATACACATAAAAGTTAGTTAATTAAATTAATCGTTTAGTGCATATGGATATGAGTTAGCTACGGGTTCGATTGCTCTGCTAGAGACCTAAAATAATAGTAAAGAGATAAAACTGTGTCTCTCTCCTCTCTCAGGAAACAGCCCAATAACAGAGAAGTTCAGGGTTAGTGTGGTAGCTCCATGGGATTGGAACCCAGCTTCCTTCTCTATTGTTGTTCAGCCAGTGTTAGGTGTCACCCTTATCCACGTGGCCCATGATGGCTGACCACCACATCCGTGTTTCAGAAAGCAGCAGAGGGAAGGAGTCGAGCATCCTGTTTAAAGGAATAACACAGATATTGCAAACAATAATTGTATTCACATCCTATTGGCCAAAGTTGGTCATATGAATGCAGTTAGCTGCAAGGGAATCTGGAAAATGAAATATTTCTTCTGGACAGCCATGTATCTGGCTAAAAATTGTATCATTATGCAAGAAAGCTGGAGAGAGCAGATGTTGGAACTAACGAGTCATTTCTGCCACTACTTGTATACATGGTCAATCATGAGATCCCCAGTATGATAGTGTCTTGTTTGTGTGGTCAGTTACCCAACTATGCACCATACCCTGCATGGATGGGGGAGACATCAGGGGCAGGATTCCAAGTCCTAGACTGATAGCAATTGAACCAGGCATTATAGAACAACTGCCATACTCTACCAATAATAATGCCTAACATTTGTTGAGCCAGTAACATCTGTCAGCTCCTGTGCTCATCCGTTTACATTGGCTAGGCAAGTGCTATTAGATTCCCATTATCCCAGTGAAGATACTGAGGTCTCGAGAGGTTAAGTGTCTTGCCCAAGGTCACACAGTTAGAAAGTAGTGGAGATAGGATGCATTCCCAGGCTGGACCAGCCGTGCTATCGTTTAGGGATACATTTGGGCCATCCATTGACAATGATAATCATCTTCTGGCATCACCCACCATTGCTTTCACACTGGGCCGTGCATCACACTGGACCACGGCTGTAGCATTTTTCCTATGCAGAGGGGAATTTACTTAACTCCATTCCTGATAAACTGCCCCAAACCCACAGTAGCTGATTTCACTGATAAGCTACCCCAAGGCCTTCCCATGGGTATACTGATGTGGTGCTTATATAATAAGAAATATATATTCTAAAAGGAATTTTTCTCTGGTTATTTCTTCTCATCACTTTGAGGAGCCACCTAAAATTATTGGACACTTTACTTCCAATCCAAATAAAGCTGTATGGCACACTTAGCTATAGATGATAACAGGAATTTCTTTTCTCGGAATAGTTCAATCTTTTAAAAAGCTATTTTTAGTTCTGAATACTATAGACCGACATTCCAGTTTGAGAGAATCGAGGACTCAAATTTCATCTTGGGAGATAGATTAACTAGACATCAATTCTAAAGAATGATATTTAAATAGAGGACAATGAATTGTCTACTACAGATGGACAGAATAAAAAATATATAACGGAAGAGAAACTCTCATGTTCAGGATGTACAGCTGGGTGCTGTAAATGTTACAAATTAAGATGAAGCTTGACCCTCACCGTCGAGGAACTAAATTGAGGTGTCACAATCTCTACCAAGGAATTGTGCAGGTGATTAAAAACATCACTGAGATAGCCACCAGGTGAGGGCATCAATTAAGATTAGTTAATGTGTAATTTTGAGCGGGATGTCTGGCTGGACATAGATTTGGAAAATTAGAAGTAGTTGAAGTCTCAAGCACCTTTCAGGCACAGAGATGAATGCGGTTAGAGGAGAAACAATTCAGTACCCAAGATAGCTCCCTACAAAGCTATTGTTCCAAGACATGTGTGGGTAGAGCCCTCAGGAATATGTCAGTAGACTCTATTCTCTCCCAAGGTAGTTCATTATTCAAGGGTTCTCACGTGATAATGTGTGCACGCAACTCAGCACATATTAGATGCTGACTAAATGGCAGATGTTACCATTATCATCAGTGTTTCAGGGACAGCCATGCCTTCAACCTTGGCAAAGAGGCTCCACCAGGGACCCCATGTCTCCTAAAAGGTTTACAGCCCCGTCTTGTTCTCATCAACAAATTTGTTGTCCAATGTTCACTTTCTTTCATGATGAAAATATAGAGAGGGGCTTTGTAAAGGTTAGGAGAAAATGAAAGCTATATAGTGGTACAAAGGTTAAGAAATAGTCAAAGGAAAAGTAAGCAAAGGCACATTGTCAATCCCCTGAGTGAAGTTAACAAGGGGAAGTGCTAACACAATTGAAGAATGCAAAAACGGAAATGGGAAAGTAAAAAAAGAGAGAGAGATTTGACTTTTTTACTGTAATTGAACATTTTGCACACTTCCTGCTTCTTAGGAAGCAGAAGGAAAGTGAATTCTTCATTCAGAAAACTGGGATAGCTAGGAAATGGACCCCACTGATGCCTGTCGCCTGCCATCTCCCGCCCTGCAGAGCTGGTGTAACTGCACAAGTGGGAGTTCTTGTGGGTAGAAGTCCCCAGCCCAATCCACCCGCTACCGGTTTATGGTTTATATCATCAGGATTAAGGAAACAAAGTCTGGAAGTTATTCGCATGTAGGTGATAGTAAAAGCTATGGAACTGGTTAGAATTAACAAGAGAGAATGTGAAGGGATGTGAGAACAATGGCTTTATATGGAACCTAGGAGGAATTCTCATATTGTGGGAATGGAGGACGAAGAGGAACTGGTTAAGAACTCTTTGAGAAAAGAAGAAAAAAACTCAGGAGAGCCCATGATCAGTGAGGACAAGGGAAGAACCAATACCGAGAATACCAAGAAGAGAGATGATTGTTTAGGCTACACTGAGCTGCAAGTAAAGGAGTCCAACCCACAGTAGATTAAACAATAAATACATTTAGTGAATTCACATGAAGTGACTGGAAGTAGGCAGTTAAGGATAGTTCAGCAGATCATCACGTCATCGAGAATGTAAGCTGTCTGTACCCTTCCACTTCATCATCCTCAGCATGTTGGCCTTTTGTGCTTGTGTTTGTTGCTTAATGGTCGCAAGATGACTGCTGCAGCTCCAGAGACATCAAGATTACAATGAAATGGAGGGAGGAGAGGGTCAGCAGTGGAGAGAAGGTTTAAGATCCTTTCTTCTTCCATCAGAGACAAAAATCCTTTCCAGAAACTCCTGTAGACTTCTCACGACTTTTAATTGTCCAGGAACAATCATGTGGCCACTCCTACCTGCAGAGGAGGCTAGAGAAGTTTCTGGCTTTTCTGGGCTCTATTCTTAGTGTGCAATAGGGAAGAAGCAGTCAGGGAAGGGCTTTGTGGTTGCCACCAGCAAAGCTTTCAACGGTGAAACTAACAATATCACTGTTCTTCCTGGCGTTAAAATGCTTTTTCCATGCTTAGTTCTTTTAAGTAAGCTAATAACATAGTCAAGATTACCCAGAGCACCTTCTCATAAAACCAGGAAACAAAGTTTTGGCAATCCTTGACCATCATATTTCAGTTGTTAAAATTGATGGCATTTCTTATTTGTTAAAAACTATCACCACATGAAAAAGCGTTTAGCTCATGTTTTTCTGACATAAAAGTTAGATCATGATTCATTTACAGTAGAGGTCTTAGTTTTTAAGAATCAATCATTTAGAGAAGTTGGTAGATTTTGTGGATTTATAGTAGAGCTACTTAGCTGAGAATTTATGTATAGTTTGAAGGCCATTTTGTCTTGCAATTAGATATTCTAGGGCCTCAGGATTTTTCCATAATACTATTTTCCATAAGTTGTATTGCACTGTGTAAGAATAATTTGTTTTGAAGATGTCACATCATTGAGCTAAAAATCATACTGACATTCATCTAAGAAATCACAAAGTCATTCTCTCTAACAGGGAAATAAAAACCAGGGCCGTTTCATACTATGTTTAGGAGACATTTAGTGAGTTCCGGTCATGATGAACTAGAGCTGCAAGATTCTAAGGTGGGCCAGTGGTTTCTGAAAAAATGATGGTCTGGGAAGGCCTTTGAGATGAGGAATCAGCTGGTTCCTTATAGTATTAATGCTTATAATTTGGAACAGAATGGATTTTAATTTCTTGCACGAATTAATTAAAACATGATAAATTCCTTTCTGGTGTGTGATCAAAAATAGAAGTTCTTCAGATCTATTCATTTCTTTTAAAATGGAAAAGCTGGAAAAACTTGAGTCATTGTGCTGCTAAAGCGATCTGTGAATTAAAGAGTGTTTGACTTCTCCTCTGACTTCTAAAATCATATAACCACTTGCTGACACGACATCTCACATGCATGTCTAACAGGGATTCCAAATGCGCTGGGACCTCAGTATAAACAGAACCACCTGCCCCCCAAAACTGAGGGGGCATCCTTGTTCCTTCTCTTTCCCTTGTGTCCCACATCCAACCCAGCCAAAACATATCTCAGGTCTGTCTTCATCTCCCCATCCCATCTATAATCATGTTGGTCCTAGATGCCATCATCCCTCAACTGGATTACTACAATAACAGTCCTTTCTCCACACTGAAGAATCTCCTCTTTAAAACAGATGATGACGCTGCCTGTTGAAACTCTCGAAAGGCTTCCCGTTGCCCTTAGAATAAAACCCTAATTCTTTGCCAGGGCTCAGAAAGCCAGCCTCCCAGTTGTCATTCCTTCCTCTATTACAAACTCCTCCACGTCTCCATGTTCTTTGTTGCACTCAGAAAATGCACTCAGGTTCAGGGCCCTTGCCCTTGACGTTTCCTTGGCCTCCCTCTGTCCTCCCTTCCCATCTCCATCTGCTGGCCTCCTTCTTGTCATTGAGGCCTTGGTTTAAATATCTCATCAGACAGCCCACCTTGACTACCTGGGCTGGATATCTTCCCTCTAGATCCACTCTCTACCCTTGGGGATCCTGCTGTGTGCTCCAGGATGGTGACCTGTTTGCACTGTGTCAATGGGCTCCCTCATCTTCCAGCTTCCTGTTGTGTTCAGCCAATAAAGAGCGACAGCAGGAGACGGGAGGGAAGAATAAGAGTGAGGTCAATGCACTTTGTTCTCCCTAGCTCTCTTCCTGTGGGGTTACTGCTGCCTGGCTGTGTTCCTTAACCAAAGTCCATGGCTTCTACCCAGCAGCCTTTTCTCTTCTCCCTTCCTCTCCCCTTCCCTTTCTGCTCCTCCTCCTTTTCCTTCTTCTCTTTTCCCCTTTGTCTCTCCCCTCACTGGCTTCCACCACTTCTCTCTCACCTCCCCCCACCCCATTCTGTTCTGATAACCATTCCTTCAGGTCCTAGAATGATAAATATAATGATGCCTTGGGTTTTCCATACATCTCTCCCACATTTTGGTATATAATCCCTTTATGAACTTCTTTCAAAGTATCCCATTTGAGTCTGCCAAATATTTCCTGCTGGGACCCTTACCCTTACCATCTAATAAAAAAAATAATTGTCGTTCTCTTCCACATCATCCCATTTTAGCTCTTCACATATCTATCTGATCTTTATTATTTGTTTGTTATCTATCTCCTCCCATGGGAATGTAACTACCAAGAGAGGAAATATCTTACCTGTCTCCTTCATCACTGTGTTTCTCCCCAGTGCCTAGAAGGGGCCATGGAATAACTGAGTTAATACTTGATCAAATTGCTTGTGAATAAATGTTAGAACCATCAAGTAAGGATTGTGTGTAGGATTGCATTAATTTTGGTGGTCGTTTAGTAAGCTGTTCATGGCGTATGAACCAGAGAGAGAACAGAGACCAGATAGAATGAATTCATAACTGGAGAGATAATTGGGTACTAGACAAATTCAGTGTCACTTCATCATTTAATGTATTTCCCAAGAGTGCTAATATTTTCAACTCCAAATAGAAAACCAGGAGACCAAATGTGAGAGGGGAAAATATATCTGAAACTGTTCACTGGGAAACAGGTGATTCACTAAACTGCTGTCGTGGGGAATCTTAATGCGACTGCTTATGATGTCACTCATGCCCCTCCTGCTAAAGAAGATAGTTATTCAAAGGACTAAAAGTCATAACTGCAAAACAGCCAATGCAACAAACTCCTGAACCCCTGCTAGTAGGGGGGGCATGACCTGAATTCCTCACAAATTGACCATGGATGGTAATTGTGACAGGACTTAAGTTACGGTGGGGAGATAGACAGGAAAAAAAGATGCCAGCTGGTTTCACTGTTTTTAATGAGATTACAGAGCAAGTGGATATTTTAGGACTTAGATGAGCTATTCTGGAAACCTAAACTTCTTGAGGTGGAATGAATTTAGGATAGCTTCCTCCCTCACTATATGCCAATGACTCTGAGGACAAGATTCCGAGATTGTTGTGATGACTTTGGGGAGAAACTGGGAAATAGAATAACCCTTCCACCTTCTTCTTTGGTTATCCACCCATCTGAACTGCAGACTCAGACTTTCCTGTGAACTGAGTCCTCAGTCAGTGACTTACTAGCGGAATGGTCTTGGGCACTAGATTGTGAGCTCCATGAGGGCAGGGACTGTGGCCTGTCTTGTTCACTTCTGTGTCCTCATGCCTGGAACAGTACCCAGAAACACAAGTGCTCAGTGAATGCTAGAAGGAAGGAGGGAAGGAAAAGTTATTGAGTATGCCTAAGCTGTAATTTTCCTATCTTTAAAAGAAGGATAATAATTGTACTTTCCCCATAAGACTGTTTGGAGGATTACATGTGATAATACAAATAGTATGCTTAGAATAGTGCCTGGCACCAGAAATGTTGGACAAAGGTGATTACTATGGTGATGAGGAGGAGGAGGAGGATTTGGATATAATTTCCTTAATATCCCCCCCATGTCAGGCACTGTGCTAAATACTGGGGTTACAAAGAGAAGTTAAACATATAGGATTCACATTCCATCAAGCTTCATTTTTTTCATTCTTCAATTCAGTATTATTGTAGATATACCTATAACTGCAAATTCATTGGAAACGTGTATTTTTCCTTTCATTTTCTGCTGTACTGACCTCGCATCTAGAAATAACAAGGGTTCCACAAGAATCTCTTTTGTTTCCTTTTCTTTATTGATGAGTCAAGTTTAAGAATTATGTACATTCTCGGTAGCTTCTAAAGCATTTCAGGCATCTTCAACATGACATGTCAGTGCTTACCCCAGACAGCATCTTTTAACTGCGTCATTAATGAAAGTTCTCATTTTATTCGATTCTTATGAAAACACAAAGAGGAAAACAAGCATAAAGCAGCTCATCCTTTCCTCTTTCAATACCATCATGATTGAGTGCCTATCTTCTGCTTCAGGGAGGACATTCCAGTAATCCTAGACGCCTCACCTTTTAGAACTGATTTCCCAGAGTGCAGTTCCCCGAGAAAGACTGTCAGTGCCCCTGTCAGGAAACAAAACAAAAAACAATCAAAAAAGCCTGGGTTGGATGGACCTTTTCTAAAAGTTTGAAATAAAAGTTTAAAACTGATTTTCAGAATCCTTATAATTGTATTGGCATGCGTGCATAGCTATCTGAGGAATAGGATTATAAAAACCCACAAAGACCCTCTTGCGCTCATGGCCATGTGTCTATTGCCGTGGAAGTCTTTATTATAAATGATTGTATATGAAGCCCTAATAAATATATCGGATCAAATGTATTTCTCTGTTTGGAGGTTGAAAGATTCACAAGTCCCTTTGGCCCACTGCCAGCGGCCCCTGGGGCATCCCTGACAATCTTTAGGACTCCAGAGAACATCAGGATAGGGAGGAAGGTGAATTCTGGTTGCCTAGCCCCTTCCCCACCGTCCTAAGGCAGCCTGGGGCTTAGTTGGGCACCATGACTATACTTCAAGCCACCCACAAGTAAAAGATGTCAATGGGAACGTCACCCAGGGAAACTATTTCGGGGAGGGAAATTTAATATGGACTGAAGACGTGCTATGTGCCAGCCTACCTCCTACTCATATAGTTAGCATTTCTTCTGTATCTGCAGTGGCCCAGAGCTCCATCCCAAAAGCATCTTTGGAGCCATAGTCAGTTAATTCCAGTTGCACAAACAAATTGGATTTCTGAGACCCCTGCCATGCCCCCTACTTTGGAAACCTCTCTTGCTCACGATTTATTTTTGAAGCTGCTATGGTGAGAGGTAATGCTGGATGGCATAGTTCCTGGATGGAGGTAAACTAATGTAAATATTATTTGGCTATTTTCTCAATTTTGGAGGGATTACTAAGGCCCACCGAAGATAAAAAGGAAGAAATTGAACATTTTCAAAAACGGTTTTTCAAGAGGAATAAAAAAATATTCCTTGGTCCTAGACAAATGCCCTGGGAATATTATCATGTAATGTCTGATGTTTTTCCCCTCTCAATTATAGTTATTTCATGCATGTTACAGATGAAGCCATTCTATCAGTTGGAGGCCAATTTTAATCCCAAGGTTGATTAGACACTTAGCTCTCCCCGGCTTGTGCACTGTCTCTTTGTTCTACACCCCTTTACCCACACAGCCATTGATTTACACACAAATAAGGATATGGCCTGATTCATTAGTGGAGTGTCCTGATGAACACTTGATTGCATTTAACCTTTTGCTGAAGCAAAAGTCTCAAGGTTGCCATAGTAATGGGAAATTAAATCCATGCAGCCATTGCTCCTCCGTGAGTGACTCGGGCCTGCTATCGCATCGTAGCTTGCCTCCGACCTGGGTCAAGTAAGAGCCGCGATTCCACTGTTTGCTGATCGAGTCGCAAGCTGTGGGTGATATTTGCAAAAGGTCATTCTGCTCTCCAATCATTAAAATGAATGAAACAGCTAGAGTGTAAATTGGGAGGAGGGGATAAGATTGTCCCTCTGGCTATTTAACGACTTAGGAATTGAAAGGAGCCCAAGATGTCATCTAATATTGGTTTCAGCCAATATTTGGCTTAGCCGTAGGACATCCCTGAAAGATGGTCATCCGGCTGTTGCGTGAAGTTATCCAAGGAGAGTCAGCTCTGGAGCTGCACAGCTCTTGGCGGTCTTCCCCTCCAACCAGCCACTTACCCCCCGAGTCCCACTCTCTGCCAGGTGTCAATTCCTGAATAAAACAAGTTCCCTCCACTAGGGAGACTCACAGAGAAGGGTGGCCAGGTTACAGTGTCCCCACTGAGATCACATTCCCAAAATATTTCCCACTTAGCTCAACTCCCTCAAAATATCTTTCTCTTGCTAATTCCTCCCCCACATCCTCCCTCCGTTGCCTTTTGAACTTCCTATGTCTTCAGTCGTCTCCCAGGACACACCCTCCCTCCCCACCTTTAGAGAAGCTTGGCCCTTCCCCAACTAACCTGCAGAGTACAAATATATCTACCTTTCTTTTTTTCCCTTATTTGTTCTCTTCTTTCCTTTCTGTCTTTCTTCCTTCTTTCCATTCTTCCTTCCATTCATTCATTCATTCATTTAACAGTTATAAAGGACATAACGTGTGCCCAGCACTGTTATAGGCACTACAGATGTAACATTGAACCACACTCATTAAGCTTACATTCTACTGGGGAGGCTGAAAATAAATAAGGTTAAAAATAAAATATATAGTAAGTCAAGTGATAAGTGAAGTAGAGAAAATTTTCTTTTTCTTTTTGAGTGGAGTTGGTTCTTTCTCTCATCCTCTCAATGTAAATATTTCAAAGCTGTGAGGTAAGGTCAACATTCTTGGGGATCCCTTGGAAGAACCTTTCTTCTATCACTCTCTTTTATCAACTCCTTCCCTGAAAAGCTATGTCCACACCTCCTGGCCTCTAGGGCTCTCCCGGATATTCATCAAGATCTAGAACTCTGGGTTCGGGTTCACAGTTTCTCTGTCTATCCTTTCTCCTTTCATCACCAGAGTGATTTCAGCATCTTATTTGAAGGCCCAGCCTCTTGACTTTCATTATGCCAATGATTTTTTTTCCCTTTCACTTGAGCTTGTGAAGACCACACTCCAGACGGTGCTAATATTCCAATTCCAATACCTCCCACCTCAGGTCTTCTCCTGGACTATGACCTTCTGTTCATCCCCTTTTCTTTTCCTGCTGAACCAGCTCTTTAGCTTTATCAAGTTGCTACACACACACACACACACACACACACACTTATCTTTTGTCCATATCCCAGCCTCCTGAGCTCACTGCATTCTAGAGTCAATGATTGTCTTTATTGTCCCCCAAGTCCTCACTGACTATGAGCCCCTCCCACTGTTTCTATCAAACCTAAACTCCTTATTAACGCAATCCATTTATTTTCCCTTCTTGCTCTGTGTGGTAGACACAATAATGGCCCCTCAAAGTTGTCTTTGTTCTAATCTCCAGGATCTGTAAATATGGTACCTTACATGGCCAAAGGAACTTTACAGATGTGGTTAAGTTAAGGGTCTTGAGATTGGGACAATATCCTGGATTATCCAGGTAGACCCAATGTAATCACAGAGTCCTTATAAGATGGACTTATAAGAGTCAAAGTCAGAAAAAAAGATGGGGTGATGGATTTAGAGGTCAAAGTGCTGCCATCATGAGCCAGGGCATGTGGGTGGCCTCTAGAAGGTGGAAAAGGCAAGGAATGGATTCTCCCCCAGAGCTTCCAGAAGGAACCAGCCCCACTGACACCTTGATTTTAGCCCCCAATAGACCTATTTCAGACTTCTGAGCTCTAGAACAAAAAAATAATAAATCTAAGTTGTTTTAAGCCACTAAGATTGTGGTAATTTGCTTCAGCAGCCATAGGAAACCATACAAAGTGCCAACACCCATAGCTTGCACTGCAAGACAGGCAGGGATAATGGCCCTTCACACTTTCGGGAGCCCCACCTTGGCCTGGCCTGAGCACAGTTAAGCATCTTCGTACTCACAGTCAGCTGCCCCTCTCCCACCACCTCTTTCCCAGCACATCAAGAATTGTCCATGTGGTTGACTATGGCCCATTTGTAACAACAAAAACCTGTGATTCTCTAATAACATTAATAATTATACTTCAAGAGCTCCTTTCAGGGCCATGAAGATGTTTCTTAGAGCCAGTCAAGTGCCTCTGACAGCTTTGGCAGCTCTGTGTCACTTCCCTTGTGAAAGGTGACAGAAGGGCCAGAGCGATCTATAGCTGGCTCTCTGGGCAGTCCCACCGGCCCTAACTAAAACCTTCAAAAGAAGTGGGCTCTGGCATATTTTCTATTTGTGCATAACACAGAGAGGAGTCATTGGTGTTCATAAGGTTACTGTGAAGGCTTCGGTGGCTAGGTGTCAGCATTTTAATAGAGGGAAAGTGGTGCATTTTGACTGGTCGTATTTATCCTGTGAGTGGAAAAATGAGTTTTATTATTGGGCTTGATATGACCTTCCATGGGACTCGAGGGGATTCAATGCCTGGGAGATACTGCAAAATAGCAGGAGACAAAAACAGTTGACTATTATGGAAAATTCGTTTTTTATTTTTAAAAGCATTGGAAACACACAATAAGTTCCGATTAGTTTGACCTCAGCAGTTAGACTGATTTAACTTCAGTATTTTTCTGGGTTGTTTTCAGATTTGTTTCTTTCTTTATCCATTGACAATATTTTTTATTATGTTGTCAAGTTAGAGGATAGAATTCCACTTTGTAAAGAAGTGCTGCATAGTACAGAGATGACAATGACATTTCATGATTTGTAATGCTTTGTTAAATAAGTCTCTGAAGAAGCCATGAAAATGAGCACTAGCCCACAAAGTCAGAACATCGGGTACTCGGCACCTAGAAGGTGTGTGAGGTGCTCAAAGATGTTTGCTGAAAGTATGAGAAGTAAGTAGATATGTTAGAAATCAGTCTGCAAGACAAGGGAACAGGCGAGATTCTGCATGTGCTTGCTACTCTCTTCCTGCCTTTGTTTGTGGGATAAGCTGCACATATGCATTTGTTTGTGTTTTTGGGGAATTCTATTTGGTGAGTTGATTTTGTTGTTTTCAGGTTACATCAGTTGTTTCAGATCTCCCTATTTTTCAATGCATTCAGCCACCACGCTTGGTTTATTTGTTAAAATAACCATAACACTGGATCAATTCATTGCATTTATCTTTAGTAGCCAATTCGAAGGAAGTTTCCCTTTTAAGGGGCACAGATATCTGCTTGCAACGTATTTCCTGGAGGCAAATGTCTTTTCTTCTTGGTTTAGTGAGACAGTTACAGAAGAAAGAGGAAAGTCTGCCATTTGAAAAGATGATTTGATATATGTATTTGGTGGTCGTCTGGATCATTTACGACTTCTCAGTACGTTCCATAAAACTAGGTCAGAACAACAGCTTTCACAAAAAGCTCTCTATTGCGTGTTGTGAAATCCCTTCATGACTCAGAACTGTTATCTCATTTGTGGAAGGAGAAGCCCATTTTCCATGATCAGTCCAGAGCAGGTCTCTGACCCCTCTTTGACTAGGGTCGAACACAACATGATTTCTTTATGAGGCATGAATGTCTTTTGCAAATCTCTCCTCTGATAACCAATCCTTAAGGAAAAGGGCCAGTACCTTCAGGCCGGAGTTTGCTCATCATTGCATTCCTGTGCCAGCTGCAGAGTAGACCTAACCTCATATTTGTCGAATGAACCGTGAATTCTACACTCAAAGACAATAGAGAAACAGACACACACTCAAACATTCACATACAACGTTAAAGATAATCCTAAAGAAAGAGAAAAGAGCATCAGGGAAATAAAGAAAAGTAGTTGATCTGGTTTCCTGCCAAACGACCTGGTGTGTTATTTGGTGATTAGCATGATTCTCTTTCCCTCTGTTAGTAATGATCATTGGTTACTTCTCCACTGTGACAATGGTTTCAAACCATTCATTGTGTGCCACCCCAACTCCTCCTCAGAATGACAAGAGGAAGGTGGCCAATTTTGACTTATCTTTCCAAAGAATTATTATTTTGCTTCAGTAACTTGACCCAAACAGAAACCTTCCTGTAAAATACCTTTGCAATATTCCACTATGACATGCAATCCCTGTAGACATTTAATTGCTGTATAATTGTTGGGGCTAAAGTAGTTGATTCTTATTTATTTCTAATCTCTTCTTGAATGTCACAAACAGTAGACTCTGGATTAAAAGGGAAATTAATATAATCTCATCAAATCTGCCTTCTTATGATTGAAATGTTGCTTCTCTATCTCTTGCATACATAATTTTTCAGTCTCTGCTTAAGTATTTCCTCTGGCAGAGAATTTACCCTCTCATGAAAGAATTCATTCCATTCATTGTCAGTCGAGGTGGTAAGAGAATTCTTTGTCAACTTTGGTCTGAAATTCCTACATGCCTACTCAGCAGTCCTATTTCTACTTAGCAGATCCTCCTTCCGTATTCCAGATATTTGAGGGGAAAAAAGCATATCACGTTTCTCTCGTCTACTTCAATCTAAACACTAGTTCTTTCCATTGTTACTTAGTTGGTTTGATTGAACCAACTCAGTTCTGCCAAGGCAATCATGGGTTAGAGTTCTCTTCCCATCCTTATCACTTTCTCTATTCATCCAGGTGCTGTAGAAGGAGATAA
Source organism: Equus quagga (assembly GCF_021613505.1). Lineage (NCBI taxonomy): Eukaryota > Metazoa > Chordata > Mammalia > Perissodactyla > Equidae > Equus > Equus quagga. The sequence continues at coordinate 74,863,586 of NC_060279.1, forward strand.
TGGCGGAGAGGAAATGGGGCAGAGGTGTGCAAATCGTAGAGGTCTGTGTAGGTCGTTGTAAGGACTTTGCATTTACTCAGAGTGACGTGGGGAGCCTCGGGAGGCTTTTGAACAGAGGAGGGATGCGATCTAACTTATGTGCTAACACAATCCTTTGGGCCACTGTGTTGAGAGAAGGACTGAAGAGGGGAGCAGGCGAGGGGGCAGGGGAACCAGTTAAGGGGCTCTCACAATCACCCAGGCCCAGGAGGTAGGCACTTGGGCTGTGGCAGAGGTGGAGTTGCTGTGAGAAATGGTCAGACTGTGGGTATAAGGCCAGTCACTCATTTGGAAACTTGCGATTCCCAGGGAGCACAGCTTAGAAACAAACTAGGATCCCAGTCACATGGAGCTCTGTTTTGTCCACTAGCTTGCCATGCGTGTTGAATAAGAGTCAATGAATTGTTAAAGAGAGCTGCTGGGATACCACAGATGCACACACAGAGTGTCAGTAGCTGGAGGGGCCATTGTCAGCACTGCTCCGGGCACAGAACTGAGCTCTTTACACTGCCTTATACCATTTAATCCTGTGACCTACCTGAATGGTGGCTGATATTCTCTTACTACAGATGAGGAAACTAAGGCTGACAAAGCTTAAGAAACACGTCCCAAGTAGAATGACTAGCAAATGACAGAGTGGGGACCTACACCTACTTCTGTACTTGAGATGTTTTCCTGTGTAGAGAAAGTGAACAAGGAACCCCAGCACCCTCGACTGCAGCTATTTTACACACAGTGGGTAAAAATTGGGCTTTAAGGAAAACCTTTAGCCTGAAGTCAAGGAGAGCTCCGGCCAGCGGGTGACCACATGTCTCTCTGACTGTGGGTACAGAAAAGTGTAGCAGACTCTCAGGCTCCTATGAATGTCATGAGCTGCCCTGAAGACCTCCAAAAAAGTTCTGGGGGGCCAGCCCAGTGGCGCAGCAGTTAAGTTCGCATGTTTCACTTCTCAGCGGCCTGGGGTTCGCCAGTTCGGCTCTCAGGTGCGGGCATGGAGCCACTTGGCATAAAAGCCATGCTGTGGTAGGCGTCCCACATATAAAGTAGAGGAAGATGGGCATGGATGTTAGCTCAGGGCCAGTCTTCCTCAGCAAAAAGAGGAAGATTGGCAGTCGTTAGCTCAGGCCTAAACTTTCTCAAAAAAAAAGGTTCTGGAAGGCAAAGTTGCATAGCACAGGCAGCTGCATCTCACACGCAGCCTTGGAGGCAGCATACCTGGTCAAGAAGAGCAAACAGGTTTCTGGGAGTATTTTCCTCACTTTAAAAGCTGCCATGACACCTTAAATGTCTGCCGTTTGCAGAAAACTCTCGTCACCCTGTTTGATCTGATCCTTATGGCTCATTTTCATATCAGGGCTGGTGAGGATTATTTTCATTTTGCAGAAAAGAACCCTAGGATTAGGGCCCGCCCCATGGCGTAGTGGTTAAGTTTGCACTCTCCACTTCAGTGGCCTGGGGTTCGCAGGTTCAGATCCTTGGCATGGACCTACACACCACTCATCAAGCCATGCTGTGGTGGCATCCCACATACAAAATAGAGGAAGATTGCCACAGGTGTTAGCTCAGGCCAATCTTCCTCCGCAAAACAGAAAGAAACCCAGAGCTAAGGAGGTTCTTTTACTTACCCATGCTCTTGTGGGAGGTCTTGGTATTCTGCTTTCCAATTTGCCTTCCTCTCTGCTGCACCATGCTTCTGGGAATGAGAGGCACAGAGAAGCCATCAGCAAATATTTATCCATGATCTACTACCTGCCAGAGACTAAGAAGCAAAAACAGACCAAATTTCTGCCCTCCTGGAACTTACCTGTGGAAAGAGTGTTGGGCCCAGAAGGAAGTTGCCCTGATTTTTAATCCTGGCTCTTTTATTGATTTGGTTGTGGTGATCCTTTGGCTACTCAGTATCTCAGAGCCTCTCTGTCTTTATCTGTAAAATGGGGGCATAGGACTCGTGCTGCCTTCTCTTTAGGTTCGTCAAGGGAGTCCAACGAGTCGGCTGGAAAAAAAAAGATTTGTGACGTCTAACTCAGCATCCATGTGAACGGGGCTGTCACTGGTGATGTGAAAATGCCTGACCAGTGGGCAAACCACACTGACCCAGTAGAAACAGGCTCGTGCATTGTTTTCTTCATGCACCTGTTAATTTTACCAAAGGCAGCTGGCTTCATTGCCCGTGATGGAAAGAAGTTCTTCATTTCCATTTTCGTTAGCTCAGGGACCAGGTATGGTTTCTCCCATAAATCTCTGACTCAGGAGCACTGCTGCCAGAAGATTCATTAGCCGGCAAGAGAGAAGGGGAGCCCTCCCAGGTCCAGCAGTGTAGACCTGATGACAAATGTGGCAAACTTAGGCTGATGTGGATTCCTGAATATACCATTAGCTCCTGTCATGTCACATTACACTGGTTTATGCAAGAACCATGCAGGAGATGAGAGCGTTTAAATGCCTTTATTACTTGGCATCATGATGTTGCTAATAGTTTGCAGTGATTTTTTTTTCTCAGTTGCAAAACACACTTAATCTCAAACTACGAATTACACTTAGAGGCTCATTGAAAAGTATTTTCTTTGCATGGAGAGGAATCAATCTTTTCTATTGCTTATTTTTCTTTTCTTTCTAGCAAGGTTAATATTCGGAGCATGATCTGGTGGACTTTATTTTACAAGGTGAGAGGTTTCCCAGAAGTGCAGTGCAGGGCTCATTAGTCCAGTGCAGAAAAAATTGTTCAAAGCAATTTGAAGGGGCATCATTAATAGTCCAGTCGTTTCTGTACATAAGCTGAGGTCCCACCTTGCAGCTCAGGTTAACGAGGATTTTGCAGTAACTAAACCCATTCTGCCACAAGTTCAAGATGGACCCTGTTCGAGCCAGTTTGTGTCGCATCATGGAAAGACCACAGGGCTTGGTACTGTACGACCTATGTTCGAGTCCCCGCCATGCCATCTGCTAGCTGTATGGCATTGGCTCTGAACTTACTTCCCCGTTGGTATGAAGGAGATGATAGGAAGGCTGCTTTCCTCAAGGGTCATCGAATGATCAAATGATTCAAGTCCACATGCTCAAAATATTAGAATCTCTCTTCCATGCCCTCCATCCCAAACTCAATGAAAGATCCCAGGACCCATCCAATGTCTAAAGTAAGAATGTCACCATATTTCCCCCAGAGCCTACCCATGTCCCAGCCTTGTTGATGTCATCCCTTAATATGTCTGGAATGTGTCCATTTCTCTCTGTGTCCACTCTGTGTGTCCTTGACAAGGAGGTACCATCGTTTCTCTCTTGAACTATTATAAGAACGCAGACCTGGCATACTTGCATCTGTTAAACCCCTGTTTAATAGATGTGCCCTGACTGGTGCAGGCGAAGTGATCTTTTTCCCAAACACTGATATCAAGGCACTCCCTTCAAAGCCTTCTGTGACTCCTCACTGATTCTGGAATATAAACCAGTGTCTAACTGTGATATAGTCTAGCCTTTGCTTTCTCTTTTCACCCCACCTCATTCCACTCTCTTCTGCCCACTGCACTCCACCCTGGCTTTCTTTGAACATGCCATGCTCTCCCCACCCCATCACGGGCTCTTCGTTCATACTGTTCCCTCTGCTCGACATGCTATTCCTTGTACCTCACATCCAAGTCCAAATGACTCTTGCTCAGCCTCCAAACTCAGCTCAGCTGACACACCTTCGCTGTGCCCTTGGGTGAGGCTAAACCCCTGTGTTATTCCCTCTCACTTCAATTACCACAATTGTCCTTCTACATTTACTGTTGTCACTGGTTGTTAGTCTGTCTTTCTCATCGTATTGTCAACTATCTTGTGAGAGGGTAGGAATCTTGTCTGTTTTGACCACCATTTCACCCCTGTTTAGTGGCTACTGCTGGGCCTGGCACATGGTGGGCACTCAATAAATACATGGAGAATGAATGAGATGTAAAAGCATGTCATATACTTTAAATTCTTTAACAAAATAAACTATTGAGAGTTGACTTTGTACCATACGCTGTGCTGAGTGTTTCCCCACAGGGAAAGCTGTGCTGAAGCCCACTTGTACCTGGTCATGAGAGCTAACTGTGTATATCTCTTCCCAATGCCACCCGCAGAGACACTGTAGCTTGAAATCAGTTGGCCACAGTGGAAGCATTTACACCACAGAAATTGGCAAACTTAAAAATCAGATTGTTTCCCCCCACATGCCAACCAAAGAAGAGCTGGTTGTTAAACATTTACCAGTATACCAACTGACGTGGAATTTCAGATCAAGAGTGTTTGGTATTACTATAAAGAGGTGGTATTATAATAATTATTCAAAACTTCAGTGTAGTTGATATGTCAATGGAAAGGAGAATATAGAGGGGAGAGAAAAATGCCTCTGGGCGACTCAGGTTGAAATTACTGCTGTCTTCCTATCTGTCCTCCCCTTCCTCTGTAGGAATAGAAAGCTCATCAGAGCATATGGCCACCCAGAGGAAAGACTACATTTCCCAGCCTCCCTTGCAGCCAGATGTGGTCATATGAACAGGTTTGGGCCAGTGGGCCATGTGGCTGCCTCCAGGGATGTCCCATTATAAAATGCCAGTGCTTATCCCTTGTCATTCTTCTTTAATCCTTGTTTTCCTTCTTGTTGGGTGAAATGTGGGCAAGAAGGTGAGCATATAAGTAGCCATCTAGAGAACAGAGGGCCCACATGCAGAGCAAAAACAGAGAAAGAGCCTGAGTGCCTCCAAGATTAAAGAGCGCTGCACCAGCTCAAACTGCCTGCGAATAGACTTTTACATGAGAGAGAAAGAAACTTCTCTGTTCTCTTTAGGGTTTCTTTGTCACAGTCGAACTGTCTATTGAGCGAGATGTGTGTGTGTGTGTGAAATATATATATTTATATGTAGTACGCATATGGAGTGGGATATGTATTGACGAGATTGACTCTTCTGCACCGTCTAATGAAGAGATCTCAAACTACATCTGTTGATAAGATGCTTGCGAAGTATTTTATTTTGTTTCATTCTTTTTCTTTTGAATCGTTACAAATCCGATCAGAGACGTAAGAATCAAATGAGCCTTTACCCCATCATTAAGCTACAGCCCGTGTTCACTGCATTTTGTTCACTACTGTTTCCTCCAAGCCTTTCACTTCATCTGGCATATAATAAGCACCCGATAAATAGTTGTTAAATAAATGAACATGTGGTCTCATAGATCCAATAATAATCCTTTACTGAATAGGTTTGTATAGCCAATCCCATTGAATAGTAGTATCCTAGAACGGTGGTCTTATCCTGGGGTGATTTTGCACCCCTCTCCCCACACAAAGACATTTGACAATGTCTGGAGGCATCTTTGGTTCTCACGACTGAGGAGTGCTAATGGCATCTAGCGGGTGGAGGCCAGAGATGCTGCTCAGTATCCTGCAGTGCACAGGACAGCCCCCCCCACAAAGAATTATCGGGCCCCAAATGTCAATAGTGCCAAGGTTAGAAGCTCTGCTCTACAGATGGCCAGAGGGGCTATTGCCAAATTAAAAATATAAGGAAGCATGTAACAAATGCTCTTGACTTAGAATTCCATTTCACTGGTTATTCCATTCTGGGGCAATTTCACTGCATATGTTCCTCCATGTTGGGATTTATAATGATGTACCACAGGTAATGCTTATCCTCAAGGGTCTGTCTTTAAAAAAAAGAGTATCAAAGGACGAATAGCAACACTCCCAAGTACTCAGCTGTTTTCGTTGTCTTGGGAGCCTTCAGACTTTTTTCAAAGCAGTATGAGGTTGTCAATCCGATAGTGAATCTGTTAGACTTACCTGGACTGATGACGTTTGATCTTTGAAAGAACTCGGTGCCTTTAAATGCCTCTCAAACTGTGATACACTGAATAATGTATTCCATGTGTAATTTCAGTTACATGATAATAAAAAGAAAAGTTTGAAAACTTCGGTCGACTTTGGTGTGTGCAGCTGGGGACCTTCCAGGGGCTTTCAAGGTCTTCAGTGAATGTATGATTTAGACCACAGCTCCTCAATCGTGACATTTAATCCATAGAGATAAATCACCACGCGCCATTGGTAGGGCTCTTTATGGATAAACAACCCTAAAATAATTATGTTTAAAACTCCATCAGAGTCTCCATCAGAAAATCACCACCATTTTTTGGGGTTTTGTTTTTTATGTAAGAGACTAACATGATGAAATTGTTTCCTGACTGATGCTTGGGACCAAATTAAATCAAAGTCAAAACAATAAAACTAACTTTCCCTTGGCTGTCCTTGAGGAACGCTGGGTACTGTTCCTTTCCCACCAATAGACTGGAGTTTATAAGGATGCAATCCTGATATCAGCCTCCAAGAAGATCCTGTGAGGTATAATGGTTAAGAGCACAGACTCTGGAAGCCAATTCTCATTTATTGATTGTGTGACCTTGGACAAGTAACTTGACCCCTCTGTGCCTCAGTTTCCTCATCTGTTAGATGGGGTAATAATAGTCCCTACTTCATGGGGATGTAATAAAAATTAAATGAATTAATATCCATCAGTCACTTAGAACAGTTAACACGTTCAGCTTAATATACACGTTTGATTAATAAAATAAAGGCTTCACCCAGTGACCCACCTATCTCTATGATTTCTCCAATATACAGCCCAAGCCAGAAAAAAAATGGACATCTTTGATCTCTCCATTTTCCACTTACTCCAGGTCCACTCATTATAACGTGCTCTGATCTCTAATAGTTCAGGACTAAATGTCCATTGGTGGATGCACGGATAAAGAAGATGTGATATACACGTACAATGGACTATTACTTAGCCTTAACAAAGAAGGAAGTCCTACCGTAATCAGTAACGTGGATGAACCAGAGTGACGTTATGCTAAGCAAAACTAGCCAGTCACAGGAGGACAAACACTGCATGATTCTTCTCATGTGAAGTATCCAGAATAGTCAGACTCACAGAAGGGGAGAGAAGATTGGTGGTTGCCGGGGGCTGGGGGGAGGGGAAATGGAGAGTTGCTGTTCAACCAGTATAAAGTCACAGTTATACGAGATGGATGAGTTCGTGAGATGCGCTACTCAACACTGTGCCTATAGTCAACAAGACTGAATTGTGCACTTAAAATTTTGGTAAGAAGGTAGATCTCACGTTAAGTGCTCTTACCACAATAAAAAAAAAAGTAGAAATTATTGCGGGAGTCAACTTAGGGTAAAAAGCAAATAAAGAGTATTTGTTCTATATAAACGCATTTTCTCTTTCCAAGGTAGCCAGTCAATGCGCAAACACTCTCATGTCAGCTCCTTAATATCTGTTCCTTCTGCTCCCATCTCTCCATCCTCCGGGCTACTCCCAGCCCCTCTGCCACAGCCTTCCACTCCCTCCACAGTCTCCCTGCAGCCTGCCTTCCCCGTTCCATACCGCTAGCCCCTGCAGCTAGAGCAGCCTTTAAAACAGAAACCACATCATGCCACTGTCCTGCTTAAAGCTCTGAGATGTCTCAAGAGGTGGCATGTGTCCCAATCAGAGCCCCTGGGTTGCTGTATCAAACTGCCTAGAGGAGAGCATGAGGGACTCGTCCAAAAGGCTGTTCTAGAATCAGATGGGACTAAAATGTCTGGTCTTTGATATTCACCATGCTCCATCAACCCAACTCCAGGAGTGATTTCCAGCTTATGGACACTTCAGATCACAGGATGGAGGGGAACTGGAGCTACGGAATGTTGCCTGAAACTAACGGCACAGGGTCAACATGGCAGACTTCTTATCTTCCTACAAGTTCATTTGAGGAATGTAAGCACCGAAATGAGTATATTTGAGATGGCACAGATGGAAACACCTAGCACAGGGCCAGGTTCACTGTTGACTCAACAATGATCTGTTAAGATACATATTTATTCATTTACCAACAAACTTGAGTCAATTTCTGAGAAACCTGTTAAATTCAGATTCATTCATTAGTCAGATTTCAAAGACAAGAGACATGATACATTATTTAAAGAGCAATAATGCAAATTACAGAAAGCTAATGAACTCTCTCGTACTGAAGTCTGTGTGTAGAACTCTCTCTCCCACGAATCTGTTTTTAAATATTTTCTCCGTTTCACAGTCGCACTCCCCCAAATGGCAGAACCGTTGTCTGAAAATATTTCTTTTGATGCTGAACATATTCTGTATGTTTGAGATCATGCCAGAAATTCCATGCAACAGTGACGTTGAGAGAGCAGACATCTAAAACACAAACATTCACAGAGGGTAGAGTACGTGAAAGAACCATCAGGAACGTTAATCATTCCAAATGGAGGAATTAGTCCAGGCAACACACTTAATCATGTGTATGCTCATTACTGGCTTAGAACACCTGACATAATTTCTAAAGGAAAAGGAGAAAAAGGGGCCAGCCCCGTGGCGCAGCGGTTAAGTTCACATGTTCCGCTTTGGTGCCCCAGGGTTTGCTGGTTTGGATCCCAGGTGCAGACATGGCGCCACTTGTCAAGCCATGCTGTGGCAGGTGTCCCACGTATAAAGTAGAGGAAGATGGGCATGGATGTTAGCTCAGGGCCAGTCTTCCTCAGCAAAAAGAGAGGAGGATTGGCAGCAAATGTTAACTCAGGGCTAATCTTCCTGAAGAAAAAAAAAGGAAAAAAGGAGAAAAAAACCACACTACAATAATGAGAAAATACACAAGATTTGAAGTCAGGAAGACACAGTGCAAACTGCGGCTCCTCCCCAGTAACTGTGTGACCTTGGGAAAGGTACTTATCTGATTTGAGCTCAGTGTTCTCAACTTTAAAATCAGAATAATACTACTAAAACCTATATTCCAAGGCTGTTTTATTATAAGCAGTGGTGCCTGGCGCACAGCAGTTACTCAAGAAAAAGAAGCTACTATTTATTATTATTTTCCCATCGTCATTGCCCTTCAGCCAGAGACCACCAAAAACACACCTGTAGTTAAACAATTTGGGTTTATTGCTCAGTGCAAGGAGGGAGAACATACTGTGGGGAACCCTGGGGCGTCCTTATAAGAAGGTGCTGGGAAAGACTTATAGAATGTGGGCTCATATTAGCTGCCTTTGGAGAAGGTTCATATAAGTCAAACATTGTTGGGGCCGGCCCCTTGCCCGAGTGGTTAAGTTCGTGCGCTCCACTGAGGAGGCCCAAGGTTTTGCTGGTTCGAATCCTGGACGAGGACATGGCACCGCTCATCAAGCCATGCTGAGGCGGCATCCCACATGCCACAGCTGGAAGGACCCACAACTGAATATACACAACTATGTACCGGGGGGCTTTGGGGAGAAAAAGAAAAAAAAAAAGTCAAACATTGCTCTGAATTGGATGCTGTTGGAAAACAGAAGCAGGGGTAATTCTATGACTGGAACTTAATAAATCTATCTAGAGGTCAGGCAGCTAGGCTCACGCTACAGTTGTAACCATCAAAGAAGCAGCCGTCACTCATATAAGCCAGACACAGGCATGGCGTGGACAAGGTTCAGGTGTGTCTGAGTTCAGACTCTCTTACAGAGTGGTCTGTTTTTTCCTGCTCCATCAAGGTCACACAGTGGCCTTGTCTGATGTTGATGCTCTGTGAAATTGTTCATGTTCAGCAGGAGGAAGCCAAAGGCTAGCTAACGGTCAGGCCAGCTCCTGGATGTCAATGGCTACTTTCCTCTTCCTCCCCACATTCATTCAACAAGTATTTGGTGAGCGTTGCCAATCTGAGTGTCCTCTCTTTAACAGAATTTATATTCTATAAAAAAAATTACAGGTCAATAAAACACGATAATGTTAGTGCTGAAGGTGAAGAAGAAAATAAGATAGCGTGGTTAAGAACGACCAAAGAGGAGGGCAACTGGAATCATGTGGTCGGATGTGTCCCCTCCAAGGAGGCGATGTCTGAGCTGAGACTTCAAAGACAAGAAGGAACTGATAGCACCTGGATTCGGGGGCAGCACGTTGCAGGCAAAGGGAATAGCCATTTCACAGGCTGAGACCCACAATGGCTTAGCCAAGGGAAGGTCTTGGGGGAAGAGTGTGCCAGGCAGAAGGAACAGGATTCCAAAGCCTCTGAAGTGGGAACGAGCTTGAAAACACGTATGGCTTTCTGCCAACACAGTGCCCAAAGGGGAGAGTGGAGCTGGAGGGGGCAGGCAGGGGTAAGACTGCTGTCTGTGCAGACCACGGCAGGGAGTGTGCCTTTTACTTTAGAGGTGGGGAGAAATCATTAGATGATTTGTACTTTTAAAAAATCGCCTTGGTCTCAGTGTAGATGGAGAATGGATTGTTGCGGGGTGGAGGCAGAGGGAAGGAAGAAGTGGTACAGGAAGTGAAACAAAGCTTTCATCACTAAAATGCGGTAGCATCAGAATGTGGGGACATGGAATGGTAGACTCTTGGGCTGAGAACACTGAAAGGGATTTGATTATTGGTCCTACCCAATCATCGCCTTTACGTGTAGGAAAATCAACCTTGACCAGGACAGATAAGGTGACTTGCCCACATCTAAATATTTAGTCAGTAGCAGAGCTGAAACAGGCAAGCAGGGGCTGGGGCCCCAGAAGAGTCTTCCATCCTAGTGCCCCCAAGCACTGGGAAAATGGAGTCTCTCTATATCAAGGGGTAGGGGCCTCTGCAACTAGAAGTTCCTCCTATGATATGGCAGCATAGTCAGGAGATGGAGAGTCAGAGGAGGGGAGTCCTGGTGCCCTTCCAGGTGCCTACTTAGCCTTTCCTAATAGTGCACTTGGGAGCATTTACCAAGAAAGGGAGCATGAGCCCATGAGCATGACCTACCTGGAGGATGGACATCCTGGAGAGCTTGCCCCCATCAACCTCCTCAAACCTGGGGTTACTTTGATACAACCATCGCCCTTCTAGGAACGCAACCTTGGAATATACTTCAGGTTGCATGTCAAGACTTTATTATCTGTTCTTTCACCAGAAAAGTGTTTATACTACCAGAAAAACTTTTAAATAAAAATGAAATGTTTTGAATAAGAAACTAGTTAAATTAGAGCATATCCATAGCCAGTAGTCATCTGGTTTACCCTGTATGGTTCTACCAGCTATTTCTCCCCATTCTGATTGGTTGGTAATCACGCTTTAAGAGTTGTTCGATACTTAGAGTACCACCCTGGTATTGGCATAGGTGAATTATGGAATACTACGTATCCATTAAAAAGATAACTATTTAATTATATGGGAAAAAACTCCACAATACATTTTTAATTGACAAAAAAATAAGCTACAGACCATCAGGACCCGTTTTATTAAATCTATGTAAAACTTATGCTCCTATCAAAGTATTAACAATGTCTTTCATGAGTGGTGGAATGATGAGTGTTTTTTATTTCCCATTTCTTGGTCACTGCTATTTTATACATTTTCAAAAAGGAACATGAATAACTTTTGTGGAAAGTTTGCTGATACATTTTTGCATGCTCTTCTCTAGAGTCGGGCAGCTGCTATGAGGGGCACTGAACTGACCTCCTGATTTCCCCGATATGGTTTCTGTCTGTCACAGCTGCCATTAAGATGCTGGTTAGCACTCTGAGGATTAAATCCTGCATTTCACTGAACCACAATGGAAACAGTGCCTGAAAAGTAGGGAGTCCCTGCTGGAACACTGCAAGTAGGTTTTATGATGATTCAGCTCTCGAAAATCTAGATTCCCCTGAGTGATGGGCCCCATACCCTAGTCAAGAGAAAATGTATTAGGGCGTCAGAGTGGGTGAATCCTTGCACGATCCTTTGTTGAGCACTACTGTATATAAAATTTGGTTCTGAGTATTTTTAAATATAGAATTTCATTGATACAACGTCCTTACGAGGCAGGGATTTGTAATGGGGCTTTGTGTATCAGGAGGCTGGAATTGAGAGGGTTTGAAGGTTTCGGCCTGGATTACACAGTAAGGTCAGATCACAGTGTAGAAGCCACATATTGTTTGTACACAACCAAAATGGCTAAGCTTGTGTCAGCCAGTTTGGAGAAATACACAGGCCAACTCTGTTCTGTGTCCTCCCCATGCCCCAGTGCCACCTGCGTCCTGACTCTGACTTGATTACTAATTGAGTGCATTACCGGGCACACACCATTTATGCTCTCTGGGCCTCAGTTTCCTCATCTGTAAAATGGACGAAGAGGTATTTGAAGTAGATGAACTTTAGCATCCCCTCAGTCTCCATGAGTAGCCATTTCAAAGATATCAATCTGGTGACTAAGACAAAGCATTCATCTTCAAGGGGCACAAAGAAATCGTTGGCCAACATCTTTCTGGATGCAAATGCTTTGCTTCTGAATTGCATGTCAACTGGAAGGGACTGATGATGGATGAGAGAGATTCAGCTTTGTCCTGGAAAACTTTTACACGGCATTTTTTCCCCTTTTCTTTACAGATTTATAAAGTCAATACTTTAGCTTTTCCATGACACGAGGCTTGTATTTTCCTGGGCTAGATGTAACAAAGAGCTTTCCAAATGATCAGTGACACCTCAAGTTAGAGCTGCTTTTTGAAATTGTTCTTCAGAATCTCTAACTTCATTGGGAACAGTGAAATCAGAATGCTAGCTTAACACGCTCCCCGAAATGCATGGAGAAGACGTAGAATGTTGAAAATGAACATCCAGTAATGTGCGCTTGGTAATTTCATTCAAAGATGTAAAGGAAGAAATATTACAAGGGACATTCCCGTTATTTTGACAAATGCTGTTCACCAAAAAATAAAATTTCAACCTATATTCTTGACCTTCAGGGACTTATTTTAAGATCATACGGCTTTTCCTAAACAGCTGAATTATTTAGTGAGATTGAACTGTCAGAGACTTTAAAATAAAGCCCACCAAAATACCAGCCACTCTGGAGTGCCACAGCTGTTGAAGCCTTGATCTGCATATTTCATCTCAGCAGACTGAAGCTTGCAACTGAAAAATAGCTCAGAAAATGCTTATCGCGTTCCATGCCAAACGCAAAAAGGAACTCATCCGAGGCTGAGAATTTGATATAGTGGGTGACCTGCTCCTACAGGGATGCTCAGAATGGCTGATGGAGTTCTGGCTGTGTCTATGCTCCTCCACCCTCGTCTAGGCCACACCTCTGAAAAAGTGATTGGCAGCCCATTCCACACAGGGATTAAGGTCCCTGTGAATTAAAATGAGCAGCAAACTTGGAGCCCGCCTCTGCAGATATGACCCTGATTAGCAGCATATTTTCAATGCGTGTAGAATGTTATGGAGAAGTTTAATGTGCACATTTTTGCCTGGAAGAGCATGAAACCAACATTTTTAGCTCGTAAGGAATTTTTGCAGATCATTAATGCCTCACTTTTCCCAAGGGACAGAAAACAGAACCAAGACTTCAAGATTCTCTCGTTGATTACCAAGCAGTCTGGGGGCTGCTTAAAGGAATCAATGGCACCTCCTGTAGAGGAAGATGCTTCAAGGAGAGCAGCGGACCTTTGTGGGGCAGTGTACTTGAACCAGTTTGAATTTCTGTCCACCAAATTAATTTCAGTTTCCTTCATAATATTCTGTTCTGTTGAGAAAATGCTTGTGGTTATTTTCGCTTGAAGGTATAAAATTCCAACGGAATATTAGCTACTTGTTAAACGTCTGTAGTAGTTAGAACCCTGGGTCCCGAGAGATGGTGATAGAAGCACATGATGTAGGGGGAGGACTTACAGTTTCCCAAATGAGTGAGTCAGAGCTTCTCTCTGATGAGAAGTTCACGGAGAACTCCCCAAACGCCTCCATTCCCAAGTTTCAGCTAAGAAATTAAAGCTCTTAAGAAATGCTGGCAATGTTTATCCGTGTTCTTAATCCAAAGGGGTGGCATTTTTTTCAAACAAGACTGAGCAAATTAATTAAGACTTTGCCTCTCAAGGATTAATTACATATATATAATTTTTTTTTCCTGAGGAACATTCTGCCTAAGCTAACATCTGTGCCAGTCTTCCTCTATTTCGTATGTGGGTCACCACCATAGCATGGCCACGGACGAGTGGTGTAGGTCTGCATCCAGGAAGCAAACCCAGGCCACCAAAGCAGAGTGCACTGAACTTAACCACTAGACCACGGGGCCAACCCCCAATTTTTTAAATTTCACTTTTGAACTAATATTTTCCATGGCAATGGAGTCTGATTAGACTCACATGTGTGAATTCCTTCCATGCCAGCTCCTCCTTTCTCATTTAATCCCTATACCACCCTGACAGATGGGTAATAGTGTTCCCATTTGGCAGGTGAAGAAACTGAGGCCAAAAGAAGTTAAATAATTTTTACAAGGTTAATAACTACAACATTTTCACAGAGTTGAGTCCTTCTTGGACAGAAGAAAGAAAAGTTATTTCAGAAAAGTGTCCTAAGTGTTCCCTAAAGTGAATTTCTGGCCTAGAAAATCAGATCCTGCCACTTTCACACTTGGTCTCCATTTGCGCACACTACCATCATTAAGGAGCTGGCTTTATCAGCTGGCTGCAGAAATGAGGAAGCCAGGATTCCAGGCTGAGAGCCTTCCCCGGCTGCATTAATATTCCACAAGGATGTCAAAGAGTTCTCACACTTGGCTTTAATTTCTCCCCACACATCTTTGTTGGAGATAAAGATAATCATGTTTTTCCTCTCCCTGCCTTGTTTTTCTTTTCTTTTGGCCTTTAGAATTCAGAATGGAGGCCTTTCTGACTTGGCTGAGTAAAACTGAATGGTTGAGATTTCTCAAGGTCACAGTTAGAAGCTATCATGAGCATCTCAAAAATTGTCCAAAGGAAGACAGAGAGGAATGTTTAGTTTAGAAACATAACTCAGAGTTCCTAGTCTTCACTGATGCAGGTAGTGGGGAGACCCCAAAGTGGGAGAGATACGATTCCTGCAAAGGAGCTCAAACATCAGATGGTTCAGAAATATCTGTGCCTATTGATGCAAAAATGCAACGAAACGTTTTCCAAGGAGTTAGCCCCTTCCCACTCACCCTCAATATTTTTATTAGGTATAAAAATACACAAGGAGGTACATTAACTAAATTTAGAAAGAGGTGCTTAGACATAGATGGGTCAGCTGAGCCTTTTTTAATGGAAGTTTCCACCATTTCGCATTAGAGTCCCATGCCTCCAGTTTTATAAAACAGTTTGCATCATTACATTATCCCAGCCTCAGAGAGGAAAGGGAGGGGCAGAAAATGGAAGTTAGCAGAGTAAAGATGCTCTTTCTTCTGAATAATGAAAAAAAAGCCACACAGCCATTTAGCACCATTGAACTCGGAGGCTATTCTGTGTCTGTTTTTCCATCTCTTCTCTTTCTGGTGGTAATGAAAGAAGCTGGAGCTCCAGACAGAGAGTCTTCCCTCTAATTAATTTAAACAAAGTTGAGTAGACTTCATGTGTCTATCTGTGGCAACATAGAGGAGTTGCTGAGAAAGGAACATCTGGGCAACTTGAGTGAATTCCGTGATGACTTCATTAAGGAGTTAATGTAACAAATCCTACCATAAGTCTTCAAGCTATGCTGTTTGGGCTTCTAAAAAGTTATATTTTTATAATAAAATGAAAGGTGGATCTTGTTTGCCCATCTCGCAAGTCTATGGCTAAAGCATTGATTTGGTTTACTCTAATGATGCATGACTGCCACCTGGTGGCAGTGTACCTGCATTGGAGGGGGTCAAGAAGTAAAGAAATGTTTTAAGGAAGACAAATCCATCACCACCACACCCCACCTCACCTTCCCCCACCCCCAAAAGAATCTGGTAGTAATTTGTGTCATAAGAAGTTAGATGGAAGAAGCAGGTGAGTTGAAGTGGAGCCAGACTGTGGAAAAGCCTGATAGAAGACAAGAGGCTTTGCCCTTCACCCTATGGGCACATGAACACCATTGAAGGTGTTTGAGCAGAGGAGGTTCCAATGAAATCAGAGCCTTAGGAAGATGAGTCTTGCATCTGTGTACAGGAAGAAGCGTGTGCAACAGGCAGATTGGTCAAGAAGGTGCTGCAAAAAAACCAAGTGTGAGATGCTGGAGGTGATGAAAGGGTAAGAGCAGCAGGAACATAAAGTTGGAAATAGACCTTTTCTAAAGATCAGTTACACGCACCATACACCAGGCACCGTACTAGGCCTTGAGGAGCATACAACTGTGAGTGAGACCTGTGCCACCTCTCAAGAAGCTCCACAGATCCAGATTCTAGCCCTCACTCTGGTTCACTGCGTGGTCTCGCAGGGGGCTCCACCTCCCCGACCCCAGTCTGCTCATTGGAAACAAGGAAGGTTGCACTTGGAGTTTGCAAAAGCCCCTGTGGGTCACACACTCTAACATCACTTTGCCCAGAGCAGACATTTCCGAGGGAAATGGTAGAAAGAGGCTGCTTGATGACGTGTGTAGGAGACAGTGGAGCGGAATGAGTTACAGTATTTGTTTTTTGTTCTAATGCCAAAGCCCAAGCCAAGCTGTGGGGGGATTGTGGCATCGCTGGTATGCAGAGAGGTTGGTAAAGAGAGGTTCATTTGCACATAAAGAGAAAATAAAACCGAGTATGTGTGCGGGCACCATCTTGGCAGCTGGACCTGCAAACGCAGAGATCCAGGACACTGTCTTCCAGCTTGAAGGAGGGGCCAAGAGTGGAAGAGGGGGGCAGAAGGTGTGTGCAGAACATCTGGTTCAAGTGCAGCCCGTAGCTTCCCAGACTCCCAGCCTGCTCTTCCCTAGCTGTGTGCCCTTGAACAAGTTACTGAACATCTCTGAGCTTCCCTTTTCCCACTGTGTAAAGCTGGCATGATAGCAGTGCCCTCCACAGAGAGCTGCAATCAGTATTCCATAGGCCAACCTGAGAAGA
The DNA here is from genome assembly GCF_021613505.1 of Equus quagga. Lineage (NCBI taxonomy): Eukaryota > Metazoa > Chordata > Mammalia > Perissodactyla > Equidae > Equus > Equus quagga. The sequence continues at coordinate 74,880,416 of NC_060279.1, forward strand.
CAAACAATAAGCTTTCCCCGGGGGAGGTGGTAGAGAGAAGAGTATGAGGATATGTCCACGTGTGAGTGAAGGCCCAGCTGGAGGAGATGAGCTTGGGTTGGGGGGGGGGGAGGGAAAGGAGCAGAGGAGAGAGTTTCAGGAGGAGAGGTTGGATCGGCCAACACCCCTGAGACATGAAGGAGAGTCTGAGAATGGTCCCAGGACTTGGCAACACGCAGGTTTTTGGCGACTTTTGAAAGAGCAGCATGCAAAGAATGGAGGATTCTTCATGTGGAGACTGAGGAGGCTGCAGAAGGAATGCAGGGTGAAGACACACACTCCTGGAGGCTGATTCACAGCCTGGCAATCCCCAAGAAGGGGAAGACCGCGTTCATTTCAGAACATCAAGACTAGATCAAGGGCAAAGTGCCTGCACTCCGCAGGCTGTGGCTTCCATATTCACCTACATTCTAAATTACCTACATTCCTCGGGATGAAATAAACTAGCCCCGATGCAATTCATTTCTATGAGGATCTATAATGATCTGTGATGTGCCGTCTCAGAATGTCAAGCCTTCAGAGAGAGGGGCCCGAGATGTTTCTTTGGGACTCAAGACAAGAGGATAGTCAATAAAAGCAAGTGATGAGGCTAACAGTAAAGATCTGATGACATCAAGAGAAAAACAAGCGACAGACAAGAATCAGTAAGTCCCTGCCCACACGGCCATCCTGCCTGGTCACAAGTCTTTGCAGTGTCCCTCGGGCCCAGGTGCAGCTCTGAAGCAGAGCAGGAATATGTTGACTTTTTGGTAATGTGCTTGCTCTGTAAATATCACTCCATGTATCAAAACAGAAATTAATTCTCTCCTCAGTCACTATGAGCCTGGATTTCTAATCTTTGGCGTTTCACTTCTACCAACTGTACTTTCAGAGTTTTTTGTGGTTAGTACACAATTGGCACATCATTGCCCATCTAAACATGGTGCTGGCAGATAATCGTGGTGCCTACAAGACTCTGGAGTGAGACGGATGGGCTCAAGTCCCTTTTTTGTATCTCACTTGCTGTGTGATCTTGGGGGTTTTTTTTCTTTTTTTGTTGAGGAAGATTGTCATTGAGCTAACACCTGTGCCAACCTTCCTCTATTTTGTATGTGGGATGCCACCACAGCATGGCTGCCAACAAGTGGTGTAGGTCCACACCTGGGATCAGAACCCAAGAACCCCAAGCTGCCGAAGCAGAGCACTCGAGCTTAACCACTATGTCACTGGGCCGGCCCCTCACTTTGTGATCTTGCACAGGTAATTTATCCTTTCGGTGTCTTGGTTTCCTCATCTGTCAAATGGGGACGCTAATGCAGGTACCAACTTCATGGGGTTGTTTTAAAGAGTAAACGAGTTACTGCAAGTAAGGTAAACCTCAGACCAGAGCCTGGTGCGTGGAATGCACCATACGAGTGATGGCTGTTGTTATTTTTTTATCGTGAGAGGACCTCTCATAGAAAGAAAGAGCATTCAATGCCTGAATCACTGGGCTTCACTAGCAGAATAAAGACGAAGAGTTTCCCCCTCGTTGCCTGTCACCGAGGATGCAGAGATCAATCTCTCCCCAGCTCTGTCCCAGTGGGGAGGTGCATGGGGAACGCAGATGCGAAGACCGCCCTCTGTGACGGATGCTCTGCCACGTGGGTGGACAACATGTGCATTCTCTAGTGGCTCCTTCAGGGAAGTGCATGATGCCCGAAAATCCACCTGTGAGACCCACAATCCTGGATGTTCACCCTTAGCTGTTTGGGCTCTGTTTTTCGAAGACTGAGATGTGAATGGCGTGGCGCATATTGTGAGAGTCAGAATTACATGGGCTCTGGGGTTAGACAAGCAACACGTGACTCAACCTCTCTGAGCCTTCCTTTGCTCATCTGCGGAATGGGTACAAGGGCAATTTTCTACCTGATAGGATCCTCATGAGGGTCTTTGTAAAGAGTCGTACCTGATTCATGATGAAGGCTTTGAATATTTTCTAGAAATGCCAAATGCAGCTAAATCTTACTTGCTTGCCTTGAAGAAAAAATTTTGAAAATCAACTTCCACAGTAAATTTGATAAATAGAGCTTATAACTTCCAACAGTGGTTCTCGGGGCCAGTGCAGTGGTTAAGTTCACAAGTTCTGCTTCTCGGCAGCCTGGGGTTCGCTGGTTTGGATCCCGGGTGTGGACATGGCACCGCTTGGCAAGCCATGCTGTGGCAGGCATCCCACATATAAAGTAGAGGAAGATGGGCACAGATGTTAGCTCAGGGCCAGGCTTCCTCAGCGAAAAGAGGAGGATTGGCGGCAGGTGTTAGCTCAGGGCTAATCTTCCTCAAAAAAAAGCAAAACAGTGGTTCTCAAACTTGCACATGCATCAGCATCACCAGCAGGATTTTTAAAATCCAGATTGCTTGGCCCCACCCCCAGAGTTACTGATTCCCTAGATCTGGGCCGGGCCTGAGAATCTGCATCTCGAACCAGCTCCCAGGTGATGCCAATGCTACTGGTCTTGGGACCACACTTTGAGAAACATGGATTTCAAGCAATCCTATGCTTCTAAAGCAGAGGAGAATCATTTCTCTTCTTATTCATATTTCTTTCTCCCTAATTTTTATTTTCAAGCTTAAAATTTTTGTCTTTGAGGTTAATTAGAAAAGAAGGTTTCAGTGCATCTGGTGTGTGTGTGAATTGGACCCAGCTCAGGGATTTTGCTCTTCCGTTTAATCTTGGCTCATCCCTGTGGACCCATGAGTGTCAGGGCTGATATTTCTGATTCCCTCCTTGTGCCAATTTGACGCTCCTCTGCCCAGCCAGTCCTGGTGTCACATGCCCCCGCGTCTCCTCCATCACTTGACAGGAGACACATTCCCAGTTGAGGCTCCAAAAATAGGATTACTCCCAAGACTAGAGAAAGAAAATTTTTTTGAAATATTTTCTTAAAATTAAACTTTATCATCAACCTGTGACAGTTGGTTGTATGCCAGTAAATCAGGTGAGGTTGTGTTTTCTGTTTTATTGTACATTTGGTTTAGCTGCTCGAAATCAGTTTCACAAAACCTTACTCCACATAATAGGATTCATTTCTTCATTTATTCCCTTATTTGTTCAGCAAGTGTTTATTGATTATCAACTGGGCGTAGAACTCTGTGGTAGGCTGAGAAAATAAAGACAAAAATAGATATTGCATATTCAGGCAATAAGAAATTTATAACGGGTTTGAGTTGTTTGACGACAAAGACATTTATGATCTCTGTCTCGCGTGGCTCTCCCCTTACTTGGTTAGGTTGGCGTTGGGTTGATTTCGTTGTTGTTGTCGCTGCTCTTTGTTTTAGGGTGGTATTTATATCCTGCGCAGCGATCCTTGTAAGTAATAATACATAATAGCCAGATTTCTTGCGTTCTCACAAAGATGAACGAGATATTTAAAGAAGCTTGCAATTACATAGAAAAATTAAACATCTAAAAATGTATCTATAATGCAATGTGATGAGGAACAGCAGAAGTAGCTCAGTGAGGGGAGTGAAAACTTATTCTGGCATTAAGTGTTAAAGTCCACTTGCCTTCACGCGGCTCCAGGAAGAGCAGCCTCCCAGCAGACTGAGACACACCGTAGCACAGAGCTTCCCTCCGTGGGTGAGAAAGCCACGCCGGCTGCTATCCAGCTGGGTGCCTTTGGCTAAGATCATTTAACCTCGTGAGCCTCAGTTTCCGCATCCAAAAAACAGAAATAACATTATATCCCAGGCAGGATTGTTGAAAGGGACAAAATGAGATAATATTTGAAAAGCACTTAACATACTGTCTGACAGATTATAAGTACTTAATAAAATTATGGTTGCTTTAATTATAATTATCACAATGTCGATGGGCGTCATAGGATACAAAGGGGATTGAATCAAATCTGGGAAATTAAACCAGTTTACGGTCTGCGTGTCTGTTTAGTGCGGAGTGTTCAGAGCCTTCCATAAGCAAAGGTGTGGTGTGAATCAACAGGAGGAACGTTCTCTGCTGTATTCCCTTTATCCATTGTGCGCCTGTCAGAGCTGGGGTTCCACGGATCACTTTGTGGTTCCTAGCCCCCTAGATTAGCCCCTTCAGCCTGGAGGACTATATTTGCCTGATAATGGTACTGCCTTTATATTTCACAGTTGAAAGCTTACCACGAATCTATGCTTCCAGTTCAAAACGGCGCCATACTGTGCTGCCCGCTGGACCAGCCAGGGTGTGATGCAAGCTCCTTCTGAGGAGCCAGCGTAGAGGGATCTTCTCATCTTTATCTTTGCGACTTTATCTACGGTGGCCTCTAAGGGTCTTGCCCATGCCATCGCAGCTGTCTGTGGCAGAGCTGAATGAATTCTTGCGCTTTGAGAAACACTAGGAGATGCTCCAAGAGAAGCCTCAGTTGGCAGCTGCAAGTATGCAGAACGGGCGTATTAAGGCGCGACGATTCACTGCAGACAAGATCGTCCGCTGTTAAAAAGATTGACTGGGAGACGCTTTTAAATTACACACGTTCCTAGGCTTGTGCGTATCTGAGAGACTGACTCAAAAGTGAGCTGTTTCGTATGCGGGGTGCTCATTCCTGAGTAAGTCCGGGAGAAATCAAAGCGGCAGTTCGACTTACCTTTTTTAATGCAAAAAATACCTTTTCAATGTTAACATTAGAAATTGGCCCTGCTTGTTCCATTCTGACATTGCTATTTTTGTGCCTTTTCTTCTAATCTGTGTCCACTTGCGTCCTATATGCATCGTTTTATGTTTCACTTCTTTACCTAACGTATCATAAGCATGTCCCAGGTTGCTGTCCAGTCATTATAATTATAGCCTTTAATGACTCCATGATGGTCCATCAAGTAGCTGAATCTAATTTATTTGGCCATTTTTCTATGGCTAAACATTAGGCCATTGATTTTTCAGACTTTTCTAGCTGAAGAAACTGTTTTAAGGAACCGTATGTAGAACCTGAAGATATTCTATTGATTCTTTTTTTTTCTTAAATATCCAAAGCAAAACATAATTAGTTTCATGAAAATACTCTTAGGCTATAGTAATGAGAGCCAAGATCCCGTTACTGCTGCCTCACACCTAATCCCATATCCCTAGTCAGAGATAATCCATGTATGTATTTAATTTCTGTCCTTCTAGACATTTTTATCTGCATTTACAAACAAAATAGACACAGTTTATATAATATATGGGATTACATGGAGCATACTGTTTTTAAGTTGCTTTTTCCCCCACTTGATATGTCTTGATGATATTCCCTATCATTGCTCTTAGATCTGCCCCATTCTTTTTACCTGCTACATAATATTCCACAAGAGGGATGTACCCAGGGTTCCTCCTCAGGCTTTTCCAGGTAGGCAGGTAGGCTGTTTACCATTTGCTGTCATTACACACAATGATGCAGGGTGTCCCTGTAGGTGCTCTGGGTCCTTTTAGCTCCTGCCAAGACCCCCTTGTGGTGGTGGTTCCAGGAATGAATTTAGAAAATCCCCATTGGGGAGGCTTCCTGTTATGGGCTGTTGTAGCTAATGGTGCAATGAACATCTATAGCATATACTTTTTTCCCTTCCTTCTTCTGAATTTCATCGGGAAAAATGACTGGACATAGGATGAAGGAGGCAAGGGATTAGTGGCACTTTTGTGATGCGTGATACCTACTGTTTTCCCAAAATGGTTTTACCAGTTGCTCTGCCTATAGCGCCATGTGGAGGATTCATTTTCAAAGTCCCCTGCTCTGCACCCAGGGGTGTTACACGTGGTTCAGTGGCTCCCAAACATGTATGCATCTAAAGCGAGCTTCTGTATTCCTTACTCTACAAGCTGTGGCTTTAACTGCTTTTCTCGAAAGCGTCTAATGCATTTTCCAAATGAAGTAACAAGAGTAATAGCAGCAGCTCACACTTACTGAGAGCTTTCTATGTAACAGGCGTGACGGTGATGCCTCTGCAAATACTTTATCTTATTTAATTTTCAAAAGTAGCCTATCCGATAGGAGCCATTATTATCCCGTTTTCTGATGTAAAAACTGACGCTCAGAGAGCTTCAGGGTTTGCTCAAGGTCACAGACCTAGCAGGTTATGGACTTGGGACATGGACCCAGTTATTGCTGACTACAGAGCTCGGATGCTTACTCAGGGTGCGGTACAACTCAGACCACATGGGGTGGGGCAAGGAAAGGGGTGTGACCCAAGCAATTCACTAAAAGCCCCTCTACCTGCATAGCCCTGATGTATGGACCCAGACATTCAATCAGCAACCAATATTTTCAGAGCATCTAAGATGCACAGAGCCTGGTGTGAACACTGGTCCACCTGGGGGGTTAGGAGAGGACCCCCCAGCCCCACCCATTCTGTCCTGTTTGCCCATTCTCAGCCTGTCTTTCTTTGGCTTCCAGAAGCCATCCTCCCCAGGGATTTGGATGTGTGTTCTAGTGCACTACCTCCTGGATTTTCTCTTCTCTAAATATTTGCTCTTGTGTATTCCCGCTCTGGAGCTCCAGCCATTGCTCCAGGCAGATTCTTCATTTGCTCTTCACTGCTTCCAGCTGCATTTTCCCCAAGGCCTTCTGGTATCAGCAAATCCCTGGGTCACCAGGAACCTCAAGCTTTGCAATGTGTCCTTCCTCAGAATCCTTTACATCAGCGGCTTTAGGAGAGTGGGTCGCTGTTGCTTTTCAGTTAGTTGTCCTTTGTCACACAGGGCAGCATCCCGTCCTGTCAGCAGCACTGTGTTCCCTGGGGACAAGGTCTCACTTGCTTTCTCTGTGCTAGCTGGAAACAAACCACTCCTTGAATTTCACCTTTCATAGCTCTGGAAGCACGGCAGGCTAATGCGTCCAATTAGTTGCCTGGACAGTGTTGAAGAAGAGGCTTATTACATCCACACAAACATTCAGGGCTAAGGGGGAGCAGTCCCCGTGCATCTTACGCCACTGTTTTCAGGGAGTTGGCACTTGTTCTGGGCCTTTCTAGACTGTTTGCAGCAGCTGACCCTGGCTTGTTCAGAAGTTAGGACGTCTGCGTTCCCCATTCAGGGTATACTGATGGGAGGTTGAATACGTGCCAGGCACTGGGTGCTTCCTGCTGGCCATACGGCAGAGAACAGGGCCGATGCCTCCCCTGCTCTCTAGAAACCACCAGACAAAATGGGGAAGTCAGGATGTGGCCATTTCAGAGGTCTCTGGAAGTTTAACTAAATTGAGTGTATCAGGGCCAAATACTTGGAGAAGGAAAGAGAAGGACTGATTGAGAGCAGTGGGGCCCTGGGTCAGCTACCAGGGATACAAAAACCAAGCCACATGGCCCCTGACTTTGGAGAACCCCAAACTCTGTTTGAGAAAGCTGCGTACGAGATCAATTACAGTGGAACAGGAGAGGCGCTGTGACGGCAGCATGCACGGGGAACCATGGCTCCATGGAATGGACGTTTCACCCTTTTGTGCGTTCAGAGGCGGCTTGCAGGAAGAATAGATACTTGAGTCACTTTCAAGAGTTTACCAGATGGGCTAAAGGGAGGAAGCTTATTTCAGACGCCAAGAAAATACATGCAGAAGCCCAGGGCAGGGCGCATTTGGGGAGCAGTGAGTAACTGGATGTAGGGGAATAGACATGTGGGAACCTGTGGGAGCTGAGCCCAAACATCACAAACGATCTGTCGAGACCTGACTTTGCCTTTGGGCTTCGTCCCAGAGGTGACGGAGGATGAGCCAATGCACCTGGCACAAGCCCTGCCACTGCCACTTAACCACGTGGCCTTGGCAAGCTGTCATTAACCTCCCCAGCTTCCTCATCTATTAAATGGGAACTCTAACTGCACTAACGCCATGAGGTTGTCTGAGGGATTCAACCAAATCATGCACAGGAAACCCTTAGCACCACGGCCTCTTAATTAAGTGTTTAATAAATATTAGCTGTTAGTATTACTACCAGTATTGTTAATGTTTGTCTTTATCACCACGGAGGGCAGCTAGGTGGAGTGGGCAGTGATGGGCTTTGAAATCAGTTGGACCTGGGCTCAAATCCTGGCTCTGCCATCACTCACGGCACGGTCCCAGGCATGTCACTTAATCCCCCTGAGCCTCCTTCCTCCCTTGCCCCTCAGTTAGGGAAAGCGTGTGCCCACCACCCGGCCCCGTGCTCACTCGGCACATAGAGCTTCACTCGTTGACAGGTGTTATCATTGTCATCTATCTCTGTTATCCTCAGCAAGGACAATGTTCACAGTAATAGTCAGCAGGGAGTAATTCAAGGCGGACTCTGTTTTGGAGAGGTAAATGAAGGGCTTGCAACTGGAGAAGAGGAAGCCAGCAGGCCAGGCCGGGCCGTTGGTTGCCAAACCTCTCCACATAGGAAATACCTGGAGGGATGTCTTAAAAATGCCAGAGCCTTTCCCCAAAATTCTGATTTGACAGGTCTGATACAGTGCCCCTAAATTTGCACTTTAAGTTTGCCCCAGGGAAACTGACTTCTCCGCAGGTGGCAGGTCTGGGGACTCTCCCTTGTACACAAGTGGTGAGGCTGGCCTGGCCTGGGCAGAAGCAGAAGGGGGAGCCAGGGGCAGAGAGGGGACTGCTCTGGGTGTCTTAAGTATGGCCCTCGGGCTCTTACTCTATCAGAGGTCAAAACTCACCCATCACCTCCGTTCCCCAGGGGGAACGCATCACTGCCATTAACAATTCATATGCATTCCTTTATAGGTATTTCCTTTTTCTTATCTATACACACATATCTACAGACAGGGCTTTATTTTGTTTTGACTTGATTTTACAAAAACGTGGAGATATAGAATGTAGTTTATCTTATAACATGTCTCCTCCCCCCAAAAATTGTGATCATGTTTCCATGACAATACAAATTCTTTCTCTCTTTTTTAATAGCTATATAACACTGTAATTTATTCACCCATTTCCTATTCTCGCGTTTCTTCCTCTTGTTTTGCAAACCCGAGCAATCCAGCATCAATCTTCTTCGTGAACTATCTTTACACACTGGCACTTTCAGTCGTATTGGGTCCATTCCCAGTAGTGGGACTGCCTGTTTCTGATGCTCAGGCCCCTGATCCTGGACTCCAGTACCTGTTCTCTCCTCCCCTGACCCAACCCGATTTTGATGAGATTTCAGTTTCATACCACAGTTGTAAGAATGAGAAAACAGCCACCAGGGACGGCCCCTGGATAGTGTGGAGAAATTTAATTTATCATACAAAGACAGTGTCTTTACAGACTACGAAATGGCCATTTTTCATGGATTTTTTTCTTTTTGTTTGACATCTCTACTGTCGATCCCAACGTAAACGCTTGGTTTTTGCTCTCTGACTAGTCTAATTTAAATACCAAAATGGCCAGCTGCACAATAGAAACTTTTTTTTTTTTGTCTTGTAAATACAGCAAAGTTGTGTACAGGATTCCCATTTCACAGTTTCATAAAAAGAGGGAAAAAATCTTATCGTAATGAAAATAACAGAACCGAGAAAATCCACTGGCATTTCATCCACAAATACTTTGTTAGCATTGGCATGTAGTAATGCCTTTGATAAGAAACCCACCTAGACCACCTTGCTTATCCTTAAATAGCTCTAAGGCCTTTTTTCTCAGTAGGCTTTCCCCTGGGAGGGAGGACAGAGGGAACCGGCCTGGATTATCGGGCAGAAACACATGACTGGAAATAATTGGCTCTCTCATGTTTCGTGAGCCTTAACCTCATACTTCCAAATGTTTATTTCCTTTATTTCAAAATGTTTATTTACTTTTCTCCATTGACTTTAATTAATTTTGCCTTTGGCTCATAAACAGGTGAAACTGAAAACTTTTTTATTTGCATTTTTATCTTGAAGCAAGCTAACTAATTAAACTTCCTAATGTGGTTTCACTGCCGTCCCAGAGCCATAGGAAAATGGCTGACAGATTCAGAGATTTGTGACTGTTTTTTCTAAGGAAGAAGTGACGAAGCTTTTGGAAGTTATGATGGTTCTATGGAAATGCTAAAGGTAAAACCTGTGTTAAGGTTCTCTCCATCACAGGAAGAGAGATGAGTAAATGAGGTACGAAAAGAGGTAAAAGGAAGGGTCTAGAAACTACATACCAGGGTGCTTCCCTTGAGTTCTAGAAGAAGTATAGAATGAATTAATATGGAAATGGATTGTGAGCATATATCTTTCAACAGTGTTAGTCAACTGGTAGAAAAGAGAATGCCCACCAAGGTGTAACATATGTAGACTTCAGCCTGATTCATGAGTTCTTCTACGAAACCATAGGAATTTTTTTAAAAAACGAGAACACCTTTTTTAAAAACAGGTAAAAATTCAAGTCACTATCTTAGAGAAGATATTTTGTAACAAAATTAATTGAGAAGGGCTAAGTAACCAGAGTATATAAAAAAAACCCTAAACTCAGTAAAAAATAGAGCAAAAAGATATTTTTTAAATCTAAGAGATATAAACAGTCATTTCACAGAATAAGAAACACAAATGACCAATAAACGTATAAAAATCTGTTCAAACTCATTGGCCATCAGTGAGGTTCGAATAACATCCACAATAAGGTATAATTTTATGTCTACTTGATTGGTAAATATTAAGTCAAGAAATACCAAGCATTGGCAGTAATGTGAGAAAACAGGGACTCTCTTCACTGCCGTTGGGAGTGTAAATTGGACCAACTCAGAGGAACAGCGTGTCATCATCTGCTGAAGGTGAAGCTGTATAATCTATTCCTGGGTCTGTCCCGCGAGGAGCGTCCACGTGTGCACCTGGACGCATGGACGAGGATGCTCCTCGCAGCATTGCCAGCAGTAGCAAAAATAGGGAACGGTCTCCATGCTCCCTAAACACAGCCTCGCTGAATAAATGACAGCACAGTCATCTGAGGAACCGCTCTGCAGCACTGACAGCCGATCTCCAGGACACGCCGTGCCATGAAAAACACAATTTGCAGAAAAATACATACACATGATTCCACTTATAGGGAACTCAAAAACATGAAAACCTAAAATGTTTAGAGACCGATAAGGAGTAAAACTATGAAGCAAAACTTGATTAAGAGATACAAAATTCCTGATAACCATTTTCCGTGGATGAGCTCAGGGGAACACGCAGGGCTACCATCACATTGTACGTGACGTTTCCCAAGCCAGGTGGTGGCTAGAAGGGTGACTGTGTTTTTTTCTTATACCTCACTCTGTGTTATATGTGTATGTGTGTATGTACCTACGTGTGTACATATTTGTTCGTATATTCCTGTGTATGTATGAAATGATTCATAATTTTAAAAAGGAAAGAGAGAAATATGGGTTAGATGACATTTATCAGGCACTAATCTTATCTCGTCCAACATTTATATCAATAACTTATCAAAATCATGGCGCATCCAGAATAGATGAGGGATAGCTAAGAGGTCAGATGATCGAATCAGATTTCCTTAAAGGCGCCGACACGCCGCAACCACGAACAGATGATTTAATGTCACTGAGGTGAATGTAAAGTCTTCGCCTTGAGATTCTTCAAAGCCAGCTCACTAAATCAGGGTGAGATCCCTTATATTAAACAGCAATTCACGTGAAAACACTATCAGGGTCTTAGCTGACCAGGGGCTCAAAAGGAGCCTTCTGTAGAAGTGCCCGCGCGGAGAGCTAATTTCCACTTTAGGAGCAGTGAGCATCTGCCCACAGCCAGCACAGGTCAGGCCACATTTGACATGTTTTGCTCCCAGCACATTAATCTGAGTAGGAAGTTGACAAACTGCAGCAAGCTCAGAGGATGGTGGTTATCAATGAAAGAGACATCAGCATATAAGTTTTCAGTTCATCGGAGGGGGCTGTGGAAGAGCCAGAGCAGAACCAGAGGTTTCCAGAAGATTGGTTCTGGCCCAGTGTGCACAAGCTCTCACCAATGGTCCGAGATGCCCAAGAGAGCAGTGGGCTGCCTTGTAAGGTGTGAGATGAGGTCTTGGAGGTGTTCAAACAGAGACCAGATAACTCACTCTGCCTACAGTCGCACAGAAAGGTGGACATGATGGCTCTGATGTCCCTTCCACCTCATGGCTTCCTTGAGTCTGTAAGAAAGACCAAAGAGAAATCTCAGAGGAAAACAGGAAGCCATTTTGGCTTATCAGAGATAAAAGCAGGGGGCGGGGAGCTCTGGACAAGGAAAGACCTTGGGCTTGGGAGTCTGAAGATCTGAGTTTGAATCTCCCTTGCCTCCTCTTTGACTGTGTGATGTCAATTCCATGACTATCTTTTTCTGAGTCTCAGCTTCTGCTGGTTAAACAAGGATGAGGTTACCCATTTCAGGGAGCAGAGAGGAGTAAGTAAGAAATAGGAAGCACCTGGTGTATTAGCCCTTTCCTACTACCCTGAAAATTATGAGTAAGAATGCTTCCGACACTCTTCACTCATTCATTCATTCATTCACTCACTCATCAATTCATCCAGGAAAGTTGCTGTAATACTTACATCCCAGGGAGCTGGTGGCCTCCTAGCCATGGGGAATATGCCTGTGCAGATGATAGGCCCTTCCCTCAAGGAGCCTACAGTCTAGTAGCTGAGAGCGACCACTAAGAAGACAATTGCAACCCAATGTGGAAAGGACTAGGCTGAGGATAACCAGGGAGAGAAGTGGGGTCAAAGAGCAGGAATGTATAATCCTGCCTCAGGAAGGAGGTTGGGAACAGACTTCCCAAAGTGTCCAAGAAGATGCGGAGAAATTATTGAGATGAAGCAGGATTGGCATGAGAGGGGAGGGGAACAGTATAAGAGTCCGTGTCTGAAGAAACAGCACGTGCCAAGGCCCAGATATGATATAAGGTCGAGAGTTTGGGGCTGTTCCACTTCATTGCATCAGCCAGAAGGAGTTAGCTTAACCTGCTCTAGCAAACAACCCCGAAATCCTGCGGCTCACAAAAAGTGGTTTATGTCTTCTCATGATCATGTCCAACCAGGGCTGGTTGGGCGCTCAGCTCCAGGTCACCCCTTCTCTGCGATTCAGGCTGACAGAGCAGAGCGGCCACTTTCTAGAACACTGGCAGTCGCTGTGCAGAGGGAGAGATGGCATAGCACGTTACACACTGCCCCTGCGATCTTCCCCTTATACGGGACACACCTTCCCCATGCTTACATTTCATAGGCCAAAGTAAGTTGCCGGGCCACACCTAAATCCAACGGAGGAGGCTAGTCCAGTCCTTCCACGGCCCAGAAGGAGAGCCGGAGGTATTCGTTGAAAGCAGTAATGACCACCACATGCACTAGGGCAGGAAGCGGAGGGGACACGTACAGGGTGGGGGGGGGGGGGGGGGGGGGGGGGGG
>NC_060279.1:74893820-75037317 GCF_021613505.1 Equus quagga
GGGGGGGGGGGGGGGGGTGGAGAGGGACTAAGAGATAAACATCAGCCAGGTCAAAAAGGTCCCTTATGCTATCTATGTTCTAGATTTTTTAGCATATCTAGCAGGAGCCATTGAAGTATATCAAGTCTGGGATTGACACAATTAACTGCTCACTTTAGGAAAGTTAAATTGGATCTAACAGGGATGGTATTCATTCATTTGCTCTGCAAACGTTTGCATCCGTGGTACAAAGCAGACAAAGTCCCCATTACATTTGGTGAAGGGAGGGGGAGTCATCAATCAACAAGCCAAACAGAAGAATTCATAACGTTTCAGATTGTGATAAGTTGTAGGAAGAAAAGTAAAGATGGGGTCACAGTTTCAAGCCTGTTGAGAGAGAGCACCAGTGAGCAGCATTAAGGCGAGATAAGTAGCTGCGTTAGAAAGCTGTTAGGAGGTGGAAGCAACAGAAGTGGGTCATCTCATAGGCTTGTAAGAGGGTAAATGAGGTAGGATATACGGGAATGCCGAGGGCAGGAGGCTTCAGTAAACATTAGTTGAATCTGAATGTAGAGTTGGAATGGCTTTTCTGAACCGTTTTGTCTCCATTGACATAGACGTGACATCAACCCTTTCCAGGAGAGTGGATAACAGACAAGCCACTCAGCTGGTTTATTAAGAAGGAAATTTTCACAAGGGCCTAAATAAAGGTTCAAGCCAGTGGGAGCTGCCTTTCTAATTGATAAGAGCGACGACTCAGAGGTAAAGGAAATGTGAGATGCTTGATGTCGTGTGGCTGCAGCATTGGGGGACTTCTTCAGAACACTCAAAGCAGACCTCCCGCCAGCTAACCGTGAATTGACGGTCTATATGTGACCTTGTGTGCCTTTCTGTGGAATAAGTGGATGAGATTAGAAGCAACGTTGTCTCTTCTACTCCTCTCTCTCTCCATTCCTCACTCTGGCAGTCGGCACAATTCAAAGGCTTATCAGCTGAGGAAGCATCTGACATTCTCTGTCCTCTCCCACTTCCATGCTCTTCTGCATCCTGAGCTTGAGTATCACTGGCATTGTGCTGTGCATGCTGCTGGAATCACAAATGCAGCAAGTTGACGAGTCCCCTAGAAGTGATAGTCCACCCTTTCCCAAAGGCAGGATTCCCTCTGATACCCCACGGCCAGTGTCCTTCAACCTACACACATGCGCTCGGCAGTGGGAGCTCATGGTCTCACCAGACAGCTCCCATGGCCGCCATGTTCTTCCCCAAGACCCACTCACTGGTCCCAACAGGGAGCCACATGGGATTATTCTGTTTCAGTTTAAACATGAATTCATTTGAGCATTAGAAGGTAACATGCTCCCATTTTAAGGCACCTCCAAATCACGTTAGCCTATTCCTTTCTTTCTTTGTATCTTTTCTTCTCTTTTAGTCTTAAAAAGAAGACTCAAGACTTCCAGGCAAGACAGGCCCAATTACTACAATTAGTCCTTATGTTGCAAGACCCCCACCATCAAGACCACCCACTGCCCCCTCTCTTCCTGACGGTCTCCGGTTTGTCTGTTTCCCTCATATACAGGATGAGCTAGGATTCCAGCCATGATCCGGGATGAAGGGTTCTACTCCATAAAACGTACTTCTCACGCAGGCAAGAAATACAACTCATAACAGTTGACGTTCAAAGAAACCATTCTTATCGAGGCTCTTGCTCTCAGTAAACTCCAAAGCCTCTTTCTGCTCAAACGTTTTGTGGTTCAAAGAGGAAAAAAAAATACCCTGTGCACATTTTTCTTTCTTTAAAGATTGGAAAGGAATGAGGAAAAGGCTTGTCTTGTCCATGTTTTTATAAAAATATAAAGCATGTGTCCTCTGTGACAGAGATATTTCTTTCCCTCTAAATCCAGCAGAGCCCATGATGGAGCTTAAGTGTCAGCGAATGTCACACATTCGTCTTCCTGAACCACTTTGCTGCATTTCTGAAAAGATAACTCAGCTTCTGCAGGATTGGAAATCTTGAGGTTTAGGAGCTGGCCCCTCATGCGCTCTGGGAATTGAGCGTGGAAAACATGTCCATCGTTAGGTGACCTCAGGAATGGAATTTACAACCTCCGAGGACGGAGGCCCAGCGCCCATTCTTTACTAAACTGGTACTCAGGAAACTGATCCCAAGACATTCTTTGGGCCATGTGTGTGTCTCTCATGTTTGGGCTCACCCGGTCGCTCTGTCTGCCTCTGTCTGTCTTGTTCTTGGCTGCAGAACACGTGTCCAGCACAGACTCTGAGTCATTAGTCATTAGATGCTCAGGTTCTCACCCCAGTTCCACCAGGTGCTAGCTGTGTGACCTGGAGCCAGTCACCACTATTCCCCCATGGACAACATGGGGAGTAGAATAGAACCTCTGGGGTCAAGTACACACACTAGGGCTCAGCGTGCCTCCCAGAATATCGCGAGCAGCCAGTGTGGTAGGGTGAATCATGGTCACCCAAAGATATCAAGTCCTGATTCCCAGATTTTGTAAACATGACTTGATTTGGAAGAAGAGTCTTTGCAGATGTGAATTAGTTGAAGATTGTGAGATGAGGAGGTTACCCTGAATTATCGGGGTAGGCCAGTATAATCACAAGGGTCCTTAGAAGAGAGAGGCAGAGGGAGATAACAGACACACAGAGAAAGACGCCCTGTGAAGACAGAGTAGAGAGAGATGGAGCCGCAAGCCAAGGAATGCCAAGAGCCACCAGAAGCAGGAAGAGGTGAGGAACAGATTCTCCCCTAGGCCTTTGGAGGGACCATGACGCTGACGAGACCTTGATTTAAGCCTCCCAGCCTCCAGGACTGTGAGGGAATAAATTCCTAGAGTTTTAAGCTGCCCAGTATGTGCCAATTTGTTACAGAAGCCCTAAAAACCTAACACAACCAGCAAAGGGTGAGCCAAGAGCATCACTGGGATAAAGCTCTGAGGGGACAAGAACCCAGTCACCCTGTGGGAAGCATATGGCAAATCCTTAACAGATGCTTGCTCTGCTCAGTAATTCAGAGATTACTGGGGGCCGGCCCCACAGTATAGTGGTTAAGTTCCAAGCACTCCACTTCAGCGGTCCAGGTTCACACCACTCGTCAGCCATGTTGTGGCGGCGAACCACAAAAAAAAAGATAGGAAGATTGGCATAGGTGTTAGCTCAGGGCTAGTCTTCCTCAGGCAACAAAAGAGGAAGATTGGAAGCAGATGTTAGCTCAGGGCCAATGTTCCTCAGCAAAAAGTAAAAATAAAAAAATTAAAAATTCACAGATTGCTGCCTTTCTCCCTCTCCCTTTCTCTCCACCTCCTTCTTCTACTGTCTCTCTCTTCCTTTCTTCTGTCTCTGATGCACTCTAACTGCCTGTAAATCATCTCCCACTATAAGCTTTCATCTCTCATTTAACTGCTAGCTGATTCTTTTCTCCCGTTGCCCACAAGGGGTGGGCTTCTGACTGCCCACCTTTTTGGTAAAATGAGTTGCTTAGGATGGAGCAAGTGCACAGAACTGGGCAGCGTATCCTGGTGTGTCCTTTATCTACTGAGATAGCATCTTTGGGTCTGCAGTACTTTCCAGCTTTGCTGGGCCATGTCTGGGAATGGAGTGTGTTTGAGAGGTTGACTTTAGGGGAAGCCAAATGTTAAGAGTGTGGAAGGCAATAGTTGACATGATGGGTGCTTTTTCAACTTGACTTGCAAATAGAGCCTGAAAGTTTCCAGCT
This sequence comes from Equus quagga, assembly GCF_021613505.1. Lineage (NCBI taxonomy): Eukaryota > Metazoa > Chordata > Mammalia > Perissodactyla > Equidae > Equus > Equus quagga. The sequence goes on from NC_060279.1 coordinate 74,897,533, forward strand.
CTTAAAAATCTTTCACGTGCGTACTCTCCCAGCAGGAGGGGAGGAGGAAGACAGCCCGTGGTGCTGTTTTCAGGCCTTAATACCTCTTTGTGCTCAGTAAATGGGCAAGTTATTCTGTGGAAGAAAATGTTTTAAAGACTTAAATGCTAAGAAATAACCAAATAGGGGACAAGCAGACCTTTCTCAGTCAGTAATGCAGGAAGAAACAACTTGAGACTGTCTGCTGCCCTAAATCTCAGCTGGGAGTCACTGAAGACGTTCATGAGTCCCCTTATGTCAATGAGGATCCACAGTGCCCGCCAGGCGATGCCTTCAGAGCGACCTTGAACATGATTTTGTCTAGCGCGTGCATCACACTGCCGTGCAACTTTGTGTTTATGCGGCTCCCATCTCTCCCAGTAGAATGTGGGCAAGTGGAGAGGCCCAGACAGTCTTATTCGTCTCAGCATCCACAGTCCGAGCCCAGGACCCGCCATGACGTCAGCCCCATAAGAATGGAGTCGAACTAAATGGAATGTCTGCAAAACACAGGCAGACTTCTTTCCTGGAGAGGGGACAGCACAGCTTGTGTTTGAAATGTATGAGATTGTTAGTTTGTGCAAATAGCCAAGGATGCATTACACGCTGAGGAGTCGGCTGTGGCGTCTCCAAGCCCCTATGGTAACGCGGGCTGGTGGACCATGAAGAGACGCTTCCAGGGTGTCATATTTGACTCCTGTCGTTTTCATAAATCTCTTTTACCTGTCTCCAAATGGCCTCTAGGTGACTCTCCCCTGTAACAGGCAACTTCTACAGTGCAAGGGGTCCCATTTCAGATCTGTGCCGCTCTCCTGGGCCTTTAATTGTAGTGCATCACCCACAAACACACACACACCTTCACTTTGACATTCAGCTATCTGTGTATTTCCTGCCTCCAGAACCCTCTGCCACCACAGTCCTTATAAGAGAGACGCAGGAGGGTCAGGGTCAGAGAGGGAGGTGTGCTGATGGAAACACAGGTCAAAGATTTAGAGAGAGATTTGAAGCTTCCATGTTGCTGACTTTAAAGGTGGAAGAAAGGGCCAAGGGGCCAAGAAATGCATGTGGCCCCTGTACCAGCGCAACGTTCCCTCTGCCTCCTTGCTCATGACATCAGCCCTTTGGCTACCGGAAGGCGGCTCTCCTTGCCGTCCCTTTGCAGGGCTGTAGTGGACATTTACGAGTTGATCTTAGCCAATAGGACAAATTTCAGAAAGGACAGACAAGGCTAGGGGAAAGATCAAGATCAATTTGGCATCTTGCGAGAAGGGGCTGCATTTTAATGATCTCTGAGTCACCCAGTGCATGAATATTTGTTGAAATATTGTTGAGGCTTAATATTGAATTAAAATGATAATCAGCTCCCTTGTACTTGATAGTCTGCCTCTATTTATACAACCTAAGAGTGCTTAAAGTGAAAAGAACCATTTCACACTCACCTTGCATTCGTCTAAGACTTTTCTTCTCCTTCTTTATCAAAAGTGGAGCCCTGAGTCATACCTCTCCCATCTTGTAATAACAACGACAAACTCGAGAACACAGTGCCCTGGGCTGGATATTACATATATTAACTCAGTTAATTCGCAAAACAACCCCATCAGGTGAGTACCATTATCCAGGGAGCATCCATGAACTAGCCTGAGTCATGTGCCTGTTGGCCCTCTCGGCTTGGGGAGCAGGTGCCTTTGGTCTCTTCCCTACCAAACTATTTCCAAGAAGAGAACATTCCAATCGAGAAAAGCAGCACCATTAGGAGGCCGAAATGCACTCACAGGGAAGACAACTTAAAAACATAAATGAGGGGCCGGCTCCATGGCCGAGTGGTTAAGTTCGCGCACTCTGCTGCGGTGGCCCAGGATTCGGATCCTGGGCGCGGACATGGCACCGCTTGTCAGGCCACGTTGAGGCGGCATCCCACATCCCACAACTAGAAGGACCTGCAACTAAGATAAGATATACAACTGTGTACAGGGGGGGTTTGGGGAGATAAAGCAGGGAAAAAAAAAAAAAGATTGGCAACAGTTGTTAGCCCAGGTGCCAATCTTAAGAAAAAAAAAAAAAGTGTGCCTATTCCTAAAAAAGAATAAATGAAATGAGAAAATATTCACTCAGTGAGCCAGATGCTGGTAGATCTATTCTCCATTCACTCCATCACTAAATATCTACGGAGGACCTACTGTGTGCAAGACTCTGTCTACTCAGTGGAATACCGGGTGAATCAAGAGTGTGTCATTTAGTTTTGTGTGTCTAAGTTATTCCCTGAGTGGTGTCCTGATGTCCTGGAAGAGGTAAGGCAGCTTTCAGAAGTGAACCACAGCGAGCGGAAATGACTCTTCAGTTGCCCAGGGCAGGGACCGCCAGGGAGAAGCTTTGCCACTCTTCTCCAGGCTGCGAGCCCAGACGTCCAGAGGGCTCCCTCTTAGATCTCCATCCCAGTGCATTTAATTTCAGATTTGTGTGACCCTGATAAAGCTCCTTCATCAAGTTTTATTCTTCATAAAAGATCCATTTCCCCAGACTCATAAAGCAACTCCTTCTAATTCGGTGTTATTTTATAAATACTTTCATTGCTAGCATCAATCACAGGCAGCTGACTTCCCAGCCGTAAAACAACAGCTTGCAACATCACCATGTTACCCAATATGTATTTACTTATCAAGCTGAAGAACACATGTTTGCAAAATCAGCAACATTACGGCTCTACCAGTAATTTCCCCGCACTTTCTTCCCATTGAACGCAGAGTCTCGAGTCTCGGATGTGCAGTATTTCAGCATCCTGGCTCATTTGTATCTTGTTACTGCCATAATCGCCAGCCCTCCCATCCCCATGCAAACCTCCCTGAGCCCCTCATTGATCATGCCTGTGGCTCCGGACAGGTTCTTTACCTAACAGGTGCATTTCTGGAGCCGTCGATCATTGGTCCTTCACTGCAACTTGGGGATGCAGGCCCTGATTGTCCTTGGGCTCCCCAAAGTGGCTTAAAGATGCCCCCAGACAAGCTTTAGTGGGTGAGGGTAAAGGTGTTCTCTAGCCAGTCTGCAGGGAGAGTTCTCGAAAGTTAATTATTCCATCTGCAAAATGCAATTTGAAATGCCTAAGTGGCATGAGCTGGGCTGGAGAGGAATGAGAAAACAGCATCTGGGCTCCGCCACTTGCCAGCTGGAGAACCCGCTCGATGGGTGAGTCATTTCACCTCCATCCACCTCCGCTTCCCTCTCTGTAAAATAGGGCTGATGACACCTACCTCACAGGACTGTTGGGAGGATTAAGTGTAATCCTCTGTGTAATGACAATCTGTGTAATGGTGGGAACACGCAATAAAGGCTAGCTCTTCTTGAGTTACAGAGTCTTACGTGGGCCCTCCTAAGAGCTGCTTAGCTGCTCACCAGCAATGATCTTGGGCAGGTTATTTGACTTCTCTGAGCCTCTGGTTCTCCTTCTTTAAAAATGGAAATGACCTAATTACCCTAGCAGGGCTATTATAAGGACTGCTCCTGGCACACAGTAGGTCCACGTAGGTCCGCGCATTAATTTTCCTCTCTGTGGAACTGCTGCAAAGGCTGCCTGCCTCATCAGGCCCCCTATATTTGACATGCATCTTCAGACCAAGCTTACACAGTGGCAGCTATCGGCCCATTTTACAGGTGAGAAAATGGAGGCAGTGTGAGCTTGCATATATTGCGCAGATCACATAGCCAACAAGTAGAGGGTCAGAGTCTACATCTGCCTGGCCCCCTGTCTATTCCCAGGATTTCACTCTCCAGACCCCACACCAGGCCAGTATATTCAGAATCTCCGGGGATGAGTTTCCAGCATCAGGAGTATTTTAAAATCTTCCCAGGTGATTCAAATGAGCAGCCAGGTTTGAAACACATGGCCCCATGCCATATGCCCTCAGTGTCATACTGGTGTGTGACCCACATCTGGTGGGACCCAGATTGCGGAGGAAAAAACTAGGAAGAAGGAAGTATCTAATTAAAAAGAAGGTGACCTAGGATCCAGCAAATCAAGGCAGAGACCAGGAAAACAGCAGCTCTCTGGTGTCCAAATCAAGCTCAAGAGCTGGGAGCCAGAGATGAGTGAAGCTCGAGCCTATCCCCCAGGGCAGGAACCCTGAGCTCTGGGAGGCAGGGACCGGCACCTGAGCAGGTGGGACGTCACTGTGTGTCTGTGGCAGGCACTGTTTGACTTCTTGCGCTGTTACATATGCTTCTCATCTGAGAGATAAGCACAAAACTGTTGAGGGAGCCAAGAGTTCTATAAGCAGTAGCAGCGGGGGCCCATTGATGGAAATGAAGGCCTCTGCACTGGGGCTGGATTGACAGAAGGCAGGATCACTGGGGCCCAGATGCCCACTGCCCACTGGGAGTCTAGGTGCCCCTGGACATTTCCAGGCCTCTCGCAGGCCTGGCTCCTGGCTCTTGACCCAGACTGGCTGCATAATTTGCAGGATGAAAATGCAGGGCCCCTTGTTCAACAATTTTTAAGAATGTCAGGAGGGTGGTAACGCAGCATTAAACCCAGGACAGGGCCCTTCTGGGCACAGTGCCCTGGTGACTGCACAGGTGACATGCCCATGCAGCCACTCCTGCTCTTGAGCTGGCCTTAGACACCAGATCTGGCCAAGGGATTGCAGGCAGTAGCAACGTGTGCCATTTCTGGCTGACACATTTCATGAGTCAACAGGTGGCTTTGCAACTCTCTGCTTGTCCCTCAACAATCAGGAAATCATGTGGTCCCAATGGCAAGGCTCGAGATGCAAGGGTTTGGATCCCTAGATCGCAACTGGGAAGGAACTGCCCTTGGAAAGGAGCCCCCAAGGTGGACTGGATCTGCGGGAGAAGTTGACCGTATATGTTAAGTCATTGAAATTCCAGGATTGGCGTGTTAACTCAGTCCAGCCTCGCCTAATAAAATCTGTGTTTTTAAATAGCAAAGCTGTTTCACCTTTGCCCTGAAAATAGATATAAATGATAGGGGCAATAGGCCTATTCTTGGGAATTTACCTGGGAATTATTATTTAGGGTGAGTGAGGCATCAATCATTTATCTGTTTCCTATTCCACCTTCACCATTACCTTAAGCGGTAATAGAAGAAAGAGGACAATAAAACTCTTCATCTTTTATTCATTCATTCACCTTATTCACTTATTTATCCTCACATGCATTCAGCAAATGTTTACTAAACTCGCTACATACAAAGGATTATCCTGGTAACTTTGAAGATTTTCCTGCTTTGAGTTATACAAAATTTAACCGGAAAAACTAAATGATGTTAGTATTAGTATTTCTTAAACATCATATACTATGTATATTTGCATATTCAATAGTGTTAATATTGGAGCTACAGTGTGGGGAACAAATACAGAAGAGGCGGTCTCCCTGTCCTCAGTGAACTTCAAGTCTAGACGAAAGAGTTCCAAAGAGAGGCAAATTGTTGCTTCAGTGGTTTGAGTGTGGGATTCTAAAAGTGCCACCACTTTTAGGGACACTGGTATGAATGACTCTCAGATGGGGTTTCTCAGCCTCATCACCGTTGGCATTTTGGGCGGGATCATTCTTTGTGATGGGGGCTGCCCAGTGCATTGTGGAATGTTTAGCCGCATCCCTGACCTCCACCCACGAGATGCCAGTAGCACCCCCCCCCGCCCCAGTTGTGACACCCAATATGTCTCCAGACATTGCCCAGTGTCGCCTGGGGATAAAATCACCCCCAAATTGAAAACCACTGATCTGAGGAACTATAATTACTTTTAAAAAAAATCTCTTAAATTGATTAAACAATCAAAAAATACACACATAATTTCCTTTTGTTGTTTCTCGAGTTTTGTGGGAAAATATTTCCATATTTTAGAATTTTAGTGACTTCATGCTGATCTAATGCAAAGATTTCTTCTTTTTTTTTAAGATTGGCACCTGCGCTAACAACTGTTGTCAATCTTTTTTTTTTTTTCCTTCCTTCTTTTTCTTCCCAAAGTCCCCTGTACATAGCTGTGCATTTTTAGTTATGGGTCCTTCTAGTTGTGGCATGTGGGACGCCACCTCACCATGGCCTGATGAGCGATGCCGTGTCTGCACACAGGATTGGAACCAGTGAAACCCTGGGCCGCGGAAGGGGAGCGCGCAAACTTAATCACTCGGCCACGGAGCCGGCCCCCAGATTTCTTCTTATTACTTTAGAATATTAGGGATACAGATTCCACTTAAAATTGCTTTTTTGAAGTTTTTAGGCAAGATCCGTTAATCCAGCACAGAGTATCCTGTATGCATTTAAAAGAGCTGCACAGAAAGAAATGCTGGATAAAAAGATCAAATGGAGGTTTTTAATAGGTTTGAGAAAAGTATTACCTTAAAATTCTGGATAAAGCAACGAAATTAGGGCAATAAAGTGAGTTATGACAGGAGGGACCCCAGTTTTAGCCATGCATTACCTTCTATCTCAAAAAGTTATCTTTCCTAAAATCTGGCCTGCTGCAGCTTAATTAAACATGAGCTCAGCAGAGAAGGGGAGCAGAGGCGCCAGGAAAATTGAACGATGAGCAGAGGCGACTGAAGGATTGAACTAATCGTGAGGTAGTTCTGTCACCGCCGTCTCTTTATCAGTGTAAAAATAAACAACCTTTGAAAACAGATGGGAGAAAACCATTGCTCAACTTGTCATAACTTATTACATATTTGCCTGTCAATTTGTACTTAAAAAACCCACTAGCTCCGGGGAGGGAAAGCGAATCTGAGAGGAGAAGTCTATCGCGTTTCCAATCAAGCCTGTGTCATTGCAGCTGCACACAGGCACTTATGGCTGCTATTAAATGAAGTCGGCAACTGTCTCAAAATGTGAGTCGTTCTCATTTTTAAGAGGAGAGTCGCCTTCCTATTTGAAGGTACTTAACTCAAACCCGCATCAGGAATATGTGCTTTGTGCTCGTTTGATTCAGGGCTGCTCCAGAAAGAAATTCATTAGGCCACGGAAACGCTCAGCAGTCAACATATTGCAATGATTTAGCAGTAACATCGTTCGTGGCCCCAAAAGCCCAACATTTGGGAAACAGGTTGCATTTTATTCTCATCCATTTTTTACCTGCACTTGTCCCTTTTTAGTTTGGTCCACCCCCCAAATATGCTCTGCTATTTGTTTTTTAAAATGGCAACTTCCACATTAAAATAAACTCTATTTTTTTAATTATACAATGTTTTCTAGCTTGTATGTAAGTACTAACCCACTTACACTCCTTTGCCAGTTATCTATCGCTGTAGGATGAAACACACCAAAACGCAGTGGCCTGAAACAGCAGCCATGATTTGCGTGTGATTTTGCTCGCTGGGATGGGTTCAGCCAGGGGGTTCTTATGCTGGCCTTGCCTGAGGTGGCCCCCATGGCTGCTGTTAGCTGGAAGCTCAGCTGGGGCTGGTGATCCAAGGTGGCTCAACTTATGTGTCTGGTGGTTAGTTAGGGGTGTCAGCCAGGGAGCCTTAGTTCCAAGACACATGGCCCCTCCAGCAGGAGAGCCCAGATATCTTTAGATGTCAGCTGGGTTCCAGGAGGACAAGCTCCAATGAACAAGCACTTTCAAGCTCTGTTTGTATAATGTTTCCATCTGTCCCATTGGCTTTGGCCAAAGTCACATGGCAAAGCCCACAGTCACTGTGGAAGGGATGATATAAGACTATAGTCGTGAGAAGGTATGATTTGCCGTGGGTCACTAATGGGACAATCTTACTAACTGATAGAAAGATTGTCTCTGGATTCAAGACAATTTAGGTGAGGAGAAATTAACGTGAATATTTGAAAATACCTGAGGAGTTAACTAGATGTTTCCACTTTTGTCTAAGTTAGTGTCCTCCAGTTCTAGGCTAAAGCAACGAAATTTACTTTCTAAGGTAATACTAAGTATTTAATAAAATTATTTATTTTCTTCAATCTTTACTTCCTCCTTTTTCAGAGATTAGTTGCGGCTGCATGGAACAGCAAACCCAAAATGACAATGGTTCAAACAAGATGGGCTTTTACTTTTCTCTCATTTACTTCTTATTCATGGAAACAAAGCTGGAGGGAGGCATTCCAGGCCTCCCCTGAAGCTCCATGGTCATCAGAGACTCAGGCACTGAGATGTCTTCTGTCTTTCTGCTCTAACTTTTCATTATGTAGCTTCCATTTGAAGGGCCACCTCGTGGTCCAAAATGGCTGCTGAAGCTGTAGTCATCACATTTGCATTTCAGGCAGCAGAAAGTGAGGACAGTGGGTATGACAAAAGCACACACATTCTGATTGAGGTCCTTTTGAGGAACCTTCCCAGAAGTCTCCCAACATAATACTTCTTATTATATCTCATTGTCTAGACCTTAGCCCATGGCCACATTAGCTGCCAGGGAAGCTGGGACATCTAGTGTCTCAGCTTGCCAGCAATGTGGCCAGCTGACACCAGGTTTATGTTTCTCAGGAAGAAAGTGAGAATGGGTACTGGGCAGCAACTCACAGTCTGAGCCGTAGTCCCTTTAGCAAATCCTGGCCGAAGAGGTAACAGGCTATGTGACCTTCTCAGTCTTTGTTTCCTCATCTGTGCAATGTGCTTAACAACATGACACACCTCCTGGGATTACTATAGGATCAAATAAATTCGTGCATGAAACGTGCGTCACATATCTACATCACTGTGTCTCTAGCGTCTCCCACTTTGCTGGGCCAGGGCCACACCAGGGAACGCCCCTGTTCCAAAAGGGAGGTGGGAGGAAGAAGGGCGAACTATTTATAGCGGATGTGCCATTTTCTTAAGTTGTAATCTATCACCAGAGGATGCGTTAACAACGTTTAGTTCTTGTCTTTGGGGAGAATTGGCTCTACCTACAGTCAAGGTCAAAGGTTGAAATTGATGAGCCTTGCACCAAAGTCTGCCATAATCTGTTTTGTTTGGCCTTCTTAGTTCTACTCAGTGATCTCTTATTTTTTAAATTAGAACCAGTGTCCGAAGTGTAAATACTTTGACAGTTTATATGAAAATCCAAATTCCCACCTTTTCTTGAACAATCAAAAAGTCTAGCTTCTCCAGACTTGCATTTCAGAAATGCAGCAACTACCTTGATCTAAAAGGCAGCTGCTCCCTTAGGCAGGATATACGCTCTCTAGTTTGCCACAGTCCCCACTGCTCCCAATTGTGTTGAAATCGCTTTATTCCTGCAAGTTACCTGTGTGGGCGTTGGGTGGGGATTTGAGCTTCTCACTCCTGGCCCAGCTCCCATGACCCTACTCTGGGAACAAGGCCAGAGAGTCTCACCCTTGGGGCCAGTGGGTCTGAGCTGCTGACAGAGGAGAAGCCATATGTCTTTGACATCTTCTTCAAAACTCACGTCATCAGGAACTTTCTGGGTCTAATGCACAGCCTGACCACCACATGGAAAATGCAAGAGGAAACTGTGCTGATGAGTGACAATCCCTAGATAATTGGGAGAGAGAGGGAAGGGCCCCTAAAAGGAGCGAGGGTGACAAAGCTAGATATCCCTGGCTTTGCTTAGGTCGAAGGCTGCTTTGCCCCCCTCCCCTCCTCCCCGAAATCACATTGGAAGCACCTCTTCTCTCTGCCACTGTGCGTCCTCTCCTCCTGCCCTCTGAGCATCCACACAGAGCTTCCCTTGACAGTCTCCACACCCAGAGCGGAGAGCCAACCTCCCTCCCCCACTCCACCTGCGAGCAGAATATTTTGGAGATAAGCAGAAAAACTTAAAGTGAATTATGTAAACCGGCTTCCAGCTGGACACCCCTTCAAATGGAGATAAAGCAGGCCTGATGCTAATGTAGGTCAAGGGGAAAATAAGACATTTACGATTCACCACGTGGGTAACTTTTCTGGAATGTGCACACGGCAGGATGCGGGCTGCCCCTGGAAACCTATCAGGTTGGTTTGGTTATCTTTCATCAACTAGTCATTTGACAGTTTCCTTATTCATTCCCTGTACATGGAAACATTGACAAGACCACAGGAAGCTGATTCACGCATGCAAGCGCTCAACAGAAATTTCTGGGCTTGTCTAAGGGAAGAAAGGAATTGTTTCTTTATGAGATTTTAATTAGTTCCCGCTTCTCTAGTTTCTGAGTATCAGTCCTGGAACCAGCACGAGCTGACTTCTGGGTGGCTGGGTCCCACAAGACGTTTTGCTCATCATCCTTGCACACAGCAATGGGTTCCCGGAACTGAGTTGCACATTGTGGTAGTCAATAAAAATAACGATAAAACTTACATCTCTTGAGTATTTACCATCCCCCAGGCTCTGGTCTTTATGGTCATTAATTTATGCATTCTCAGTGGGGTCAATATCACTCCCAAGTGCGAGAAAATTGGTACTTGGGGGGAGATGTTAAAAAATATTAGATATTACAATGGTCTGCGGGCCTCTGAAGGGCCGTAGTACATTAATAGATACACAGTGTCTCTACAGCAGGGGAGTAGGAAAAACTGGTCTAAAAAGACTTGCAGAGGATGATAATTTAAAAGTTGAGAGAGGCTACACTAGTTCATTCGATGCCCACAACAGCCCATTGAGGGAGGTGCTGTTTGTTCATGAAAAAGTTGACGGTGAGCGAGGTAAAGGAATTTGCCCAAGGGTGCCCAGCTGGAAAATGGTGAGGCCAGCATTTCAAATTAGACAGCCCGAGGGGCCAGCCCGGTGGCGTAGTGGTTAAGTGCACACATTCCACTTCTCCCTGGTGGCCCAGGGTTCACCAGTTCGGATCCCAGGTGCGGACATGGCACCACTTGGCAAAAGCCATGCTGTGGTAGGCGTCCCATGTATAAAGCAGAGGAAGATGGGCACGGATGTGAGCTCAGGGCCAGTCTTCCTCAGCAAAAAGAGGAAGATTGGCAGATGTTAGCTCAGGGCTAATCTTCCTCAAAAAAAATAAAATAAAATAATAAAACTAGACAGCCCGCATGCTTAACGGTTCCTCCAACACTGTTCTGCCTTGAATTTGCACCCCTCGGTCTCTCTCTTCACTCTTCAGGACAGTTAGGAGAGAGCTGGGGTGTGTCCACCTGCTTGGTCAGAAAGTAACCTCAGATTGGTGTGACTGGTGGTGAGTTGACTGAGTGGCTGTGGCCTATGTCCCAGGCCACTCAAGTTACGTTCACACCAGCTCTCGCGTCTGCACACTGACGGTCACGGCCTTGAGATGTGTCCACATCTGAAAGCAAACTTGGGCTGTAGGGTGACAGACTCAGTCTGGTTTGCCCAGGGCTTTCCAGGAATCCCCTCAGTTCCAGGCAAACCTCTAGAACTCTCTGGTTGGGCATTTGGAATCAGGATGCCCAGACCCCCTTCAACCTGAAGGGTCCTCAAGAGAAATTTAGTTTCAAATCAACATCAGTCCAAGCAGACATACCCCAGGATGCTAGACTCTAAGGTCTCGCCAGCTTCTATGTCCCTCTCACCTGACTGAACAAGTTGAGATGCCAATAGTCTAAGGGCTTTTATCTGACGTGGGGCATCACCACACAAGGAGTAAGTTATGCAACGCAGTACCCACAGTCACATTCTCTTTTTAGCAACCCTGGAGGCACATCTCTGGTAATAATTCCGTCACAGAGATTGGTGTTTGGGTGGCATTAGAATGCACCACCTTCTCTCAGGAGTTTGATGCTGTAAGACAAGGTGCCATTTTGTCACATCCAAGGCCCGCAATTGGTGATGTCTGCCATCTCTGCTCACTTTGGTTTTTGTGTTACACATCTCCTTGGAAAAATACAGTTGCTGCAGCCGTGCTATCAGAAATCCAGTGCTAAATATAGACGAACAACCATGTCTCGATACATTATTCGCTCACGGGAATATGGTTTTTAAAAAAAAAGGAGTCTGACGCTTTTGATCATGTGAAGGAAATGTGTTGGGATGAAGTCGAGATTTCAAGAAGAGAATAAATCCGTTACCTGTGACACAGAGCGAGCGTCTTTGGAGCCCCCACTCCTGAGGCTGGCTGGCCTTTCACGGAGGCTGAAAGCCCCTCACCTTCAGATCTGCGGTCGGCTTCTCAGGGGTGTGACTCTGCTTGAAGTCACAGGGATGCAAACTTCAAACACCGGCAGCTTTCAGGGTCATAACACCAGGAGGCCCTTTTCTTTCCTCAGAGAAATCCAGTCAAGAGGAAGGGCTGTCTGAGCAAGACAAAACAATCAAGATGGTTCATCAGCCTGTCACTTTGGTGGCCATGTCCCTCCTCAGTAGAAAATGACACAGGACTTGAGACTTTCAACGGGCAGCCTGTGATTCTTTTATTTTGCTTTGGGGGGCTGCTGCTAGTTCATCTGGCTCTGGGAGTGACAGGGTGATTAGCATTTATTTTGACACTCAGGAGAATATTGTGATGCGGAAGAGGACAGAAATATACTATGTGGAGGACCCCACGCATGTCTATCACATAATTATCATTTCTCTGCCATCGGGAAGCACACATAGGTACGAGATAAGCACTGACGGGGAAGCTGCTGGGCTGACGGAAACAAACAAGCCCCTCTTCTTAGAGTCTAGGATGTGGGCTTGGGCAAGGGGTGAGGGGCTGGTGCCACCCACAGGCACTGATACAGCTGTCCCGGTGCCTGCCTACTGAACGTCAGCCCTGACCTTGAAATCGGTGTATGACGGCTGAATCCACTTCCAACAAGGGCCTCCAAGGGGCAGAAAGAACTCAGAGCAGTAAAAAGAGTGGTGGAGAAGCATGCCTGTTGTGAAAAATGTCCAGGCAACATTGTCCCTCTTCTCAGTAGATGGGTCGCCCGTGGCTTCTGGTCAGTGTGGAATAAGGCAAAGCTACAGTGATGGAAGAATGCAATTCTACTCAAAGGACACTGATGGAGGACCTACTGCGGGTCAGATTCTGAGCTTACAAAGATGAACGGAACACTGTCTGTACCCTCCAAGAGCTCACTGTTAGGACCACGTGGCCCATCACGTAAAGATAGTCTTTAAATGAAGAGGTTCCGTTAACAGAGCAGTTTGGGAAACGCTACCCATTCTACTCTCTCTTGGAGATTTACTGCACGTGTTTGCTTGTTCAGGACACTGAGATTCCTCCAGGACGGAAGCCTGCTTAACTGAGGCTGCTGCATGTCCCCTGGATTCGTTTCTCTGCTGAGCCCACGGAACCAGAGTTCCTTGCATACAATTAGGAAATACTGGTTTAGGAGGTTTATCCAGCCACTGCAGAACCTGGAGGTATGAAAATCATGATCTAGGAGAGGGGCTGACAGAGCAGGGTGTTGGGTCCACTACATGGACTGGGGCTCAGGATAGAGCCTTGATCCTAGGGAGAGACTAGAGTGCTGTATGGAGAAGCAGGATAGGCTACAGAAAGTGTGTGTGGGGGGGGTGGGGGGTGTTGGTATAGAGTTATGATCTCCACAGTGGAAACTGAAATCGACAAACTAAGACCGGGGCAACTAGAAGGCAGAGGGTAAGGCAGGGAAACCCAGAGACAATGGGCACCAGGACTCATCCTGCTGTACCAGGTATGGACAACTTACTTCCGAGCTCTTTTATCTGAGGCCGTTGCCTGCACGGCCATGATGGGCTCAGAACCCAGGGCAGAGTTGATAATAAAGGGCATCCTCCTCAGAGCACTAACGCCCCAGGCACTGTGCCAAGTTCTTTAATGTATTGTCCCATAAATTCCTTACAAAGACCCAGAGAAAAGAGTTACCAATACCCTCATGTTTCAAGGGGGGAGACTGAGGCTCAGAGAGGTTGAATAACTTGCTCAAATTCACGTAGTTACTAAAGATCTGAACCTAGACATGTTACCCCAAAGCCATTTTCCTCAATGCTGCAAACCCGTCAACGCGACTTAGGCCCTATTCGCTCTCCATAGAGGTGGGCCTCAGAAGTCAGTCCAGCTGTGTACTCACATCTTGGTTAAGAGGAAGGCAGAGCTTAAGACCAAGTTCGCTGACTCCCTAACAATTCATTAAAATAAGAAGCACTTTCTGTGTAACCTTGAGAATATTCCAGGATAACATTTTAGTATATTATCAAATCTGTGAAAATAACCAAAAAAGACATCATCAATGAATTTCCCGGTGAAAACTAAAATTTGGTTAACCTGAGAGCTCTTTTCTTCCTTCCTCTAATCATTTTAATGCAAGCCACGACAGCTGCAAACCATGATGACTTCATCTTTATACTTTCTTTTGCTTCTTCATCTATGACTTCAATTAAAGGCAGATTAAATAGGGCACTGATTCCATCAATCAAGCGTTCATTAGACACCAACAAAGTGCAGGGCGCTGGGTCATGCCTACCTTGCCGGGAACTGTTTGGTGTGGAATTGATGAGATTGAGGCCTTCATGAATGCCTTTGCCACACCGAGCTTACTTAGCACGTCCCTGGGTGAGATGTGGGCCTGAAAGCTGCCTCTGATTTCTGGCAGCGATCCCCAAAAGGCCTTTTTTCCTAGACCAGAAAGGCAAATATGTGTCACCCTTGAGCTAACTCTGAGGGACTGGGAACGGCTGCCTGGACCACGGGGTTGAGAAAGAACCCTGATTCCATAGTGTGGCTCGGTGGGAAACAGACACCAAATTGTTTGCTGATATCTTCCAAAGGCAAGGGGGCTGCACGTGCCAAGAATTTTCTATTCTAGCAGTGGACCCTGTGGCTTGCCTGGCGACAGTTTCACAAAGAAACAAAGACCGGCAAAGAAACAAGGTAGATGCAGCTGGCGTAATGGCAGCATTGGTGAAATTAACTGAGAATATTTAACAAATCGATCCAACCTGAGGGTGGTCAGATCCCCTTCTTTGCCTGATCAGTCAGACCTGGTGGCTGATAATCTTATTCCAGTGGTGGGGGATAATAAACCAGCTTTGACGGTTGAGAAGCACTGTTGCATAAGGAAAAGGAATACAGGGATGGTAGCTGAGCTGATGAATTCTGTTTCTCTTAAGCTTCAGTATTTTCTATATATGAATATTCCCACCGGGAACTATTGGTCTACTGCTTTCATCTCTCACCAGGTAGCTCACACTTTGTGGGTCCAGAAGGGTTCAGAATCGGAAGTTGGGGCTCTATATTCATGGAAGAGCAAACTGCTAAGAAAAGTTGTGCTTGGGCAGGTCACCCTGAGCCAAATGAGGTGGCTCACAATTGTCAAAACCAGCAGGCAGACGTGCCTGATTCTGCTCTGACCAGGCTTCCGTCAGTACTTATAATTATGCTCTTTTTAGATTAAATTTTAATTGCAAAAGCAATACATTCTCCCTGTAAAAATGATCAAAACATTACAGATTGGGCCAACATCTTCCCTTGTCACCACCCCTAATCCCTGTCTCCTCTCTCCTTTCTGGGCGTTAGCCGCCATCGCAGTGGAAGTTCACCTCCGTTGACCTTTGATGCATTCATGGACATAAACTGTACCTGCAAAATAGATGTTTAAAGTATTGTGGAATTTTCTATAGGCAAGCAAGTTCACAAAAATGATATCATACTGTGGGTGGCATTCTTCAACCTGATGTTTCACTTAATACTCTGTTTTGGAGTCTTCCATGTCACAGCACATCAGACCTACACCCTGTTTTATTTATTTACTTATTTTTTATTTTTTTAGTTGCGGTAACATTGGGTTATAACATTATATAGCTGTCGGATGTCCATCGTAATATATTTCTAATTCTGTGTAGATTACACCATGTTCACCACCCAAAAACTAATTATAGTCCATCCCCTCACATGTGAGCCTAATCACCCCTTTTGCCCTCCCCGCTTTCCCTGTGGTAACCACCAATCCAATCTCTGTTGCTATGTGTTTGTTTGTCGTTGTTTTTATCTTCTACTTATGAGTGAGATCATACAGTATTTGTCTTTCTCCCTCTGACTAATTTCACTCAGCATAATACCCTCAAGGACCATCCATGTTGTCACAAATGGCTGGATTTCATCATCTCTTATGGCTGAGTAGTACTCCATTGTGTGCATACACCACATCTTCTTTATCCATTCGTCCCTTGATGGGCACCTAGGTTGCTTCCAAGTCTCGGCTATTGTGTGTAATGCTGCAGTGAACATAGGGATGCATGGATCTTTATGCCTTTGCGTTTTCAAGTTCCCCTGTCTGTTTTAAACTGCTGCAAAATATTTTATAGCATAGGGAGACCATCATTTTATCAATTCCTCTATTGTAGGATGGTTAAGTTGTTTCCAAATTTTTCATCATGATGGATAATCCAGCCCATGAATATCCTTGCAAAAACCCCTTGTTGACATGCATGTGTGTTTCCCGTGGGCAGATACCAAGAGGGTGAATGCATTTTTTTTTTTTTTACTAGTTGGTGCTCAGTTATCCTCAAAAGTGGCTACACCAATTCCCCTTCCTATCAGCTGTGTCTGAGCAAGACATGTTATCTAACACCCTTATCAACCCCTGACATAATCAAGGAGTCCACATGTCATCCCTTGTCTTTATATCGTCTTTATACCGCAAGTGCCTAAGACAGAGGGGGCTCAGTTAGCATTGCCTCCTGCTCCCTTTAAGTAGAATACCTTTTCCCGTTGAGGTCCCTGTCTTTCATCTTGCTTACACCTACTCACTCCATAGGTGTCGGTACCAGGGACCTTTCCCGAACCCCAGGTGAGATGAGGTTGTTCTCTCAGTAGCCATAACAGTCTCTTAATGCACTGACATGCTTTGTTAGTCTAACCTTTTTATATGCTCTCTCTCCTACCCATCTCTGCGGGACACCAGAGAATGTGCCTTTTTTGTACCTCTATTTCCCCAACACCTGGCCCAGGGCCCCCCACGTAGTAGGCATTCAATAAGAGCTTTCAAAATGAAGGCCGTTGTTAAGGAGCCTCATCCACAATGGAATGAAACCCTGTGAAAAGGAACAGCATATAAGCAGAAGGAAAGATTAAGCTGTCAATCTGCTGAACAGCAAAGATTTCTTTATATCAGGTCTTTTAACATGATGGGGGCAGCAGGGAGAAAAGCTAAGATATAACAGAGCTCGGGAAATGCTTTGCGTTTTTAATTTGAAAAGTGATTGCCACACCACTCCATTGCTATTGCCTGGATTTCGGGGAAGGTTCTGCCTGTCACTGTCACCCGCGTGACCATCTCCCGCCCTTCTGTCCTGCCTCCGCAGGGACCACGGTGATGCGAATGACAGCCTTTGACGCGGATGATCCAGCCACAGATAATGCCCTCCTGCGGTATAATATCCGTCAGCAGACTCCTGACAAGCCGTCTCCCAACATGTTCTACATCGATCCTGAGAAAGGAGACATTGTCACCGTCGTGTCACCTGCGCTGCTGGACCGGGAGGTGAGCTGAAAGGCACTCATCTTCTTTTTCAGGAGAACCGAATGCGGCTGTCCCACGAGGAAAGATGGGGGGCTTCAGTCAAGGCGCTTTATACGGTGGAGGCGGAAATGAGATATTTACACATGACTGGGTAGGGAATATCTATTAAGGGAAATGGGGTATTATGTGAACCCAAAAACCACCCACTATGAAACGTCATATCCGTTAGAATCGTTTGTATTCATTCAACCCGATGCCTCTGTTTCTTCACTGACCACTTATTCTTGAGGCCCCAGTGATTCCGCAGGCTACCTCTCCTTACCTTCCTGCAGGGAGGGATGGGGAGGGATGAAGGAAGCGCAGGGACAGGGGTGGGGAAGAGTATGGCTTTGAGCAAGATCACATCACAGACTCAGGTGGCTCCCACCTATTTCTTTTCTTTCTCAAACCCTCTCCTGCGCGCACCACTGCTTTCCCCCGAAAACTCTCTCTTCCTCCAGCCTCCGCTCTTCTCCCACTAGGCCGTCTCTGTGAAGCCTCATGCATCTTCTAGGTCAGATGTCACAAGCTGGTGACCCCTGGACCCCAGTCGGTCCACACTCTTGCTCTTTGGTTTTGCCTAGGATGTTTTAAAGTTTTCACGTGAGTTGCCATGTCAAAATACTTAGATTTCATATTCCTTTTTAAAAAATTCCAACTTTCAGAACTTCTGAAAATCAGAAATTCTTGAAATGGGCCCAATTTCCACATGTGGACAGTTGGTCACATCGGATGTGACAGTCAGATGGAGCTGGTGGCAGCTGTCCCATTTAGGTGGGGCACGTGCTGCTGCCCCACTGAAGTCGCTTCCTACGCGGGTCCCCTGGCCCTGACCTTTCCCCTGAGTTCTGGGTCCACCCTGTAGCTCACCACAGGCTACCATCAGTAGGAGAGCCTCTTGGCCCTTCAAACACAGCATACTAAACCGACGTGGGGATTCCTGTCACTCCATCACCTCCTCTGCCCACCCCATATCTGCTCCCAGCTTGGAATTCCTTGTTCTTGACATGACATCATCCCACAGGTGTTTCCCCCTGCAGTCACCCTGGACCTTCTGCAAGGACCATCTGCCCTGGTAACTGCTGGGTTTCCCCAGTGGGCTCTGTGCATCTTCCCTGCAGTGTTTTCGGTTAAACAAATCCCTGGGTCAGAAATGCCTTCTCCTCTCCTTTCTGCTTTCTACGCCGCAGCTTCTCACAAGATTCTGGGTTAGATCCACCCCCTCTGAGAAGCCATCTTCCTCCACCTGCGTTTTCCGTGGTCTTGTTCTTCCTCCAAACTCTGACTGCACTTACCTGTAGCCATCACATGGCACTTGCCATTCGCCCCTTTAAGATGCCATTTGTCTCTTTAGAGAATATCCCAAGGGCACGCGGGGAGGGCAAAGGGGGTAAAGGGGCACATGTGTATGGTGGCGGATGGAAACGACTTTTGGTGGTGAACACAATGCAGTCTATGCAGAAGCTGAAATATAATGATGTACACCTGAAATTTACACAACGTTATAAACCAATGTGGCCTCAAAAAAAAAAATGTCTCCCCTTCTTCTTGGTCTAGACCTGTAGTGTCCAACGTAGTAACCACTGGTCACATGTAGTTATTCAAATTTTAGTTTACATTGATTGAAATTAAAATGTAAAAATCAGTTTCTTGGTCAGACGAGCCACATTTCAAGTGCTAGGTAGCCACGTGTCGTTAGTGGTTAGTGGCCCCTGTTTGGCCACCACAGGTGTAGAATATGGCCATCATCGCAGAAAGTTCTGTTGGGCAGCACCAGCCTCCGCTACAAATTTCTCAAGAACAGAGACTGTGATCATATGCATGTTTGTATCCCCACTGCCTAGCACAGTTTGAGCACTCCTCAAAATCCTAATTATGTGTTTTTGGCGTATAGGCAAGAACGAGTTGGAAATGACACTAACATTCTACACTTGGTGGGCGGTCCACAGTAGCTAGAAATGGGAAATTAATGGAAGGTGGAGAGGATGGAATTTGCTCTGAAACTGAGGTTGCCACTTGGAAAATGTAGTTGTTTCTGGTTAAAAATAGGAAAGCAGGGAAAAAAAGAACATATCAGTCCATTTCCTTCATTTTGTCTCCCATCCTCTTTCCAGCCCTCCCCTTTTTATAACTGTCTGGCTTCCATATTATCTTCCCCGGAGGAAAGTCATGTCTTTCCAACTCTCTGTTTATTCCCCACCCCTCATGCATGCACACACACACACACACACACACACACACCAGCTTCCCTATAACTTCTATTTGTCCCAAAGGTCCTCGCAAATTCTTCATACAAGGGAAAGATTAAGTGCAGTAATTTCTCTATCTCAGCTTCTCTTTTTACTGATAGAAAATGCTTTCTAAGTCTCTATTTATAAACCAATGTGATAATATACTGGATTATTCAGCTCTTAAGGTTTATTTTGAGGACAAATATGTTTCAAGCTCATGATCTTTTCATTTGGATTTTTCTTAAGTTGCAGTAAGTATATAATTATGGGAGTTGAATTAAGCATTTCTAGCCACAAAACATCAACAGCTCCAAAAAAAAAGACAGATAAACATAACTTAACCGAAATTGGAAAATCAATGAAAACGAATGAAAAGTGTCACTCCCCTGGGAGGGTTTCCAGAGTTCAGTGCTGACCCAGCAACATCGGTGGGACCTGAAGAAGTGCCCCTGGGTTTAGACAAGGCTTGTCTGTTGGCTGATGCAGAGGGAAGCTTCTCTTCGGCAAGTTTCCTGACCTGGGAAGACATGACTCCACGTTCCTCATCTTTAAAGGGACAGAGCCTGCACAGCACCCCCCAATCGGTGTTTTCCCGTTTGTAATGTTCTCACCTCCCTGCGCCTTTCCTACAAGTCACGTGAATGTGACGGGATCCTGCAGCAGGATGTGGAATTCTTTGTCATTCTTTCTGGAGACCTTCTGAGGAGGCATCTTGTCTTAGGTGTAGTTTTAAAAGTCTACGTATTGACCATCTGGGCAGAACACTTAAAACAGATTTACACACCATTCACTTTTAAGAAAATATTCCATTGGGACCCTACAAACTTGGATATGATTCAAACCAATATTAAGTTGAGTTACCCCGTGTTCACTCACAGTATCTCACGTGTGTTTGAGCACTGAATATTCTGAGTGTAAATAAATCAGTTGAGGTCCCGTTCTAGGGCAGGGGCTGCTGAGACCGTACAAACAGTTTGCCCCCGCTGGCCCCCACTTTGTTGGGAGTGGAGGCTCCGGAAACCCGCTGGTTGACATGAGCTCAACTATGATCAGATGAACATTTTTCATTTTGCTTTTCCATTTAGTACCTTTCCTTTCATGGGTACTTTCCCAAAGAGGACCCCGGCGGGGGTGTTTGCCTAAGAGAGAGATAACATAGGGCTTCAGGGGAGGTGGCAAGCACTGTTTTCTTTGAACCTACCTATTCCACTTCCCTGCCTTTCACATATTTACTTTGTAATGCAGCTTGTCAATGAGGACAGTCAAGGACGCCCATAAACGATCTTTAATATGTTGCCATTTTGTTGTTGCCCTTTCTTCTTGCCACCCTCACTCCCCAGGATGTCTCAAGTGGGGCCAACTGTGGGAGGTGTACCCATTTGATCTGCTCCTCTCCACTCTCCAAAGAGGAAAGGGATTGTGTCCAGGTGGATCCCTGATGTATTTCCAGTCCTTAGCACATGAGAAGTGCTCAAAAAATTGACTGTTGACGATGAAAGGAAGGATGTGTAGGAGAGGCAGGCAGCATGAAATGTATGATACCTCTGTGTGCACAAGCCACTGTTTGGTGGGGCAATCTCCTTTCATTTCCTGGTGTGTTTGGGGTGGTGCAGCCTCTGGACCCAGCATGCACACACAGAGCTGGGAGCGAGACCACCCGTCTCTCACCCACTCTGGGCAATGTAAAAATGCTAGATGGCAGCTCACCCACTTTCTCCATCTTCTGAGAACTCATAACTGACTCCCTTCTTTCCCTCCCAACCATGATCAGCAGCTGACATGGCCCATTCAACCGGCCGACATTGCCCAGAAGATGCCATCCAGTGGGTGGTTTGTGAGAGAGTTCTCCCTAAGAAGTTCCTTCTCCACTGAGCCATGACCTTGGGGAGAAACCAGGACTATGGTTGGAAATGAGATGGACAGTGGAAGTGACAGTAGGTCAGTTCCTGGTTCCCACTATGTCCAAGGCTAACCTATACTGTGGCCGCCCCCAGAACTGGTGCATTTATAGTCACTGTGATTCATGAGTCCTCTGGGGCAGCACGGTTGGCTGAGCTCCTGCTTTGGACAGTGGACCCCCTAAAGATGTGCAGCCTGGAAAAGAGGGGCTCAGAGGGAACACGAGGACTGTTGTCATGTTTAGGGAGGACTGGCTTTTGGAAAGAGGGAGTGGATTTGTTCTGCTTGGTCCCCAAGTGGTGAGAAGTGGCATCAAGTAGGACAGTGGTTCTTACACTTTGCTGAGGGGCTTTGGAAATCCTGGTGCTCGGGCTGAGACCTGGATCCATAAAGTCAGGGTCTCAGGTGGTAGGGACACAGGCATCAGTAGTTTAAAAAGAAAACAAAACCCAGGTGATTCAAATGTGCAGTGAGTTGGAGAAGCCCCACCTTTGGAGACCATGTTTCAGTGGACTTAGGAGATGGGATTGGGGTCAGAATCCTGGCCCCGTCATTTATTTGGTTTCTGACCTAGGTGAGTGTAGTCATTTCCTAGGGCTGCTGTAACAAAGTACCACAAACCAGGTGGCTGAAAACAATGGAAATTTATTCCCTCACAGCTCTGGAAGTCAGGAGTCTGAAATCAAGGTGTCAGTAGGACCAGGCTCCCTCTGAAGGCTCTAGAGGAGGATCCTTCCTTGCCTCTTCTAGATTCTGGTGGATGCCAGCAATCCTTGGCATTGCTTGCCTTATAGACACTTCACTCCAACCTCTGCCTCCATCTTCACATGTCCTTCTTCTGACTGTGTGTCTTCACATTGTCTTTCCTCTGTGCATGTCTGTGCCTTCTTATAAGACACCAGTCCTATCAGATTAGGACCCACCCTAATGACCTCATCTTTACTTGATCACATCTGCAAAGACCTTATTTCCGAATAAGGTCACATTCACAGGTGCTGGGGGTTAGGACTTCAAAATATCTTTTGGGGGGAACACAGTTCAACCCATCACAGTGAGTTATTTGTATACCTTAGTTATTCATCTATAAAATGGGAATTACAGCACCTACTTCAAGTGGGTTGTTGGTGAGGATCAGGTGTGTCAAAATACGTAAAGCATATTGTCTATTCTAAATAAACAGAAGCTATCATCATTATCATTATCAGTTGTAGTAGTAAATTACAAGAGTGGTAGTGAGTTCCCCATTGTGGAATGTATTCAAGCATAACTGCCCTTGATAGGATGTCACAGAAGGGATTCAGTTAACCCAAAAGGTTATGTCCTTAATGTCTTTTCCAACCTTGAGACTATAGTTATTAAAAAACATTTATTGAATACCTTTGATGTGCAATTTGCTCTGTAAGATGCTGCCTGGGAGTGTCAATTCCTCACCTGGCCAGCTGTGTGAACTTGGGCAAATCATTTAACCTCTCTGAACCCATTTCCTCATCAGTAATGACTATGATAATGACATCTGCACCACCAACTATGTCACCTTTTCGAGATGTACACAGTGTCCTTTCCTTTTTCAAATAGCAAAGCATTGTACAATCATCACTATTTTTCATACTTCCTATGGCTGCTGATAACCCAGGCTCCAGTCCCCATCATCTCCTGCTGAGAGCTTTACATATTGTTTCTACCCACGTGTCACAGACGGACGGAGAGTCTCCCCAGATTGCACAGGCCCACTTCCCTTTGTTCTGTGAATCATACCTCTTCCCTTTTGCTCATGCTGGGCTGGGTTTTACTGCAGTTCCCCAGATTCACAGCTGAGTCATGAGAGCAGCTGCAAGGACCATTTATTGCCCTTCCCTTGTCGTAAGCTTGGTGTTAATAGTCCTCAAGTTTCACTGGAAACACGGTGCGTTTTCCGTTACAAGCTTGTCTGTTTACTTCTCTGAAACCATACCAGAACACACATTTCCTGAAGAAAGAGATCTTGGATCCTTGTCCCATCTCTGTATTCCCATTGCCGAACATAGTGCTGGGGACATAACAAGCACTCAGTAAAGATTTGTTGAATGGATAGATGGATGCATGCATGCAAGGCTGGCTGAATGAACGGATGGATGGAACACCTATGTTCCTTCAGTTTGTATTTAGGACTAAATAGCTCACAGATGATCTCAGAACTTACTGCAAGGTCCACATCCTAGCAGGGGTATATAAACAGAGGAAAGGATTATCTTTTAGTTGAGCTCTCAGTCTTGCCCTTGTGTAATCATCCCGTCGTCTAATGTATTCATCTTATGCCAACCTTGTGTCAGGAGCTAGACTAGGCACTAAGAAATCTCTTGGTGAATAGGATGGGCATGAGGGTCTGGGTGTCTTGTTTAAATGTTTAGGGAAACGTTTAGAGAAAATAAGAGCCGTATATCCTACTAAACGAAATGGGTCCATTTGGGGCACTGTTTTATTCTTTTCCATAACCATACTCAGCCCCTCATTCTGACAGTTCTGTCTATGTTTTTAAGCTATGTCTGGCTGCACTACAAAATAAAATCAGATAAAGGCCGCTACCATTTGATCAATGGTTTATTTAGTTGATCATTTGGCCACTAGACTGAAATTCATCAGCTGGAATCTGCCAACTTTTCTGAACATAGCCACAATTTGCAACTGCTCACCGTAGCTAATGGTCAGTTTAGAGAGTTTGTTTTTCTTTTTTTTTCTTTTACTGCAAATGGAAACAGTTTCCAAAAGAGGCCCTTAAGATGTGATCTTAACACTTGCACTGTGAGAGTACCATTAGTCTTTTTAAGGAGTCTGAGCTGATTTTTGAGCTGAAGTTTGAGCTTATTACGTATTATCTAAGGAAAGAGATAGCCTGCCCATAAAAATGTACATACAATAAAAGATATTAGGACTGTGAATGTAATTTATTTTCTGTTTTCAGCTGGTAAAAGATCTGAAACTTTATAATGCCCCCAATTTTTAGGCCAAATGAGGCAAATGAGAGCATTTCCTTCCTTCTCTCCATGGTAAGTGTTACATAAGGACTTATTTTTAGATTTATGTGCATTTATTTGCTGTGAGAGATTAAGGAGTCCTTGGGTATGTCAGAGAAGGAAACTGGAGAATGCTGGGGGGAGCTCCAACGCAAAATCCTCAATGAAATTGGATGTGTACCTGCGAGTCAAAAGACAACGGTGCGTTTGGTCAAGATGATCCCAGTTAAAATATTGTCACGTACTAAAGAAATCTATGAAAATGATGATATCAAGTCAAACTGCCTGAAAAAAAATCATCATCCTAATAAGGAATAGCATTTTCCCCATGCCTTGAATAAAAGTGAGACGTAATCGTCATACTCTCAGGAAAATAATTATTTTGAGGCTGCTCTGATCTAATGCTAATACTTTTCTCATTATCATCATGTTTAAAACATTGGCAGTAATTACACACAGTTCAATCATGCTGTCGGGAATATTCTTTCTTTGTTTTGGTAGGTGGGACCAGAATTATTTAGTTAGTAGCATCTTTCCATTTCTGTGAGTTATTTACTCATAAATATTTTTGTTGGGATAATTTCCTCCATCTTTTTTTTTTTTGGTATCACTTGCTGCTGAGAAAACAGAGGGGGGAAAACATAGATGTAAATAAATTGTCTTATTTTTTTTAATAATGCATCATCCTTGCAAATGAAACACAGATGGTGAACCACCTATGCGAATCGCACTTGCTCTGTTGTGTCAGCAAATAAAATAGAATGAGACATTCAGAAGGCACGATGCTCAGCCCTGGGGTCTGAAATTCAGTTGCAATCAATCAGGCAGGCCTCTTGCTGACGGCAATGGCGTTAGAGACAGGGATGGCAGGGTCTTACCTTGCGGCCTCCTTCACTTCTCCACTTGGGATCAATTCTAGGAGGAGAGCTTAAGGAGTCTCAGAAGTCTACTGGTGACCCCAACCATGTCCCCCATACCTCCAAGGTTGGCCTCTCAACCCATGAAAGCTAGGGCTGTGTCTAGTTGCCTACATGACCTCAACTTAACTGAACCCTGGTCTGAGGGGCGTGGGCCAGGGGCACGGGTACTGACTCTAGACTCGATGGATTCACAGTCTGCCTCTCCCTCTCATCAGCTGTGAGAACTCGGGCAGGTCACTCTACCCCTGTAAGCCTCAGTTTCTTCATCTGCCATCATGAGGATAATCATAGTCCCTATCTCATAGCTCCACCAGGAAGATGAATGAAGACGTGTCAAGCACGTAGCATGGTGCTTAACTTATCCATAGGCACCCTATAAATATTAGTTGATACCAGTTGTTCTCATGATAGACAATGAGACTGAAGAAGGAGCACGAAGATGGGATTTCGCTCTCCAGCAAGAAGTACGTTTACATCCTGCCCACACAGCAGGGCATCAGGCAGGCTTTTAAAGTTCAGTGAATCACCGAGGTAATCTAGCTGCCAAAACTCAGGGACAGATGTTGACACATGTATTGAGCACCTACCAGTATCTGCTGAACCCATGACACTGTGCTGGACATCGGGGATGCAAAGATGGAGCTGCCCGGTAAGGAAGGAAAGCAGACATGTCAACAGCAAACAGACACAAAGATGTGCTGTTTGAACTAAGCCTTGAAGGATGAACGGAAACCTGAGAGGAAGAAGTTGAGGGAAGAGCATCACGGGGAGAGGAACAGCATGGGCAAAGTCATGGCAGGTTCATATGTTACTTGAAGAGAGACAAGGGAGTTGAGGGTGTCCTGTAGAGAGATACCAGAGAAGAGCAGGGAGCTGGTACAAGATTGCAAAGGGTTTGGAATGTCATCCTAAGGATTATGGATATATCCTACTGTAAATGTAAGCCCATCAACCATATTTAAACATTATACACAGCTCTGCTAAGCACAGTGTTCCCAGAGCTGTGACTTGGGGAGAAAGCAGGGATAAGCTAAAGAAGGGATGGTCAGTGGCAAAGCAGAGCCATTGTGGAGGCAGCCTTGAGAATGCTTGGTGAGTGGAGCTGCTTCCCAGAGATTTCTAGCCTGATCCGGGGGAGAGACGGGGAGCTACCACTGGAATCTAAGTTCCTGGGCTTGTTCAATAGATTGTTTAAAACAACAGCCTATTTTGTATTCTTTGTTCTTAGACATCTTAAGTATTAGACAATCAGTGGCTACTTGGCACGTGTTGAATCAAGAGCACTTTGTCATTAAGAGTGATTCATTTTTTCGGATTTGACAAGTGTTTAGCTCTCTAAGCTTTTTCTTTCTTTCTTTCTCTTTTTGTTTTTATACAGTAAAAATAACGGAAAATGAAGGGTAATGATGAATCGAGAGCGCCTCTGTTTTTCTGTCATTTCAAATCTCTCCATCTTATGTGAAGTACCCTAAAAAGCTGAAGAAGTTTTTCTTTTTTGGAAAAAGTTCCTTTAGAGAGTAGTTTATTTCCCTTTATTAGCCAAGAACTTTCAGTAGCACGTTAAGACAGGTGTCTTCCTTGACAGACTTTCCAGCTATTGAATTTACGTAACATCATTCTCAATCCCATCCCTGTTAATAGTCCCGCTCGGAGAGAGAACCTCCAATTTAGAAAGAAGGTCTAGTTCAGTTCTGGCTTCAGACTGATGGAGAAAATAGGCAAAAGCTTTGCTCCTAACGTATTGAGAACAGCCTCATTTAAGGAGGAAAAAGCTAGTTGGGAGTCTTTGGAAAGTAGCTATTTTTCATACTTAACTTTAATATGCTCAGCTTCCAGCCCGGACCTGGATTCTTCCAACAGCAGGCGGATGCTTCCTCTGCAAAGCACTTCAAGGGAAGGTGACCAGAAGCTGGAACCCTTAGATCAGGGCAAGCTGGCAGTAGACCATTTTAAGGCATGATGACATCTCAAAATGCATGGGATCCACATTCTTTCAGTTTTGTTTTAAGGGAGTATTTCGTTTGCTGTACTTTTCCAGAGGATAAAAGTTCACTGATAATATTACTTGGTGTTCTAAAGGCACAATCAGCTTTATTGGATATACGGCACTGTGATGTCACATTCGACAGTGAAAGGACTTTATATTATAGGATCATCTATTAGATTAGACATCAGCAAACTTTTTCTCGAAGGGTCAGATAGTAAATATTTTAGGTTTTCGTCGATTCTGTGTAGGAACCACTCTGATCTGAAAGAATGCTGGTGGAAAAAGAGGCAAAATTGAGAATATTATAGGCACTTATGTAACCCATTTAAAATATAACCGTTGAAAAATGTACAAAGCATTTTTAGCTCATGAGCCATCAAAAAACAGACAGCATCTGGATTTGGCCCACAGGCCATCATTGTCCAGCCCTGATCTATTAAATCTTTGGTCAAAATGATCAATTAGTAGCAGTTTCATCTATTGATTGTTGCATGTTTACACGTGTCTCTATCTGAGGTCCACTCTCAAAATATTAAATCACATTTACTAATCATCACCTTGAAGTTGGATCATAGGGAGTGGAAGTAGGTCATGAATAACAGGTCTGGTTTCATTCTTTCAGCAGAACCATCTGTTTCCCCCGTGATTAAGAAACAGATAACCTCAGATACTTGGTAATTAATTCTAACCCCAAAATTTGGTTACCGTAATTAAAGCAGCAAGTTCAATCTAGAAATAGTAAAACAGAAAATGCTGTGTAGACATAGACTAAGTACTGGATGAAACCACTTTGAAATGAATACTTTTTGTTATGTCAGAGCCCTGATGGCAGGAAGGATAGGGTGCGAGAGGACCCAGAGGAGGGAGAGAAGACTTTCCAGGTGAGGGAGCTCTTCCGTGAGCAGAGTGTGGAACCCAGACGGAATTGTTCACACCCGCGTGGCTAGGAAAGGGGGAATCAGAGGACGGGGCTCTCATCCTGTCTCTCCAGGATCTGAAGGAGTGTCTAAAGGAAAACAGATTTTTCTAGAATCACCAGGAGACAAAAACAGACGTGCTGGACCAGACTTGGGTTACTTCCGGAAGGTGTCTCAGACCTCTCAATGCCCTTTTCTGTCCTACTGAACTTGAGAGTAGGGCTATGACGCTAAAGAAACTGAAATGACATTTTGGAGCACATACTGGGTCACGATGTGTCAATCACTGTCCTAAATACTTTACGTTTAATTGCATCTTGATAACAACTAACGAGGTAGGGAAAGGACTCCTGGTTGGAGATGGAGACCCCTGAGGTCACTGAGATGTGAACCTTTATCAGCTCATCTCCTAAGCCCAGGCGTGTTTTCCCTCCCACTATATGAACCAACCTTCTTGATATTTATTTGGATGGCAACCTCACAGAGGAGATAGACTTTGAAACTTCTTTTCAACACAAGATAACAAAACACAGCAAAGGTTTGAGGCAATTTTTGTTCTAACCAGGCTGTGGGCCTCGATGCCTGCCATGGTACCAGTCAGGTGGCCTTGTTCCAGGTTGCTGAGCCCAGGGGGCTCCTATAGCTCGGTGTGAAAAGGCTATGGAGAAAAGACTCTCTCTGGCCCTAGTGTGGAAATACAAATCAAGCCAATTTGTTTGGATATTTTGGCAATAAGAATCCAATGGTTTTTTAAAAATTTCCTTTGTATTCTCTGACCCGGCAATTCCATATAATCAAATATGTGTGTAAACATCCAGCAATGGGGGTTTTTGTTGAATCTTTGTTTAAAGAACCAAACTAAGTCTCCAACCATTGGGGATTTGTTTGATAAATTATGGTATATTCCTACACTGGGATTCCGTTAAATCATGTGAAATGGCGTAGGGAAAGAACAGTTAATGACATGGGAAGTTGTTCGTAGTATGTTAACAAGTGGTTTGCAAAATACTGCACAAGCTATGGTTTTGTTTTCTTTATATATGTACACCGTCTTATTCCCTTTGGGCTGCTAGAACAAAATACCATAGATTGGATGGCATAAACAACAGAAATTTATTTCTCGTACTTCCAGAGGGTGGAAGTCCAAGATCAAGGTACTGGCCGACTCAGTTCTTGGTGAAGGCCCCAGATGACCGCCTTCTTGCTGTGTCTTCCTGTGGCAGCGAGAGGAAGCTCTGAGCTCATCCTCTTTTTATAAGGACACTGATGCCATCATAAGGTCCCACCCTCAAGTCCTTATCTAAATCTAAGTGCCTCCCAAAGACCCCACCTCCTAATACCATCCCATTCAGGGGTAGGTCTTCACTATACGCCTTTTAGAGGAACAGAAACATTCAGTCTGTAACACACGTCATCGTTGTCCATGATGTGAAAGGATTTGTGCAAATGTGTTAGGAGGGTCATCCTAGGACTACAAGTGATCTTAATTTTCTTGTAGTGCCGTGTCTAAAATGACAGTCTTCTGATCCAAGTGCTTGAGTTCAGATTTCAGCTCCACCCCTTACCACCTCTGCAATACTGGGAACCACAGTAGCTTGAACCACTGGGAGCCATAGTTACGATTTCCATGTCATTAAATATTCTTCTCCCACATCATTTTTAATGCTTCTAGAACACTCCATCGTATGGAAGTTGCATGATATAGAGAACAAACCAATAAACCCCTTGTGGTTGGAACTGTACCTCGGTTTCTTCATCTGTAAAGTGGGCTCATAATGGTGCCTCCCTCAGAGGCTTGTTGTGAAGATTAAATGAATTAATAAGCACATTTTTAGAAGAGTAACAGGTATAGATCGGCTATTGCTGTTACTGGTATTTGCTGGTTTGGGTGCAGTGACCATGTATTTATTTTTGTAATAAAAATACAATTCTGTTCATCATTTTAAAAAGCAGTTGTATCACGGCCCTGAGGACAGGGGATTCAAGGTTAGGACACCACACCACGATGGATGGAGGACAACAGGACTGTCACCTTTGAGTGGAGAGACTGGTTTCTACGTGAGCCGGTTTATTGGTTGACGAAACGGTGGGAGTCATATCAGGCATCATGGCCTCCACCAATATTGCTAAAATCACAGGCAACGCATTCCAAATGTCAGAAAAGAATGTTTTTAGGGCGAATTGAGGTAAATCTTGTCAAAACCTCCCCACTTGAAACGATAAGCATTCTCATTTCTTGAAGCGACGCGGCCGTGGCAGTGGCTCCCCTCGTCTGAGCGCACACTGACCAGCTGCTCGCTTTTCCTGTTGCCAATTCCAGCAGGCAGCATAATAGACATATTGTGGTGTGTCTCTGCGTTTTTAAGACAGCTTTGGGAAATGAATTTTATTTTGACCTTTGCAGAGAACAGCTGTAGAAATGACTGTTGAAATTCAATGAATGGCATCTCTATTTATGGACCTCAAAAGTAGGAACCAAAATTAAATTCCTTTAGATAGTCTCTCCTGTGTCTCCTGAAT
The DNA here is from genome assembly GCF_021613505.1 of Equus quagga. Lineage (NCBI taxonomy): Eukaryota > Metazoa > Chordata > Mammalia > Perissodactyla > Equidae > Equus > Equus quagga. The sequence goes on from NC_060279.1 coordinate 74,928,327, forward strand.
TGTTTTGCAGATTTTCTTGTCTCCATATAAGACTCCCTGGGCCCTAATTCTAGTTTTCTGTCTCCTTGGGCTCTGGATTTCTGGATTCAGGAAGAATTGACACTTCTCTATTCTAACCTCTTCTTCCTGTTAGATTATCTAACATATGTGAGGGAGTGTGTGTCCTACCTGCGTGGGACAGCCACAGTACAGAGACAATGCCAGCGCCACCTTCTGGAGTGGCTCCCTTAGTTCTCATCAAGGGCACAGTAGAGCCTATTGGTTCTGCTTTGGTTTCATAAACCCAACCTTACAGAGGCTCCCCAGGGAGGGTGGTTCTTGGCATCCTGTGGAGCTCTGTACATTGTAGGTGCTCCATATATGTTGATGAGAATGACCACATCCCCATCAGTGAAGCAAAGGGTATAAGGTGAGGCATCGATTCATTCAGGTAAATGCTGTAGTGTTGGGGTGCTAAGAGTTCATGAAGAGCGCCCTTTCGTCCCCTCCCAAACTAGAACCCCCTAAGGAATAAGACAAAGGACAACTGGAGACCAAACCGTAGGCTTGGTTACCCATGAAGCTGATTGATGGAGAGGGCCGTGAGTCTGTGGCCAAAGAAACTTGTTAATACTTCACACTCTAATTGGAGACGTGGTCCCACCCAGTCCTGGGCAGAGTGGCACAACCACAAGCCACACCACCTGGGTGACACCCACCCCAGGAATCCTTTGTGCAGCCTGACAGGAGGGGCAGAGCCTGGGGCAGAGAGAAAGAGGAGAGGCAGAGCGGGGGAGAAAAAGAGAGTGAGACAGGATGACTGGGAGAGACCTAGCTGGGGACACGCCAACTCACAGTCCGATGCCTCCATCCCTTCCCCTGGGTGGAGTGGGGGCAGGAAGAAGTGGCAGGGCAGCCCCTAGCCCATAAGCCACCTTTGCACAAGGGAGGAAAAGGCACCCATTCCTCTGAATGGACACGGGACACTGGGGAAGAGCCCAGAGTGTACCCCAGCTCCAGTCCGTCCACAAAGAAACCTGAGGATGGAAAATGGAGCTTCTAACCAAACCTTAGTTCCTCTCTTCCGAGGGCTCGCTAGGTGTGAAGAACTTTGGAGGGGTTTCTAGAGCCCAGCACACAGCAAATTTCCTGTTAAAGAGACAGAAAAGGGTTAACACCATCAGAAAGCACTCAACGTGCTTAATGTCTCTACCATTGACTGGCAGAGGGGGACAGCCAAGGCTTTGCTGACAGCTTCTTTTGTTGTGGGGGTGGAAAACCAGCCAGATGTTTATGCCTTGGCCTTGGAGTTCTCTGCTCTGGCAGGACGGGACCCTGCCCGCGGAGCTGTGTCCATTCTGAGTACAGCATGGCCATCTGCTGTGGCTGCTGGGCGGGGAATAACAGCCTCATCCTCCACCAGACGCCCAGATGCAGCTCCGGCCCTCACGGCAGCTGGTGTTAGAGCAGATAACGAAACCACCTGGTCTCCCTGGGTGACAAGAGTAGTGGCTTCGAAGAATGTTTTTCTTAAGTAACATTTGTTTATAGTGGTGTTTTTAAAAATAGGAAATATATTCATACAAATAAGCAATTAGTGTCCTGCCAGATAAGTCCCATGGTGACGTGTGAGTGTAAGTTGTAAAGAGAAAAATCAGCCTCAAATAAAGCTCAAGATTTCCTGCCTTAAAATCTCCCTTCTCTGTAAAAAAAAAAAAATCCTGTAACTTTCCCTGGTGCCAGGGTCCTTATCAGAGGACTGTGGACAGAATCCGGGGGGCAGGACGGGAACCTAGATAAGAAAAACACATCTTGATTTTGTGCTTTCTTCCGCTGGGAGTGTAGGCAAGCCAGGACAGTGTTAGCTGTTCCCGTGACTATTAAAAGTCAAAGTCACAGATATTTGCAGATCACGTTGGAGTGGGTGAAGGTAAATCAAAAAGTGGCCCCGCTCTCTACTGCTTTGAAATTAATGTTCTTATTAGATTTAACACTAGACCTTGTTATGGATGAGTTAATAAAGAACACATGTACTACCACATCAGTTTTTCTACTATTTTGATAATTATTTATATAATTGTCTTCCATTGTCATCCTGTGTATTTATTTTATGTATTTAAAAACGTATTATGAGAAGGGGTCCGCAAGCTTCATCAGATTGCTAAAGGTGCCCACGGCACAAAAATTTTAAGACTCCGGCTTGGAGGAACCAGGAGAAGCTCCATTTCCCTTGCTTAAAGCTGTCTCTCCCCCAGGGGAGCCCAGATCTATTGCGCATGCTCCTGCCCTCCCTCTCACTAGACACAGATACTCTCGATGGCCACTCTGTGCCTTTGCCTTCCTTGTGTCTACCTATCAGAGAGCCCACACATAATGGGGCCCCAGGAACACTTCAGTACATGACCTTTTAAAGATTCTCTGAATTGATGGAAGAGGAAATGAGGAAATTCATCAGACTGTGAATTTTTAAATTTGGGTTTGTGTGGCCCCCAGATGAATTCATTGATTTAGTCCAACAGTTGGTTCTACAGAAGGAATAGCAACATGTATGTTAGATCAGAGGGGTACATAGTTTGGTTGGGAAATTCCGTGGCCAAGGGCAGAAGCAGCCACGGTCTACACATTCAAAAGTGAAAGATAAGTTTTAAGTTCATACACCCACTCTGAAGGCGGTCAGTGGCTGTCTGGAGTGCTGTGTTAGGAAGGATTCTGAGTCGCATTCTTCAGTAGTTAATTAGTGATGTCTTCCCTGGCAATGGAAGGTAGGAGCAGGGGCACTCTTGCCATGTTATTTGTCATCCGTGATTTCCAACGGACAGATCAGGAAAACATGGGGTTACTGAATCTTTGGTGGAATTTTTCAGCGTTTATTGAGCTCGTCTCCTCTCTGACATACTCTGCGCCAGGCCTGGGACAGCAGAAATAGATAAGTCATGGCTCCAGTCTTTGAGCTGTTCAGCCAAACTAGTGAGTCTCGATGCAAGAAGGGTTATGGCATGGCATCTACATGCTTGCCGCTGCAGTGGAGGACCACACCGGGAATGAGAAAGAAGGAATTCCGTGTTCGCTGGAAGGAGATGAGAGCTGTCCTGTTGGCACATTTAGCCGCTGAAATCTTCCCCCTCCCGCAATGTTCTAATTTTGATCACCCAAATGACACCTACCAGACCACTGCCTCCTGCATTCGGAAGCAACACAAGGATCCTTCGTCTGAGCACGGGTGCCGAGAGAGCCAGAACAAACAACAGCCGTGCCTCCAGAAAAGAGAAGTATTACTTCAGTGAAATAATAGTATCCAGAAAAATGCCTTCTGCACACCGGTCCTTTTTGGCTATTTGCCCTACTTGGTTGCAATTAACAAGTCAAGAGAAGACACTTAGCTGTTCACAAATGCTCATAAGCCTCCCATTTATCACTCTTACCAGTTTGCCTGTGGAGGAGGGGAGCCAGGATGTGGAGAAATGGTGAGGGGAGGGAAAGAAGGAAGGAGAGGCTGGGCACCTGTGGCACCAGCTCTGTCCTTGCCTCTCACTCTCATGCAAAGAGGAGCAAACATGTTTCTACCTGCCCCCAAACTCTGAGCCTGGACTTGAACTTATGTCTCCCTGTCTCTGCATTAAGTTTAAACAAATCAGGCCTCCAGATCCTGGACTCCTCCCACTGCACCCAGAGGAAACAAGAATTACTTTCCCAGTTCTAACCATCCTGAGCCCGGGCAAGTGTTAGCCTACAACAAAGGATAATTCAACCCAACTCCACCTTAGTGGCCGCTAGACACTGCTGTGTCTCAGGAGAGCTCCACTCCTGACTTGGAAAGGCCAATGGAAATCCATGCAAATTCCCACCCAGGACACTCACAGCCAGCCTATTAGTTAATTTAGAGGAACTGACCAATATGCGAGCACCAAAGGAAATGTGTTTGGTAAAATCCTGCCAAAAGAGAGCAGTTCTTGGTAGGTTGATAAATTTGTGGTAAATGCTCATCCAGATTCATGAGATCAGGTAAACGGAAGAGAAGGTCATGAGCTGCAGACATGATATGATTACTTAAAGGTTACCTCTGTTGCCAGACACTGCAAATGGGTCATCAAACTCATTCCTTCAACAGCCCGTGACATAGCAGGTGAGGAAGCTGAAGGTCAGAGGGGGCATCAACTCTCAGAGACTAGGGTGGAAGTGCAATTTATACCTAGGTTAGTATGAGCACAAAGAGGCTGTCATCATGATTTGCTGTTCCACTCATGGCAAACAGGATTTGAGATCATTCCAGACCAAGACTGGCCATCAGGCCATGCAAGAACAGAAAGTCAAAGAGGAGGGAGTAAGTCACTGTCTTCTGGGGCCTTCACCTCTTAGTTTGGGTCTAGAGCAAGGCTGGTCAAAGTGGAGTGTGTAAAAAAGTTACTCTGGATCCTCTCAAAGACGTGGCTCAGCTTGATTTCTCTGGGAGCCCAATTCATAGGGAGGGGCTCATTGCTGGGAGTCCAGTTCTGCTATGGACGCCCATGGCACCTGGATCCAGATCCCAGCAGATAAGATAGCAGGTGCGATGTCTTCCTTTGTCCAATCTCCTTGGTCTAAACTGCAATCTGACTCAAGCTTTCTGACTTTTTCTCCTGCCGGTATTTCCCTAACTCATCCTGCATTCCAATGACATCAACATTTTCCCTTTCCCCCAAAGATAATGCACGTCTTACTTTTGCATATTATGGCAGCCAGCCACAAAGATGACCCCAATGAGTCCCACCTCTGTATCTGTGCCTTTATGTAGCCCTCTCCAGGTTGAATAGGATGACCTGTGTAACTAATAGAATCTAGCAGAAATGACTCTGTGTGACTTCCAAGCCTAGGTTGTTCTCTCTTGCTGGGGGGGGAAGCCAACTGCCATGTTGTAAGGACACAAAAAACCCTAGAGAGAACCACATGGCAAAAAACTGAGGCCACCTCCCAACAGCCAGCACCAGCTCGCCAGCAATGTGATTGAGCTGTCTTGGAAGCAGGTCCTCTAGCCCAGTCTAGCTTTTAGATAATTACAGCCTCACCAACATCTTGATGGCTAACTCATGACAGACACGGAACTCCAATCACCCAGCTAAGCACCTTCTAACTTCCTAACCCACTGAAACTGTGTGAGATGATAAATGTTGATCGTTGCTTTAAAGCACCAAGTTTTGGGTAATTTGTTATGCAACCATAGATTTGTTATACGGCAATACACATATGCTGTGTCCTCTGCCAAAATTGCTGCTCATTTCTTTGTTACCCCTCTAGGTCTGGTTTGAATATCTCCTCTATGGGGTCTTTCCAGCCTTCTTTGGCTGAATTGATTGCTCTCTCTTCATTTTTGCACACAAATTAGTTATCATCCTATTAATGCAGTTATCACAAGAAAAAACAGTGTTTTGATTATAGTCTCTCTCCTCTGTCAACTCTGGGCTTCTTGAGAAGGTTTGCAATGTATTCACACTTCGAAGAGGTATTGTTCCTAATAGGGGCTCAGAATGAATGAGTGGTTGGATGAATGAAGAGTACCTATAGGAACCTGGGGAAATTTAAGCCAAATACATTTGAAGCCAATGGTGTTTTCAAAGCATATTTGACTAGAAAGACTAAGTCTTTTAAAGGGGCTTAGAAGCAGCATTAACTACTGCATAGTCTTAATCCCATTTTTTTTAAAGATTGGCACCTGAGCTAACAACTGTTGCCAATCTTTTCCTTTTCTTTCTTTCTGCTTTTTCTCCCCAAAGCCCCCCAGTACATAGTTGTATATTTTAGTTGTGGGACCTTCTAGTTGTGGAATGTGGGACGCCGCCTCAGCATGGCCTGATGCGTGGTGCCATGTCAGTGCCCAGGATCCGAACCAGCGCAACCCTGAGCAGCCGAAGTGGAACACGCAAATTTAACCACTCAGCCACGAGGCCGGGCCCCTTAATCCCATTCTTAATAGTAGAATAATGATAATTGGTTACTTCTTTGAAAGGGAATCAGAGAACCAAGAAAAAATTCCAAAGGCCCTTGGAATGCTTAACTGAGCTAAACTGTTACTATCTAATGCCACCCTACCTGTTGGCACAGCTCTCTGAATCGCCTGATCTAACCTAATGTGTTCAAACATCCTTGTTTTTAAATAAACATTGCTGAGTCCTATTGCTTAATTTAAAAATAATCTCTGTTTAAGAAATGTAGTCTACCAAATCAGGGCAGTAATTTCCTTCCAGCATCCCTAGTTCAACCACTTACTTGTTGGGGTCCTCAGGGGCAGCAGTGAGGAGATGGAATGGAAAATGAGAGGTAAATTGTGCATCCTCTCACACCTGCTCATGCAGTACGCTGGTAGCATCAGCCCCTGACTCTCGAGTTAGATAATAGCATAGCAGTGGCCATTGGTGTCCCCCCAGATGCCCCAGTGCTCACCACTCCCATATGGGCTGTTGGCTTCTTAATCCTTGCAGCTATCTTCCTGGGGACGTCCTCTCCCCACAGAAGCATGCTCAGTCTGCTGGGGGCGTTGATGCTCAAGGAGCAGCCGTCAACATTTGAGAGACAAGAGTTGGTAGATGGATATCCCTCCCGCCCGCTGTGAGTAGGACAGCTCTGGGATGTGTTTGGTCCAGTCTCCCTGTGAGACTGAACCCTGGCTGCCCACAGCGATAACCTGCTTATTACTGCCCCAGGTATTATTTTCTGTTTTCTGCCCCATTTCTCCTCACTTGTGCTTCTTGGGATCACCTCCTGAAGAAGCTATGTGCACACAAATCCTTGTTTTGGAATCTGCTTCTGGAAGAACAAACGAAGTTGGAAGGCTAGCTGGATCTGGTGTTTCCTCCTGGCCTCTATATGGAAGACGTCATACAACAGGCACAAGTGCCATGTAGGGCTGAGGGGTGAAGACCCAGCATTTGCACTTTGTCATGCTGCTAATGCGAGTTAAGGGCTCATGCAAAGTCGTGTATTTACAATCATAGCTCTGTGCACAGATGGATGTGTGCTTGTCTGTGTACAGGCACCTGTCGGGTGTATAGCATTCACACATCACAAAAGCCCTCTGTCTTCCCTTCTCATGGCCCTCCTTGGAGCTAAGACTCCAGAGTCCCTACACTCAACCTTCTTCTCACCCACCCCTCGGGGCCTGCCCTCTCGGAAGGTCTGCACTCTCCTAGCCTGGAGTTTCAAAGATATGAGGGCTGCTGTGCATCTTGATGATGGTCACACAGTGTAGCAGGGAAGCAGGCTTGGAAATGATTCCTTATACAAAGCGAGGGGTGGGACCAGGGACATGCTGCGGCCAGAGAAGTAACTTCGTCTCAGAGGGCTGGGGAAGATGGCCAGGAATGGGATGACTTGAGCTGGGGGTTTAGATCAGTAATCTGCAAGCTTTCTCCGTGAAAGGCCACATAGTAAATATTTTAGGTTTTGTGGCCGTATGGCCTCTGTTGCAAGTATTCAATTTGGCCGTTGTAGCCCAAAAGCAGCCATGGACAACACAGAAACAAATGAGCATGGCTGTGTTCCAATCAAACTTCATTCACAGAAGTGGCTGGTGGGCCAGATTTGGCCTCTGGACCATAGCTCGCTGACCTCTGACCTAAAGAGTAAGAAAAGTTTTCTGGGAGGTGATTGTTCCTGGCAGGGGGAAGACAACATATAAAGACAAAGATTAGGAAGTCAGAGGGAATGAAAGAAACTTGAGTTATCAAAGAATCCATACTCGGCAGTGAAAAATAATACTAATAATAGGAATTGACTTTTTTGGAAGACTCAGTATGAGCCAGGCATTAGGCTAAATACTTTCCATGAAATCTCATTTATTTCAAACTCTCTGAGTTTGGAGGATTATTGTTTTCTTCTGAGATTAAGCTCAGAGAGGGTAGATAACTTGCTCAGGGTCACACAGCTGGTAGGTGGCCAGGTGGCAGGAAACTGGATAGATTTGGAAACCTGCTATGATGTGTCAGCACATCTCCTTTGTCTCTGTCATTAACTCAACTTTAATGGATTTTTTTTTTTTGGTTTTTTTGCTTTGTTTTGCAAATGGGATTTGATTTCTTGACTCAGCCCAGTGGCCCTCGGAATGGATGGCTGAGATGCGGCCCATGGATTTCTCCTGGGGCTATTTTGTAAGAAATAAAAGAAAAAGAGTAAGATATTTAAATTCTCTGGGGATATTGGTTTCAAATAGATAAAGTGAAGAACATTTTTATTCATATTAGAAGCGATAGTTGGAGGTGTGTAATTTTTTGCTCTCCGAGATGGAGAGAGAACACAGCACAGATCTTAGAATGTGAAATATGAATTTAGATGACATTTTGAGGGAACTGATAAACACACCATCCCACAATTGGACTTAACTTGCCTGTGAAAATCCTTTTGCGGCCCATAAATGATACCGTACAATTTGAAATTACAGAGATAAGTGGAGTAAGGCTAATGGAATATTAAAAATACACAACACATCAATGGGAGAATAATTTTCTTTGGCAAAAGTTTCCATTTCTCAAAACGTTATCAGGAAATTAGAGGTGTCTTGACAGCTAACAGTAACCTTCGGCATAAGGAAATGTTAGCAGAGAAGGGCAGCAGCTGTGAAATCCTGCCCAAAATTCTTCCATGGAGAGAAAGGGACCCAGGCGACGGGACTAGGAGCTGATGTCTCAACGCGAAGCTTTCATTTCCAACATGTGTTCGGGATGTTCGTCCACCCACTTAGAGATAAAACAGACTTTCTGGCCCAAATAGCAGGCTTGCTTCTATCCACCTATGTAGATGGTTAGTTTGAAAAACTGTGTGTGGGCGTCTGTGTGTATGTGTATTTGTGTGTCTTGGAAAATTCAAATGCAGAAGGCTAAATGAGAACAATCACACATATTCAAGGTCTTTCAGAGCATCAACGATATAGGTTCGTAGTTCCCAGGGTTTGAAATTTCTCATTAAACATTCAGAGGACTGAATGGTGACATACCTCCTCAAAAACTTGGAGGATTGTCAGAAGACTGCCAACTTTTTATTTTGCCAAGGAAGAATATTTTTAAAAAAACTACCAACATCGTTATTAGGTCCTTCTCATGAAAGAAAGGCTGGTCCGTACACTCACTCAAACACTTACAAACACACACACACAGTTACACACTCTGACACATATACACATGTTCATTGACATACATACACACACTCACACTCATAGAAGGAGACGGGTCATGATCTCAGAGTGAACCAAATTGAGTAAAGGTAACCACATGAACAAATTCATCATGCTCATCTTGTTAAAGAGCTGTAGAAATTCTGATGTAGATAAACATCACATAACTTCATGTAACACACTAAGAAGAAATTCAACTGTGGTAGGAGACAGAATGAGGAATGAAGTCCCAAATAAAAATGGAAGGAGTCAAGGCAGGACACTTGGAAGACCAACAGTGGAAGCTGAATGTTTAATGAGAAATAAGCCCAATGCCAGTGACAACTGAGGACCCAGGCTCTGGGGTCTGTCACAAGGCACCTATCTCCCAGGGTTATTGCTTGGCGAGTGGTTAGCCCTTAGCAGGTGTTAGCTGGTAGCGCTGCAAAGTACTTAAAAAAAGACAAAAGAGGAAATACTTGGGGAAGAAATACGTTCCACAGGAACATTCATAGAGATGTTGATGTAGACCACTGGTCTAGACTCTTCTCCAAGTGTATACTAGGGACATCAGCCTCACCTGGGAACCCCTTAGAAGAGCAAATTCTCCAGCCCCACCCAGACCCCCTGAATCAGAACCTTTGGGGTGGAGACCCACACTTGTTTTCAACAAACCCTCTAGACGATGCCAATCCACACTAACACTTGAGGACCACCGATCAAGCCCAGTGAGCTTGTGTGTGTGTGTGTGTGTGTGTGTGTGTGTGCATGTGTGAGTGTGTGTGTGTGTGTGTGAGAGGAACATCAGCCCTGAGCTGACATCTGTTGCCAATCTCCCTCATTTTGCTTGAGGAAGATTGTTGCTGAGCTAATATCTATGCCATTCTTCCTCTATTTTATGTGGGATGCTGCCACAGCATGGCTTGATGAGCAGGTGCGAAGTCCGCACTGGGGATCCTAACCTGTGAACCCCGGGCCACCAAAGTGGAGCGCACAAACTTAATCACTTGGCCACGGGGCCGGCCCTCAAGCCCAGTGAGCTTTTTAACCCTGATCCTAAAAAATCAGCTAAATCCAGAAAATATTTCACAGGTTGGACAAAATTAAAGGAAGAAAGGAAAGCACAGGTCTTTGGGAGTTGAACCTCATTTTAAGCTCCAGGATTATGCTGATAAAACAATTCAAGATTATCTTTGAGCCTGTAATGTCTGCTAGTACCGCAAGGAAATGGATTATGAAACAAAGTAAGTTGAGTTGAATTTACTTTTTCTCCCAAGTTGTGAGGTATCAAGCAAAGATAAATGGTCACACAGCCCCTCACTCAGACCCCGACCACAGGGTGCCGCGTGGAAAGGCTGGCAACAGAGAACCAGAAATGCCATTTGCTTCAAAATATCAGAACCCCTTCACAGACCCTAGTCAATGGTGGTTGTGTACCTGGAAAACTTCTCCAAAAGGCACAAAACAAACTTCTTTGTTGTCAGGCTCAGAGACGAACACCACATGAATCAGGTTCCAGATCACCTTTTTTGCCAGCCCTTCTCCAGTCGCCAAATAGTTGGTAAAGACTTAGAAAGTAGCAAAGTGAAGGACGGAAAAGGTAAGAGAATGTTTGGGGCCCAAATTTGCCTCAAATGTCCAGTAGGAAGTGTCCAGGAGGTTAAAAGTTTGTCACCAGAAGCTGAAAGCATTGACATGAGAATGAATATATCTTGTCTGCCACGTAGGAAGACAACTTGTACTTAGAGTCGATGACTAATGCAGCCAACACGTATTGTGCTTTTCCCAGGGGACAGGCACTGCTTTTTGTTCCCTGTGTTTATTTATATACATTCAATCCTCACAATGCAATAAGTGTCATTATTACTTTCTATATGGGATTGAACAGTGTCCCCTAAAAATTCATGCCCCTCCAGAACCTCAGACTGCGACTTTATTTGGAAATAGGACCTTATTTGCAGATGTAATTAGATGAGGTCATATTGGATTAGGGCGGGCCCCAAACCCAGTATGACTGGTGGTATCTTTAACAGAAGAGAAGACAAAGGGGCTGCCCCCATGGCCTAGTGGTTAAGTTCAATGTGCTCCGCTTTGGCGGCCCGGGTTTACGGGTTTGGATCCCAGGAGTGGACCTATACCACTTGTCAGCCATGCTGTGGTGGTGACCCACATATAAAATAGAAGAAGATTGGCATGGATATTAGATCAGCGCTAATCTTCCTCAAGCAAAAGAAAAGAGGAAGATTGGCAACAGATCTTAGCTCAGGGCAAATCTTCCTCATAAAAAAAAAAGAAGAAGCGAAACACAGAAGACATAGGAATAATGCCATGTGAAGAAGAGGCAGAGACTGGAGTGATGTCTACAAGCCAAGGAAGGCCCAGATCGCCAGCAAACCCCAGAAGCTGGGGGAGCAGCATGGGACACACCTCAGAACCTCCAGAAGGAACCAACCTTGCCAACACCCTGATTTCAGACTTTCAGCCACCAAAACTTTGAAAGAATAAATTTCTGTTGTTTAAGCTACCCAGTTTGTGATACTTTGTTATGACAGCCCCACAACACTCGTCTACCTCCACGTGGACATGTAGAAATGCAGGTCCAGAGAGGTCAGCTCCCGCCCCGGCGTACACGCCTCCCTGGGGTCCAGTGTACTGGGGGTCAGCTGGGGAGGGCTTTGGGTAAGTCGATTCACATTTCTGGACTCAAACCTCGTAAGGGTGGATTAGATTACTTCTAAGGATTCTCACAACCAACTCTGAGCCTCTTTGATTAGGATTCTGGAAGCTCTGAAACAACCACTAGAAAATCCATTTACGCGGCATTTCTCATTTAAGCATTGCTCTTTCCTCTGCAGTAGCTTCAGAGTTACTGTCATTTGATGGACTTAGGAAGAGTTAACAGGCAGTAATAAACATCAGGACTGCCTCTTGTTTCAAATGTCTGCATGCTTTGGTCTTTTCAGTGATGCAACTGAAGAGGGTCTCCGTAGTCAGGAGAGAAACCTTCCATTGTATTGTAATTTCCCTTGATGCAAGCTAGAAGAAGATGCTGGTTTAGATTCACTGGGGTGGATGACTAGAAAATTGCCCCAACTGTCAACGTTTTCAATGATAAAAAGCAATGCAAAATTTCTCGAATGCTTAGAGTTTCTAAATGTCACAACAGAGATATTACCAAAACATGAGAAGCAAGTTTTTATAAGCAGGAGAAAAAAATACATTATTTTTCCAAAAGCCACAATATTTGGTTGAGTGCATGAGGGAATAAAAAACACACCAAGCAAAGCATTCATTTTGTTTAGAAATAAAATAAATTAATAAGTTGGTTTTGATAACGTATTCATGTACTCTTCTGAAGCATTAAGAAAATTGTGTGTGTGCATGTGTGTGTCCAGACAAGCCAGAAAAACGAAAAGAAATGAAAAGCTGATATGTGGGTGTAATATTGTCTTGTTATCCATGTTCTTTATATTGGCTGAGTTGTTTCCATTTCTCTTCCAACCCAGAAAATTGATTCAAAAATTGCTCCTAGTCGTTTACTCAAAAACTTGGTTTTCTAAGACCACATCCAAGAGAGTGTGGCACCATAAAAGAAAGGGGTGTCCTCGGATAGCTCCTGTCATTTGTTGATTCAGAGGGGTGGGTAGAAAGTTTCCTCCAAATATTTTGCACTGTTTGAAATTTTTCTTTGTAGTGCTAAAAAATGAGAAGTCAAAACAATTCCTCGCTGAGACTGTCTGAGAGTGTTGCTCTGCACTGAGCTTCTCTTCTCCTCAGAGTTGGGAGCACTCTATAATTTTGAGATCTTCAGCCAGGCTTTCATGACACTTCTTTTTGTGAACACTCCACTAATTTCTAGCCCATAAAAATAGTGCCAACATCACAGTAAGCTAATGGACGAGGCAGAATCAAGAAGCCAAGGATCTGATTTTATTTCACATTTTCGAAATGGAACTAAACTTTGCAGAAAGCAATTTGTGGGAAACAATTCTGTAGAGTGTGACAAGTTATGGACTCTCTCAAAGCATAGTCGTCTCGTTCTAGATATGGAATTTAATGTGAGAGCCTGCTTCCTAGTGTTGGGGAGGGCAGATATCTGATTGTTCTCCCGCTTGTTTATAAAGGCAGATCATTTTTATTGACCAACAGATAATTTCCAAGCACCTGCAGAATTTGGAAATGAGAATACAGTAATAAATAAACTAGCTGCAGCCCTGTCATTATGGAATTTATAGCTTAGCAGAGAAGACATTAAACAAGAAATGCAAATGCTCTGAGCGTTACCTACAGCAAGTTTGAATGGCATTGGAGCATGCAGCAGATGGAGCCTCACCTAGCTGGGGGATCAAGGAAGGCTTCCTGGAGGAAGTGGCCCTTATTTTGAGACCTGAAGATTGTTAACCAAAAAAGGAGGTAAAAGTATAGGCATGAGAGCAAAAGTATTACAAGCAGAGAGACCAGTGAATGTAAGAAGTTGCTGGCATATTTAAAGAATTGAAAGAAGTCTACATACATTGACTTATGTTTTCCTAGATGAGTCTAGTAATTCTGGCAAAGGGGGAAATGAAGTGAGTTCCTAGAATCTCTTACTGACCTAAGAAAGACTCTTTAAGGTTGTTGGCCATGACCAGACCTTTCACTGGGCCTGGTCAGTTCTAACAGAAGAGGATGCTCAAGAGGATGGCCCTGAGGGGGTCCTGGAGGAGTGGGCAATGTTCAGCCTGGGAGTTCCTCCAGGACAGTTCAGGAATGTAGGCTGGCCAAAGGAGGCTTATTCACAGATTGCCAATCTAAAAGCAAAGTCAGTGTATTAGTCAGGGCTAGACTAGGTTTTGTGGCAGTAACAAATTAACCCTAATATTTTAGTAGGCATAACACAATGAAGTTTCTTACTTGCTCAAGCTACATGTCCAACGTGGGTGTGCTGGGGAGCTCTGCTCCATCTAGTCATTAAGGGACCCAGGCTGGCAGCAGCTCTGCCAACTTGTACTGTGTGGAGCACGTGACCTCCTGTGTGGCTGTGGGAGAGGAAGAAAAAGCTGAGGGACTGGACACCAGCTCTTAAATACTCCAGCCTGGAAGAGATGCTTCCCATTGGCTAGAACTAGCCATACGGGGCCACCTCACTGAAAGGGGGCTGAGAAATGTGAGGAAACACAGACGTAGTCACTGGGAAATTACCATCTCTGTTGCAGTTGGAGTCTAGGAAACAAGGTGAGCTGGTTGTGAGGCTTGAAGTTGGATCCAAAGGGCAAAAACTCTAAAGGAGAAAGAGCATTGCCGACAGCCCATAGTAAGATGGCTAGAAACAAAGTAAGAAACAAATGGAGGAAATGGACAGTTTGCAGACTTTCTTTGAGCATTGATAGTAATAGCCAATATGTTGATTGCACTCACTAAATGCTAGGCGTTGGACTTTGCATGGATTGTCCCATTTAATTTTCACAACAACCCTCTAAGGTAGGCACGATTATTATGTCCGTTTTACAGATGAAGAAACTGAGCCCCGGGGCAGTGAAGTGATTCACCCTGGACTCTGCCTTTAGTAGCATCAGAGTTAGGATTCGTTGATCCCAGATCCCAGAACTGACCCCAGTTCTCAAAGCCACTAAATTTTACCATTGCCCTTCCACCATGGCTTGGAAGCCTGTCAAATCTGGAGGGATGGAGAATGAAGTTTTAAAGAGATTGGATGCATTAGAAATCCAAGGTTATTTGGTCAGGTTAGGAGGCAGTGACTATGTAGGGATGGAAGGAGAAGTGCCAGGAGTCTTGTCTCAGCCAAACAGGATGACTTCGGAGGGTATGGTCTGAAATGTGGGTTTCTGGGTACAGCATTAGAGCCCAGTGATAACCAAGGGACTTATGAGGCAATTTGCGACATGGGGACACAAAGCAGCCTCCACCTTGGAGCCTCCAGAAGCACTGTAAAGCAGCCTCAATAATATTCCAGAGACATGCAAAGAACTAATACTTCAAAAAAACAAGCACTTACATGAAAGTGAATTTCATATCACATTTTTACATTCCTCATTTGAAGGAATTTCAGTGAACTAACAGGGAGAGAAAATTGGCCACTTTACCTATGTATAATACCTTGAATATTAGACTAATCCAGTTACGAGTTTATAGACCTTTTGATAAGGAACCAGAGAGAAGTTGCCTAGAAAATGAATTAAAACTATTTCTAAAATGTGCAACAAGAGCTATGTAAAGAAACCACTTTTGTTGAACTTAAAATATTCTAGGAAACAAATAATGAAGGTGGAGCTACAGCAAAGGCGATGGAAGAGGAAAGAGGGGAGACCTCAATATGAGAAACATTGCAGAGGCACAGTCCTCCAAGTTTGAGTGGGGAGGGGAACAAGAGTAACTGAAAACAATACATGAGGAATTTAGCTGTTAGTGAGTTTCTTACAGCTGGGGAACAAAGGAAGACATGCAAATGGTCAGAAAGGGGACATGAAGTCCTCTGCTGGCAGTGTTGAGTTCAGAAGATATGTGAAAAGAATTTAGGTGGGAACAAACAGCAAGCAATAGCAAATAAAGGTCTGAAGGACAGGGTCTGGGGGCTTTGGCTTGGGTACCTTCAAGATATAAATGTTGACCAAAGCTAAAATTAAAAGACTGACAATATCAAGTGCTGACAAGGATGCAGAACAACTAGGACTCTTGCATCTTGCTGGTAGGAGTGTACGTTGAACCATTTTGGAAGTATTTCACGATATGTACTAAAAACCAAATATCCATATACCCTATAACTCAACAATTTATCTCCTTGGTTTGTCCCCAAGAAAATTGAATGCTTATACCCACCAAAGACACACATAAGAATAGTTTCAGCAATGTTTTTCACAATGGCCCCAAATTGGAAACTATGGAAATGTCCATTAACAGCAGGATGGATAGATAGATGATAGATAGATAGATAGATAGATAGATAGATAGATAGACAGACAGACAGATAGGTAGATAGATAGAAAAAAGATAGATAGATGATAGATAGATTAGATAGATTAGATGGATAGATAGATAGAGTGATAGATAGAGTGATAGATAGATAGAGTGATTGAAGTAGAAAGTAACGAAAAAGAATGAACTACTGCTATACACATCATGGGTGACACTCATGGGCTCAATGTTGAATAAAAGAAGCCAGACGCAAAAGAGTATATTTCCCACGATTCCATTTCTATGAAGTTCAAGAACAGGCAAAAGTGAGCCATGGCGATAGAAGTCAGAAGAGTGACTACCTTGGGAGGGATGGCGATTAGAGGGTCTGCTGGGTGCGGAATGTTCTCTATCTTGACCTGGGTGGTGGTTCCCAGGGTGTATACTAAATTGGGCTGGAGGTTTTGCCCTCTGGGAGGTGCTTGGGCTGTGTTTGGTCTTGGAGACCATCGATGATATGTTTAAGCAAAAATAATCTGAGTCTAGTTGTCATCACAAGCATGCAGTCTCTGGGTGGCATTAGAGCTGGGTCCTAGTTTGCCTATGACATTGTCAAAGTGTATACGTTTGCTGCTTGATCGTCAATTTATAGTACAGGTTCCCAGCCTGTAGAATTGTACTGGAAGGGTACAGGGCTGCTCGCAGGAATGTTACCTCATCAACTTTAGAGCCAGAAGGGGACTTGGCTAGCTTTGAGGCTGACCCAGCAGACCATGAAGGTGCTCAGGGCACCGGCTAGAGAAGGGCACAAGGACTGCCGTACTGCTCTGCACTCAGCCCTGCCCAGCTCAAAGTCTTCTTCCAAGTGAGAGAAAGCGCTCGAAAGGAGAACGATGGGCGGCCCCACCAAAAGGAGGCTTCCCAGGAAGTACCTCTCCTTAAACTTCAACCATTGTATCCTAAACCTCCATTTTTTAAGTTTCACCTTCATAATTTGTGCCATATCTAATACCTGATCTAATATTTACTCCATATAAAGCATATGAAAGCAACACACTGTCTTTTACTTCAGTAAGCATATCTAAGTAGGAAATGCCGTGTCACCGCTGGGCCACTGTAAGTGGAAAACCAGCGTTTTTCTAACACATATTGAATTTAAATTATTGCATGTCCCGCCTCATGCAGTAGCTATCAGTCATTATTTCTCATCCTCTTAGGTTCCTTTGGCTTTAAGGTTTATGGCTTTAAATTATAAAGTAATCGCCCCCATGTGTGACTGTGAAGTCTCTCAAGAGAAAGGGTATTCTTTACTCTCTGAAGCTAAAATCAAAACAAAACAAAAGTGGAAACGCCTATAGTCTAAACAACAACCACCACCCTGAATTCTTGTGCTGATGCTGGGAGGAAAGCCAGGGGACCCTCGGCAGCTTCCTTAACTTCATGTTGTCAACAACAACAATAAAATATGGGGTAAAGATAGTTTATCCCACGATCCACTGTGCAAATTGGATGGCAATACTGTCAAAGCCCCTCGTGAGGGATAAAGAGATGTAAAAGTTTTACAAATATTGACGCAATCAGTGGCAGATGCAGCTGGATATTAGAGAAGTCAATCTAAATTGTGTATGTAGGGACCAGCCGCCCACCGAAAAGAACATGACTGGGTAATTCTTATGCCTGTTGATTTTTCCATGGGATGCAAGCTGGCTTTGGAGTCCTATGAGCCTGGTTAGTGCTGGTAATGCCACTGACCTTGAGCTGACCGACCCCGAGAAAGAAATTTAACCTCTTGGATCTTGAATATCCTCACCTATAATGCGGGGTTAATAGTCCCACTCTATGAGGTTGTTAAGTCTAAATGAAACAGCGTGGAGGCTGTGCTCAGAAAGTGTTGTTTTTCAAGCGATTTTCTGAGAGTCAGCACCTCATGTGATTGATGCATAGAGAAGCCATCAGCCACTAAATGCCTGCTCACACTTCCTCCCCAGTTAAGGCTGCAAATCCAGTTCTTCCTTGCAGCAGAGAGTCCGTTCCAGGACCCCCTCCGGGTGTTGCCTGCTTAGGGAGTCCACTCCAGCTTGCCATGTCATGTGGGTTGCCCCTCTGTTGCAGCCGCCATGTTTTTATTGAATCTTTATGGAAAGGCCATAATGGTTGCTTCAGATCCATTATAATAGATCACATCAAAATGTGTCCTGCCATTTTCGTAAGTCATCTATTACTTACTGATGGAGCATACACGTATCTTATGTCAATTTGTGTTATGGACTGTCAAAAGTTAAGACGAGTACACATAATAAAGTGTATTGGGGAAGAAAGTTCCGCAGTACAACATGCAACTACGGAGTTTCTAATGTTAATAATTCAGCGGGTGCCAACGAGGCCGGGTCTCTATTATAGACTTGAGCAGGTGATACATCATTTTTAAAAATGTAAGCATTTTTGAGTTACAGGAACACAAAAATGGTCTGTGGCCCATAAATGTCTAGTTTTAGACCACTCAATAAATGAAAATAAAAAAGCACAGCAGAGTAGCTGAGCACACCGGGTTGTAAACACCTGTGGAGTCGTTCGTCATCAGCAGGTGGGGCGGCTCTGACTTCACAGCCACTGGCACTATCAGGGTCTGACTTCCTTCAAATTCAGGTGGTGACAAATGTTGTCAGGCTGGCCTCGATTCCAGCTCAGGGCTGTACAATCTTCTGGGACTTCCCACGGAGTCTACCTGACCCCCATCTGTAGGTTCAACCCCCCCCCCAATAACTTAGGTAATTTTTTCCCAACACTTTAGAACTCAGCCCCAGAACTCATTACCTAGTGTCTGTTCTCAGCATGATCCCAGCTAGCAGCACAAAGCCCCTTCCAAATTCATGACCTTAGCAGGTGCTGTTCCTTCTACCTGGAACATTCTTCCTTTGCATCCTCACCTGGCTAAGGTACAATCACCCTTCAAGTTCTGGCTGAAGAGTCACTTCCTCAAGGAAGCCTCTCCTGACCCTCAGATCCCTTATTACGCCATCCTCTAGCACCTCTTTCATAGGTGCTTCTCCTTCATGCACCTGTCCCTACTGTATCTAAAGAAATAAGGAACATGTGGTGTCAGCCTCCCCACCCAAAGTAATGAGCACAGGACACATGTCTGTGTCTTTACCCTGTAGCTCCAGCACCTACCACTGTGCCTGGCACGTCCACGGTAAGTGCTCCTGAATGGGTAGATGAAGGGGGGCGTTGTGGAGGGAAGCCGCGTTGGCTGGTTGGCTGTCTTGGTCTAACACCATTTTCCACTCCTCATGATGAAGATGTGGCTCATGGAGCCTGATAGGCAAATCCTCCTTAGACTTTCTAACCCTGAGCCCCATCTCATCACATGCCCTGCTCTTTCCATTTTCCTTTGATGGAGACTCTATCCCCAGAGTCCATTGTTGTCACCCGCACCATGCTGCCAAACGCTCCCCTTACCAGGACTGCCTGCACTGTATATGCACTCACCAAGTGGTCCTCAACTCCCCATTCCTGAGTTCGATCCACTCCAGGGACACCCCTTTATTCTGTGGTGGATCCTTGATGTCCATTACCTTCCGTGCCCAGGCTGTCTTCCGAGTACCACTCCATTGCGGCTGGCTAGGGGGTCCTCCTGGGCCCTCTGAGTCCACCCCAGGGGCATATCCTGTTGTACATCCCACATCCTGTCCATTTCCCCCAACCTGCTGTGTCACTCTATGGCCCACAGTGAACGCTGTGGGGAGGAGGCCAGAGCAACAACAAAGCCCGTTCCAAACACTCAAGTCCCACATTACATGGCTCCTAGAAGCATCCATTGTTCCAGGGAAGACGATGCAGCCAAAGCCTGTATCAGGACCCTAGAATACAGGTCATCTTCTCTGCCCCAGCCCAAAGGGAGAGCCTCCTGTACCACCAAGGCACCAGCATAATTGGCACCTTCCAACAAGATCCTCAGATCATCACTCTTAATCATTTACTAGCAGCCCGCCCACAGGAGGTGGGTGTTATTTTAGTTGTATAAATTAATGAAACAGAGACTCAAAGAGTTGAAATGTCACCATATCTGTCACGACCTCACCATTGAATAGATTTGTTTTCATAGAGATTCTTGTGGATTTGCATTATGTGCAGTTAAGAGAATGAATAATGCATTATTAGAATAAATCAGCATATAATATGCATGAGTAATATATTCATACCAGGCCCGGTGAAGGAGTAGATACTTATTTAGTGTGTTTATACAGAAATAAATTTTAAGATATGTAACCACATTGTTATGAGTCCTTTACAATTATAGAAGCAGGAAGTTCACACCTGACTTCCAACTGGCATTGTGAGTAGACTGGAGAGGCACAAGTTTCATATCTTAATGGCCCCCTCTTACTAGCTGAGAGATCTTGGCAAAGCCCTTAGCCCTTGGAACATCAAGTTTCTTCATCTTTAAATGGGGGCCACAATACTAACCTCGAAAAGCCATGAGGCTCAGACAAAGGATTATAGATAACGGGGTTTGATGGACTACAAATCCCGCATGACAGGAGATGGTTAGGTCAGTAGACCAAGGTTTTTCTCTTGATAGATTCCTTCCGTGTCAACTTAGACAAAATGTTTAGTGTGCTGGAGTCCTGGTTTTCTCATTTTAAAGAGCAGTTATTGATCTGATGAATGCACAGTGGAAAGAGATGTCTATTTGCTTAGAATGAGAACTTCTCTCTCCCAACCTCCTTATACCAACCCCAAGGACAGACTCCGATTGGCTCTGTTTGGGTCACATGCCCACCCTTTGGACCAATCACAGTGCCTTGCAGAATGGAGTACTTGAATGACCAGGCATCTGAGGTCGAAGACAGCTTCCATCAGTCTCCTGATAACTGTCATTTCTTGAGCACTTTCTCTGTAGTCGAACCTGTGCTTCATGCACATTAACTTATTTAATCTTCTGAACAATAGCGAAAGATAAGCTGTAGCGCCACACTCATTGTAAAGATGTAGAAACTGACACAAAGAGAGATTCTGTAACTTGCCTCAAAGGCAGTGGAGCTGGGATTTGTTAAACAGGTTTCTTGGACTCCAAAACCTACACTTGCAAACAGCAGGTTGTACTGACTCAGCTGTAGTACCAGCATGAGAGAGGGTCCCAAACAGCATCTGCATGCTGTCAAGTTCTTGTTGATTTAAGCACACTGCTCCTTCCCCAAACCTTGTTCTAGCTGCCAACCTCGGTTCTAGCTTCACATCCATGCTTGGCAGGATAATGACCTCCAGAAAGGTCCACACCCTAATCCCCTGGGACGTGGGAATATGTTACCTTACCTGGGGGCCTCTGCAGAGTGATTAAGGGGCCCTTGAGATGGGGAGATTATCCTGGGTTATCTGAGTGAGCCCCAGCGAATCGAATGAATCCCTAAAAATCAAAGAAACTTTCCTGGCTGGGTCAGAAAAGATGTGAAGCTTAAGGAAGAGAACCAGAGAGATCACAGCATGAGAAGGACTCTACCCACCGTTGCTGGCTTTGAAGATGGAAGAAGGGGCCACAAGCCAAGGAGACCTCTAGAAGCTGGAAAAGGCAGGAAAACAGATTCTCTCCTAGAGTCTTCAGAAGGAATCATCCCCACTGACACCTTGATTTTAGTCCAGGGAGCCCTGTGTTGGACTTCCGACCTTCGGAACTATAAAATAACACATATGTATTGTTTAAGCCACTGTATTTGTGTTAATTTGTTACAGCAGCAATAAGGGGCTAACACAACGTTCAAGGCAGAGCCAAAAACACCTGGAAATGCTGCAGCCACCACCCCTGAAGTTCGGTCGCTCATCAGAGGCTTCCGTCAACGGTGGCGGAATTGTCACCATTTGTGTGGTTTTTGGTTTGGTTTTCTTTCATTTTTTTTTCTTGGAATGCCATCTCTCATGCTGGGGCAAAAATAGCTTCATCTTGTAGCCTACATGATAAAATTTGCTGCCACTCAGAACATGACTTAAACATCAGAGGGAAAGGAATTGGAATCTGTATCCTCTGCTTCTCATCTCTTGATCTTCAGACTCACTGCTCAGAGGACTGTGCCGTCGGGGTGGGGGAGGGGTGGGGCAGAGAGCCTGGTTCAAATCCCAGCCCTGCAGCTAACCTACTGGGTGGGTTATTTAAGTTGTCCCTTGGTGTCCTTATCTGTGAAATGGGAATGATAGGAATAATAATAACCCTTGCCTCTCCAGGACATTGTGAGAAGTAAGTAACTTCACACCCATGAAGTGCTGAGAAGTTAGCCTAAACATAGCAAGCATTCAGTTATGGTTGGCTATGATTATTACTCTATAGCTCACATAATCCTCCACCCCCTTTCTCTCGAGTAACAGCTAGCGCTTGCCCAGCAGCGTATGACTGGGAGGACGTTGACTCTCTTCATCCTTGCAGCATCCTGTGACGTGGTACTGTTGGATGCCTACTTTACAAATGCAGCTCAGAGAAGTTAGGTCATTACACCAAGGTCACAGAGCCATTACATGGTAGCATTAGGACTCAAAATCGGGAAATCAGGTGGGAGCCAAGGGAGAAGTTTGAGAGCTGCCTCCCTTGCCTTCGCCAGCTGCAGCCAGCACAGGTTTCTCCTTTACTTTAACCCTTTGTCCCAATATGGGGAGGCAATGAAAATTCTGTGGCAGTACCAATTATTGTCTCAATGCAGACAGACAGAGTGGGAATTCGGAAGCAGAGAGAGTTTTCTTAATTGTCTTCATTGCAGTACAAGAGCAGAAAAAATTGAGAATGGCCAGTAGTTTTTTAAATTGCATCTACCCATAGCATTATAGAGATGACCTGGGGCAACCCGAGTCTGCTTCCTCATTTGTAAGACAGGCATAATTGATACACCTGAGACAACCCGGTAAGGGAACACAGAGACAACACCCAGTGAGGGCTTGGCCCCAGTGAGCAACCCCATCAACACTAGCTCCTATTACTGTCACTGTTATCATTAGGGTGACAATGGCCCTCACCAAATTAAATAGCTTTGAGATCACAGGTTTCAATATCAGACTGTAACATAGAAACAGTCTATATTTTCTCATACTTTAATATTAATTTGCCATTTAAGTACCAAGGAAACTTCAGCAATATTAGAGCCAGAAGAGATCTTAAGGATCGTCCTTGGATGAATTTGTGACTTGCCCAAGGGCTTACAGGTGGTTTATGGGGAATGCCAGGGCTGGACTCTCCAGGTTCCAACAGAGCATTTAATTAAAAGCACACACGATAAACCACACGCGTACACACATTTAGCTCCATCTGCATGTCCAAAACTTACACAGACTCCTTAATAATCCCCTTAGTAGCTGTGATAACTAAACATTTTCAGTTTTAATAACAGTTTCATGCATGCTTTCTCCCTTAAATCTAAATAACACCCCTGCCGCTATTCCAAAAGGAATACTATAACTGGCTATTTGCCATAATAAAGATGGGGAAACTTTGGTTAATCACATTTTAAAGGGGAATGTGTATTTAGAGAGATTTTAAATTGTGAAAATAAAAATGCAAACGTGAAATGATTTTCCCATTAATGTCCTCTCCTTAGGGAAATGTCTCGTTTCCCACAGTCGGGCTGTCTGAGCGGGTTTGTGACCTTCTGCAGGGTCTATGGTGAAACAACAGCTCCTATAAGCCTCATTCCCTGGGGCTCAAAGAATAACAGCCCCCATGGGCTCTTCTAAGAACATTTTGTGATCGCACCTATATTTGCGTATATGTTGCATAAATCTTGTTTCAAAAGGGATTTATTGCTTTAAATACAAGATCATCTATTTCTCAATACCCCAGCTGGTGCTTAGATATAATTGCAGTGAACAACATTAAAAATATTACTCACTGAAAAATATTTACTGTGCTGGACACACTACTGTTTGCATCCTTATTTCTAAATGAACCATTGATGGTTCGGTCAGGCTAGAGGCTGCTCAGTGCGAGTTTCTTTTCCTTTGTTATTCATTATGGTTAAGGAATTATGGCTGTGTTGCTGTTTAATTAGCAGGAGTCACCTTGAGAAATGTCCCAAGAGTGGTCCTGCTCAGTTACCAAAAGGGTAGCTGTGTCTAAATTGCTTGGCCCACGTGACTGAAGGACGGGGGTTTCATTTTAGGGAATATGAAAATCTCAGATGAGACGGGGAAGGTGGAGGTCATTCCACCCAAACTGCCTCCCCGTGGATCCCTCTGCCATTTTGTGGACATTGCACATTGAGGCAAGCTGGATGCTTTGAGAAGTTCAACTCCATGGTTGACATCTCTGAAGTGGGAGGAGTAACATAGTATTAATGACTGGGAGTTCCGACTCTGGAGTCTGATGTGCATGGATTTGAATCCCAGCTCTGCCACTTACAAACTAATCTGGCAATGTACAGTCATGCGCTGCATAGAGATGTTTCAGTCTACAATAGACTGCACATATGATGATGGTCCCAGGAGATTGTGCCATAGAGCCTAGGTGTATAGTGGGCTGTACCATCTAGGGTTGTGTAAGTGCACTTTATGATGTTCACACAATGATGAAATACCAACACATTTCTCAGAACATATCCCCATCGTTAAGCAATGCATGACTGTGTATTAAAACTACTAACAGTCATGGGCTGGCCCCGAGCCTAGTGGTTAAATTCGATGCATTCCTCTTTGGCAGCCTGGGTTCGGTTCCCAGGTGCAGACCTATACCACTCGTCAACAGCCATGCTACGGCAGCAACCCACATACAAAATGGAGGCAGATTGGCTCAGATCTTAGCTCAGGGTGAATCTTCCTGAAGCAAAAAGTGGAAGATTGGCAACAGATGTTAGCTCAGGGTGGATATTCCTCAGCAAAAAAATTTTAAAAATTACTAACAATAACTGCCTTTTACCCAGCAATTCTGTTTCTGGAAAGCTAGCCTAAAATAAATAAAACCTCAGTCCTTGAAGATAGATGTGCAAGGATGTTTTTTGAAGCATTGTTTTCTGTAGGTGCAAAAAATAAAGGGAAAGATTAAGTCTATCCATAGTATACTGTATTACATCCTTTCTATGAAATTTTATGTGACTTTTAAAAATAACTAGTAATATCTCTGGCCTGGAGCAATGTATACAGCTTAAGTAGAAAAATGGACATGCCATTTTTTTGTAAAAAGAAATCATAAAAATTCCTTGTATATATTTTTTAGGATTCTATAAGGATAGTAAAAGATATGGATGATATCTCTGAGTAGCATAAATGGAAATGGAGATTAAAATAACAAGCAAAAGGGAAAATTATGCATGATATAATGCTATAAAAGAAAATTTTATCTATAAAGCACCACATGTAATAAAAAATGAATATACGCATTGAAAAAAGATTAAAAGGAATGTCAATAAACAAAAAATTTATTTGGTTACGTGATTATGGAACTGTAGCCAATGTTTTCCGCTATTTTAATATTGTATTTGTAATAAGATAATGTTACTAAAATCATTTGTAAAGAGAAAGTTGAAAATACGGTCCTACTAAGTGGGAGAGCAAAGGGTGGTCAATAAGGTCATTTTAAAGGACGAGAAAGACTCTAATGTGTCCTCTGGAGTTGCAAGCAGCAGGTGGTTGATACAGAAGCTGAGCTGGCCAAAAGGAATGTTCTCCAAAGATTATTATCTGTCCTCCCTCCAACCCATACTCTGCCTACTTGTTCCTGCCGGCCCATGAGGAGGTTCATATATTTGAAATGAGCACTTGGAGGGTGTTAAGCTCAGTGCTATCATGATAATTTGTAGTAGGTTAAATACTTTCAATTAAAGCTTAAGACAGTGAAGCTCTCAGTCGAGAAATATCATCCAATTGAGTGGACTGTAAAGTCCGTCTCTGTGGGTCTCCATTGCTGGAATTTTATAGAGTTACCATCAAGCTGACCTTGTGCTGAGTTTTATGGTTCTCATATTGGACATTTTCTTAAACATTGGATGGCATTTCAGGCTGAGTGTCTGAAGTCACTCTGTCATCCTCGAACAAGGGCCTCAGAATCGAAAGCCGACATTGAGCTTTGTGTCCTGGCAGCATTGTGGCTCTCTCCTTGAGGACCCCAATTGGATCTGCATGAAGCTGGTGACGAGCTGGTAGGATAAGTGCTCTTTATCAATCTACTTCTTCCACTACCCAGCACCCCACCTTTCACATCAACTGCTCCTCCAACCAAGTTCACAACAGTTGCTTTTAATCTGCCCGTGGTCTTGAGTAGACGTGGAGGGCTGCAGAGTGAACGAATGGCCATTGGTCTTCCCAAATGGACTGTCAGCTCCGCCTCCAGCAGGTCAGTATAACCCACTGCTCTCTCTGTGGCAACTGGCACAATGCCTGGCAGCTTTATGAAGAAAGCAACAGCCCTGGTGGAATGTGGATGTGATCAAGATCCTTCAGTCCATCACATCTTAGAATCCCTTTTGCCCTCTAAGATAACGTTCACAGGTGCCAAGGATTAGAGCCTGGATATTTTTGGAGTCATTATTCAGCCTACCACATACACTGAGGCCAGAAGTTCTGTTAAGAATGAACTGGGAGACCAGGGGGTGAAGGGTGCTCCATGCAGAAGCACAGCACACACAAAGGCCCTGAGGCAAGAAGGAAGCTGGCAGCTGCAGGAACAAAAGAGAAGTGAGGCTGGGAAGAGACACCACGGTCTTCATCGGCCAAATTAAGCGCATGGGTCAGTGTCCAAAGGGTAATGAGAAGGCACTAAATGAGTCTCAGGAAGGGGAGTGACAGGTCGGATTGGATTTTAGAAGTCGGTCTGGCTGCATAGTAGGTGGGTGAAACAGAGGGAAGGAATAGCAGATGCAAGCAGAGGAATTAGAAAGCTGTTATAACAGTGCTGGTGAGAAGTGACCAAGCTGTGGATCAGTGTGTGACAGCGAGGACCAAAAGAGGTGGGTAGACTAAAAAAAAGTATTTAGGGATCTGTGGCTTAGGATAGACCAGCTTTACTGCTTCATCTGTTCATTCATTCCTTCTACAAATATTTATTGAGCCCTCAGCATGTGCTGGGTATTGTGCATGGTGTTAGGAATATAATGCACAGCTGACTGTATGATCGTGGACAAGGTAATTAACACTGAGGCCTCAGTTTCCCCACCTGTAAAATGGAGATAAGATAGCGTCCACCACCATGAGGATCAAATGAGTGAATGCAAGCAGAGTTTGGGACAGTGCTTGGCACAGAGGAAGTATTTGGAGCAGCTCAAAAACAGAACCAACCACCCAAGTTTTGACTCACCTCACTTTAGAGCGGTCAGTGAAAGGAATTCACCCAGGAATGCATTTGTGTAAACACCCTTGAATAGCCATGGCTCTCTGTGGCTTTATGAATCCCTCAGAAATCCATTCCATAAATATCTATTGAGTATATATTATGAGCCAAAACCATGCTAGTTGCTATCGGGGAAAAAATGAGCAAAAACTAAACAGGTGTTGTCTTCATGAAACTTACAGTCTCGTAGGAGGGATGGACGTAAGTCAAATAAACATACCAAGCAAGGTGACACGTGTTAAGAGGGAGACGGTCATGGTTCCCAGAGAGTCTGTAGTGGGATGGGTTGGCCTGACCAAGGAAGTCACTGAAAGCCTTCTTATGGAAGTCATAATGTGGGTGAATCAAGAGGATAAGGTAGTGTTAACTGAGTAAGAAGAGGTATAAAGAACAGGCCAGGAAGAGAGAAGAGTCTGAGCAAAGGTCCTGTGGCCAGTGTGAGCCTGGTGAGTATGAAAGACTAGAGTAAGGGCTGGATCATGGAGAGGAACAGCAGCCTGGGTGCAGATGAGGCTGGCAAACTCAACAGGGACTGGACTCTGGGGGCTTGTGGCCATGTTAACAGGTTTTGCCTTTATCCTAATGGAAATGGGAAACCTTTTAAGTATCTTAAGTGGCTGGGAGACACATCCAGAGATGCATTTTGGAAATGTCACTCTTGAGTGTTAAGAAGAGGTGGAGAGGGAGGTAAGAAAAACACCAACTAAGAGACTACTGCATTGGCCCAAACAAAAGACATGTTTATGGTGGAGACGGAGAGAAGGCTGCAACTCTGAACTCCGTTTATGGGATAAAATCAGCATGACTTGTGATGGATCAGATATGATGGGTGAAGGAGAGACAGGTGGCAAGGATGACATCAGCATTTCTTGACTGGTGCGAGGAGGAATGAGATGGGGAGGTGGAGAGTGGAGGTAACTCATGTCACAGTAAACTCATGATCTCAGTAAAGCTGAAGCTTGGCTCATTTGCTGAGAAACAGGATGTTAAGGAAAACATGTGGATCTTAAGGCATGCAAACATTTGGGAATGGCAGCTGTGGGGATTCAAGTAAGAAGAATGACTTGCAGAAGTGATGACTAAATTGAAATCCATAGAAACCATGGAGTCAGAGTAAGCATTTCATCCAGTATGTCTCAAAAGGCCCAGCAGTATACTCTATCTATATAGCAGGTACATAATCAGTGTTTGTTGAGCAAGTAGATAAAACCAAACAGCAATTTTGCATGACTTTCCTGAGCCACCCAAGACAATAAACTGGCCCATCTATACAGGTCCATTTGTCCTGCACTGTTTCTTTCCAGAACAATCCTAAAAGGTGAAATGTGCTTCATTTGGCTTGAATATTTTATTTGAACGTTCTCCTTATTAGTGAGACCTGAATATATTATAGGTTAGAAAATGAATTTGGTAGATATACAATTGTTTAATTCTTAGGAATTGGAATATGGGTGAGAGAGAGAGAAAAGGAAAAGTAAACATTTGCCCACACCCTGCCTAACCTAAATAAGGTTTCATTACTGCAGGACTTTTCAGAACCTTTATAATTCTAAGGCATAAGCTTCTTGGACATTATTAATTCTATGGGGAAAAAATGAGTTGCAAATAATAGCTACATGCGACTATTACATAATAGAGTGGCATCCTAGGGGAGAAAATAAGTCTATAGGAGATAGATTACCTTGAATTTTGTAATATCAATTTTCAGCCTCTTGGAAGGGATTGTACTCCAAAATTATATCTTGGGAATATCTAATCAGGCCATTATATTATTCTTCCCATGTTTTCCACCATATTTCTAAAAGAATATTATTTTCTACCATAACTCTATTCAAGATTGTGCCTATTTCTCTATTGCCTTCCTAGGAATTTAATTTTGTTGTCTAAATGGGGGAAGTCTGTTTTCTTTCCCAGTTATGGCCCAAATAATAAATGTTGATGTTACTGTGCTGTAAAAATATGTCCTCTATAAATTGCTCTGCTTGTCATTAAGATGTTTCCTAAACAAGTTGGGCACGCACTATGTTTTTGTCAGACACTTGCAGCAATCTTCAATTACCTGCTGTGTCTATACATATTCAGAAGGCCGTAATGGAAATGTGCCAAGTGGCTCAGGAGAAAGTCATTTATAAAGATTAGGAGGGAACTTGGGAAGCTTCGGCTCTTGTTGCTTGAATTGGATTGTGCACAAACATGTTTGTTTCTGGGTAGCTTAGGTTCCTTCAGCTCGCACAGTTTCCCAGACATTCGTCATCAGTGTCGCCCAAAGCATTTGCACTCTATTCATCTCCATAGACAATCAATCAGAATCTCGAGACTGAAATGACCAGTGAAGACAGACCAACAATCGGTTGATCTAGTGGAGAAAAAAAATGCAGTCTCAATTGAAAGAGCTTTTGTGGGATTTCACCCAGGCAATGGAGTCCCAATTTATCCTAAAACTGTAGAGTGAAACTTAACAGAATATTTTAAAGAAGGAATGCAATCCTCACATAATAGGACGTCGTTGCAGGTGGGATGCAGAAAGTATGGGAGATCCACAGAGAAAAAGTGTAGACTGGTGGATTGGTGCCAACTGAGCACTATCCTGTGGTGATGTTTATCAGTGATTTGGATAAAGGGCCAGAGAGAAAGGTGTAGTTGTCGTATCAGCAGATGAAGCAAGCTCGGAAGGGATACTTGCCCAGTTAGAACTGTAATGTGTCTCCAAAGACATATTAAGCTAGAATGATCCATGTGCAAGATTTCCAGTTTGGCCTTCTGGAAGTGGAACTGCTGGTTGAAGGGTATATAATATATGATGATGACTAATTATTTATCACAAACATCATCCCAATGTACATTTCCACTAACAAGGCACAGCCTTGAACCCATATAAATAGTTCCCCAGCCTAAGAACCTTTCAGAACCTTTATTATACCAAGATACATTGTAAACCTGCAAGGGGAGCATCTGATATACGAAGCATTTCCCAAACTTTGTTTTTCAAGGAACTACTGCTAATGCTTTAAGGATCTAGTACCCTGAGAACACACTGGAGCAAGTGACAGTCCAGCTGAGATGGAGAGAGTTGGGACTGACTCTAAGAGAGGGAAAAGCTGAAGACTGGGAAGAGGAGACATCCAACAGGGGAGAAGGCAGAATTTCCTTCTGTTTTAAGGCTGAATAATATTCCATTGTTGTATAGACCACATTTTGCTTATCTATTCTTCCATTGGTGAACACTTGGGTTGCTTCCACATTTTAGCTGTTGCACATGGTGCTGCTATGCACATGGATGCATAGATGTCTCTTCAAGACCCTGCTTTCAATTCTTTTGGGCACCCAAAAGTGGAATTGCTGGATCATATGGTAATCCTGTTTTTAATTTCTTGAGGCAATGCCTTGCTGTTTCTCGCAGTGTCTGTACCATTTGCGCTCCCATCAGCAGTGCTCAAGCTTCTGATTTCTTCACATCCTCACCAACACTTGTTTTTTGTTTTTCTAGTAGTGACCATCCTAATGGGTGTGAGGTGGTATCTCATGGCAGTTTTGATTTGTATTTCCCTGACGATTAGTGATGTTGAGCATCTTTTCAGCTGCTTATTAACCATTTGTACATCTTCTTTGGGAAAATGTCTATTCAAGTCTCTTAGAAATGTTTTAACATGTCATACTGTGGAGGCACTGAAAATCTAGCTGGAGTACCATCATTGTTCTTCTAAGGAAAACGATAACCAGAAAAGCTATGGAAATTTCATTAGTTTATGATCCTTTACCAAACATTCATTGTATGTTCTTGGTTACCTCACATTTACCATTCTCTCCCTTTCTTCATGTCACCAAACTGACTCAGCTTTTAAGACACGTGATAGAGACAATGTGTTCACCAAACCTGCTTCCTTTTCCTCTGGCCGTGCAGTTAGACTTGATTAAGCATCCTTTACAGTCAGTCAGGGTGACGTAACAGAGACAATGGAATTTGTTGGAAGTCGTTAGACCACTCCTTGGCCTCCTCACCCTCTTTCCCCATCCACCAGCTGAACACAGAGTGCTGAAACGAGGGCACAGCCCAGGATGAAAGGACCTGGATCCCAGAACCCCCATGACGTTGAGCACATTGGAAGAAATTAACGCTTATTTAAGTTGCTGGGAAATTGTAGTTTATCTGTTACAGCATTTAGTGTTACACTGCCCAATATAAGACTCAGCTCTACCTTATCAGCTATCTTCTTGGGTACACTAAGGTTCTTTCCCATGGAATTCATAAATCCTAGGCAGAATGCAGACCCCACAAGGCAGAGGCTGTGCCTTTGTCATCTGTCACTGTATCCCATTCTCTAGCATGGTGGCTGGCATTGGGAAGACACTCAATAAATATTAGCTATTATTACTCTTGGCTTTGGTATTAATACTGAATACTTCGTTTCTTAAAGTGTAGGCCATGGGCCAGCACGGCATCACCCCAGTGCATGTTAAAAAATGCAATCTCAGGCCCCACACTAGCCCTGCTGAATCACAACCTGCGTTTTCCTAAGACCCCCAGAGATACCATTCCTGCTGAGTTATACGTCCTAACATTTGAGAGACATTGCTCTCGACCAGCAGTTCTTCGCCTTGGTTGCACACTAGAATCACCCTATCAGAATTTCTAAGATGCTGTTTTTGTTCTTGTCTTAAGTCTGCCCAGGTGAGTCTAACACGCAGCCAGGGCTGAGAACCACTGCTCTGTAGCAGTTCTCACACCCGAGCCTGCATCAGCATCCCCAGGAGGACTTGTTAAGATGCACATTGCCGGATGGCCATACATACCACAGTGTCTGATTCAGTAGATCTGGGATGGGGACCGAGAATTTGCATTTCCGCCATGTTCCCGGGTGCACTCGTTTCCTGAGGCTGCCATAGCAAAGTACCAAAACTGGGTGCTTAAAACAATAGCAATTTATTCTCTTACGGTTCTGGAGGCCAGAAGTCTGAAATAGAGTTGTTTTCTGGGCTGTTCTCGCTCTGAGGGCTCCAGGGGAGATTCCTTCCTTGCCTCTTCCAGCTTCCGGCAATTCCGGGTGTCCTTTGGCTTGTAGCTGCGTCACTCCAGTCCTCTGTCTTCACGTGGCATTTTTCCTGCGTGTCTTCACATAGACTTCCTTCTATGAACATCTGTCTCTGTGTCCTAATTTCTCCTTTACATAAGGACACCAGTCATGTTGGATCAGGACCCACTCTAATGACCTCATTTTATTTCGCTTCCCTCTATAAGGATCCTATTTCCAAATAAAGTCACTGAAGTACTTGGGGTTAAGACTTCAACGTATCTTTTTGGGAATATACAAGTCAATCCATAACACCACGTGATGCTAACGCTGCAGGTCCAAGGACCCCACTTCGGGAACCACTGCTTTACTGCAAGTCGCAAGAGTGCAGGAACAATGTCCATTACTTTCAGCACAGTCTACCCAGAGCCTAGCTTGTGGCTTGGCACATAGTAGGTTTTCAATAACTATAGGTCAAATGAATTAATATTTCTTCCTGTGGCAATTTGGCCTGCATAAGGACTTCAATCTTTTTGTGATGCTCTTAGAGACTTAATGTGTGACATTTCATGTAGCAGGCACTCAATAAATGTTGGGTGACTGAACATAGCTGTCCCTCCTCATTAAAAATGTAAAAAAGGTCCTTACCGAATCCTCATGCTTTCATTCTGCGTTATGGAGCCAAAAGACCGAATGCTTATTAAATGACATGGCTCCTTTAAAGGGAAATTAACAATCTACAAAACACTGGGGATTGGTAGCAGGAGTTTGATGCACTAACTGGCTATGGTAATTGTTGATTACCCTGCCTTGGTTCCCCAGTGAGAATTCATCTCTGTTTAGCAAGTGCTGTGAACTAGAGTAAGGGGGATCTCCCTCTTTGAGTCCTGGGAACCTCTAGCTTTGTCTTCAACTTCATAAATCACTGTTAACTTTCACCTAAGTCAGCGATCCTTAACTGAGGATGATTTTGCCCCCCAGGCAATGTCTGGGGACATTTTTGGTTGTCACAATTGGGGGATGCTACCCGCATCTAGTGGATGGAGGCCAGGGATGCTGCTCAACATCCTACAATGCGCGGGGCAGCCTCCATCACCAAAACATTATCCAGCTCCAAATATCAATAGTGCCAAGGTAAAAAAAAACCCTGACCTAAACAAAGATAAAATGGACGTGAAGTTACCTCAATGGGCAAGACCGTAATTTCTGAGCCACCCCATCAGCGACATTTGATGTGGTCAGAGCAGGAGTGTTGGGGAGAGGACAGCTTTGTCGTTTAGTATCTGGCTGTTCAGAGTGGAGTTGGATCTCTTCCAGATTAAGACAGAGAACGTTCAGTCACTACTGCAGTGTGGACAATCAACTGCAGTGAGCGGTTTCTAGGTGTCAGGCTCTGTGCAACATGCGTCACACACATCCTCTCCTTGAATGAGACATGATGCCTCTACTCACAATGTCTCGGAGATGGGAACTATTATGATCCCACGTTCCAGATAGGGGAAGCTCCGGCTTTGAGGCTGCCCAGTTAACCCAAGGTCACAGGGTGCGGAGTGGTAAAGTCCTACAGCGCAGTCTATAGGACTCCTGTGTCTGTATTTTTAATCCCTGTTATATTCTGTGTTTGAACTTGGGTCAAAACCCCTACTCTGCTACCTGTTAGTTGCATGGTCTTGGGCAATGGATGTAAGTCTTCACTGTCATTGGTTCCTCATCAGCAAAATGAGGATAAACAATAGTTCAAAGGGTTTCTACTAGGACTGAAGGACGTAAAATACCTTTGGCGATGCCTTGCCACAGTATGAGCTCAGTAGATGGTAGTGCCTCTCCCCTTACCAGCCATTACATTTACAGATATCAAGAAAGGGCAATTTGTAAGTATGATGCGTAATTCTCTTAGTTGATAAGACTTTCTTTAAACTAACTAAGAAACTCCATTTACTGGAAACATACTTAATGATGAATCTTTTATTCTACTCTCTTCCCTCAGGGAGTACTTAAAAATAACTCACAAACTCTCTGTTAGAAACCCATGTTCTTTACCTGATTGGGACTTAATTAGTCCTTCAGCTTCTTAGCCCTTCTTCTAAGTTGTTCAGTGTTAAATCCCAAATGACCCTGGTTGGGAAGACGTGGAAACCTTCGAAGCCCAGTTCAACATGATCAGTGCCTAAGAAGACTTTACAGTAAGAGTTGGGGGATTTTTAAGAATTTCTGATGTCAGTGGAGAAGAAAGAAAAATGTTTTTGTGGACGTGCTTAATTAGGTGCTTAGAAATTATGTTCCTCTCTCCTGGGAAAGATTCATTAATTTTCTCCATGACCAGTCTCGTTCTACTGGACCACCGAGGAGGATTTGTGGATTAGAAATCTGACCCCATCTTTCTCACGCGTGAGGAGGTCTCATTATCTGCAAATGCCCGTAGAAGGAAAAATCCACTTTCTGTGTGTGGCCTTCACACGTGTTCACAACCTGCCCCAGACTCAACTCATGTCCCATCATATCTCTTCTGCCATCCTTTAGACTCTACCATCCCTCTTTGTGCTACCTCCAAGTTTATAAATATTTATAGCCAGTGGTTCCTTAACTCCTACTCGAGACTTAGTTCAAATACCGTCTCCCTTCTGCAACTTTCTTCAACCTCCCTGGGAAGAATCGGCTGCTCCCTTCTTTGGGCATATTCATCCATCCATCCATCCATCCATCCATCCATCCATTCACTGCCAGCCACCTGCCAGGTGCTTTTCTAGGCACTAGGGCATGGAGGTGAGCAAAACAGTGTAGAGCTTACACTCTAGCTGGGGAATCAATATGAGACAAAAACAAACTAATACTTAAGTTCAGAAAATGATAGGTGATATGAGGAAAACAATATGGAGTAATGAGAAAGAGTATAACAGGCAGAGGAGGGTGTGCTCTTTAATAAGGTGATGGGAGAAAGTCTTTGGGAGGTGAGGTTTGGGCTGAAACCTACTAATGAGGAGCACCTAAACCCCAAGGATAGTGCTTGGCACATCCTTGCAGATATTTGTGTGGCTCCTTCCATCTTAAGAGGCTGTGATCTCCTTGAGGACAGGGCTCTTGTGTTCCTTATCTTAGTATCCCCAGAATTTTGGCAACCCCACCACCTAGCACAGAATCTTCAGGTAGCAAGTAGCCACAGATGATTGCTCAACGGACTTGATTTAATTTAACTTAAAGCTTTATTTCTAATAGTACCAGTGATTCATCTGTTGGCCATGCCACTGATTTTTTTTTAAATCAAATAAGAAAAAGAAAAAGCTGTTGTTCTTTATTTCTCTGGGTTTAAGACATTCTAAAAACAAACTTTTGGAAATCCACTTAGGGAATGCAATATAAATGCTAAATAACCTCTTGAGATTGGTGCCATTTCTACAAATTGATGGCGTCTGGGTTAACGAATGTTTTATGCTATGCCTCTCAGTCTCTGCTCAAAGAAATCCAACTGCTACTTCCTAGGTAGTCAAGTCTGGGGAGACACAGTGGTGTAGGGGGAAGGTTGTGATGGCTTCTCTTCCTGGCCTCAGAGAACACATCAGCCATCTGCATATCAGCAACACCCCTTTCATGGTCCTCACTGGGCTGTCCCTACTTGGTTGATGTATGAACTGACTTGTGAAATGAATGTATCAAGCACAATAACAACAGAGAATGGAAGGGACATTTGTGGTCCCGAAAAGCCTTGACTCCAAGTTCAAGAACCATCACTGGCTTGAATTTTAATCCATCAGACCATCTGCATGTGTTCCATCCCTTCAACAGAGGTTTACGTGTCAGGCACTGTGCTAGGACCCACAGATATGATGGTGCATATAACTACATAGTCCCTGCAACTCACGGAGCTTAGAGTCTAGTGTGAGAGGCAAACTTTAGTCAAATGACGGCACAGATAAATGTGGAATTATGAACTGTGCTGAAAGCTAAGAAAGAAAGACATACGTTTCTTTGAAAGTGTCTAGCTGAGAGCCTTGACTTCCAGGAAGATCTGGAAAGCCTGGAACCCTGGAGAAGTGGCTTTGGAGCCTTGATCCAAAAGACTGAAGTGGATGAAGGAGTAAGAAGGATGTGTGGTCACAGGGAGCACAGAGCATGGAGGAACTTTCATGGGGGCATCAGGAACTGAAGGGAGAGGGAGAATGGTATGAGACAAGCGGACGAAGCGGGCCGTGGCTGGATCCTTTTAGGTTCTGCTAGGAATCTTCATCTGTGTCTTCAGAGCACAGGAAAGCTTTCAAGGGATTAAATGAGGAGATGATATGAGCAGAGGTGATTCTGGAATCATCAACTAGGCTGCCGTCTGGAGAGTGGATTGGGGGAGGCAGGTGTGGGGTGAGATGATTGGCTGGAGCAGGTGTCCGGGTGACAGAAAATGTTCACTTAAACCCAGCGATAGTGGCAGGGTGGGGAGACATAGGCAGATTTAGGAGATAAACTAAGTAGGACTTAATGGTGGTTAACTTTAGATCAGTGGCCCTAATCGAGGGACAGTTGTGCCCCCCAGGGGACATGCGGTAACATCTGGAGACTTTTGGTCATTGCAGCTGGTGGGGACGGGTGGGAAGTGGGGAGTAAACGTGCGCTACTGGCACCTACTAGGTGGAGACAAGGGGTGCCGCTAAATACCCCACGATGCACAGGACAGCGCCCTCCCCTAACAACAAGGAGTCACCTGGCCCTGCCAGTCAATAGGGCTGAGGATGAGAAACCCTGCTTTAGATGGAGGAAGATCAGGGACACCGTGTCAGAGACAACCCTCAGGTCTTGTCTTGAGGACAGGGTGAAAGATCATGCCACTCTCTGAGAACTGGAGACCCTGGAAGAACCAGTTCTTTTAGGGGTAATGTGGGCTGAGTGAAGACTGCAAATGAGTTTCTAAGGCATTTTGGAGGCAACCAAGTGTATAGATGACTATTTTCTTTCTAAATTTTCACCAGTCCCAGGAAGGCAGCCTTCTTTGCCCTGTTGATGCCATTTCCAGCCACCCTACTCTGGATTCTTACCTCCCCACGCCCTACCTTCCAATATCCCACTCATCCCCTTCTTTTTGCCCTTGAAGATAAACCTACAGCCCTTTTCATTATAAAGGTTTTACTACCATCCGTGGAACAAAATAGACAAGAGTAACAAAACACTTCAATAGCTTTTTCACTTGAGTATTTTCTTTGCCTCCTCTTGTGTCATTTTCTCCTTAACAACACTGAGGGAGAAGTGAAATTTGTTTTTTCCCGTCTGCATAATCTCCTTTCCCGGCTGGCTAAGTGCTTGTCAGCACAGTGGCAGATGAAGAGCTGCTCTGAAAACTTGGAGGGGCGGGAAGAGGCCAGGTGACCAGATGAAAGCCAAGCTACACGAACTCTGTTCACGTATCCTTCCTTACCTGTGCTCTCGCAGCCTCAGGGACATTGTCCTGGAGGGAAGAACTCAGACCCGCTGTGACAGGGTCCTTCAGTCTCACCCGTGAGAGCCTATGGGAGCCCCTGAAAGTCAGTCC
Source organism: Equus quagga (assembly GCF_021613505.1). Lineage (NCBI taxonomy): Eukaryota > Metazoa > Chordata > Mammalia > Perissodactyla > Equidae > Equus > Equus quagga. Next base: position 74,966,123 of record NC_060279.1, read on the forward strand.
CAGAAACAGCCCCCTGTCCGGGTCGTCCATCCCTGCTTTACCCCGTCTCTCTTCCTTCCTTTCTGCAAAGCACCTACCTGGGAACAGATGAAAGGAAAGGAATTTAGGAGGAAAGTGCCACGTCAGTGTTTTGATTGGATTAAGTTGCGAGCTGAGCGGCCCACATTGTAGGGAACAGAGCAGAATGATATGAACCCCCAGGCAGTCCTCCACCATTGAAGACTACCACGTGCTCCACCAGGCGGCACCCTCGAAGGTCCCCCTCTGCGTCCCCAGTCTGGCTTGTGATAATACCCAGCATGGAGCACCACGCCCTCCATAGCACAGTGACCACAGCTTCATTTCTCACATCATATTTTTCCACACTCAAACAAAACAAAATTCTGCACAGCATGAGAAATCACGTTAATGAAATTGCTACCTCATTGAATTTCCAATAAGAAAAAGGCAAAGCAAAACTTGTCAACTAAAGAAAGAGGCGTTCTCTATAATCCTTTCGAGGAGAAGTGGAAGTGGGAGTAATATAAAAGCTTGTTCCTGTAATCAAAGCATTTGTAACTGTTGGTGGCACCGATGGGAAAGAAGGAGGCCCCAAGAGGGAAAAAGTAGAAGGTTGATTTTAACTGTGTGAGTTACCGTCTTTCCTGCTAGCTTGATGATACGATCAGGGTTGTTTATACAAAAAGGAGATTTAGCTGACCAAGTGGAAGATGTCAATTAGCCCCACCTGGCCAGGGCTGGAGGCTCTCTTGCCTTCTAGAGAAGGGGTTACGTCTTGTTCTGACTTTTCAGGATTCACAGCCTTGGAGCAAGAATGCGCTTCCTAGGAAATGCTTTCTGCACGGTGGCTGAGGGTATTGGAGACCCAGTATTGCTCAAGCCGCCAGTGTTTGACTGAAATGAGCAGAAACATCTGTCACATTTCTTGGTCAGCTGTCCAGTGGGAGCTTAAAGCCGGCGAGAACTAGAAACATCGAGTCTCCTAAAGAAGCCTCTTTCATCCAGGGCGTGCAGATGGAAGTTGTCAGTGCTCTTGGCAAAGCCTTTGAGCATCTGCTTTGATGTCTTAATCCTCATGTGAGGAGTGATATAGTTTTACAGTAATGTGCAGTATGGAGCCATCAGTGACATTTGGTGACTGAATGCTGCTGACAGCAGTGTCTTAATGACAGAAACGATTGATGGATAGGAGGTCAATTGCCAAGCAGTTAATCAGACAGCAAGTTCTGCTCTTAATGGAGGAGTTGGCCCGGGTATGCGACCTGGCTTGGGGAGAAATTCCTGGGGATTCCAGTGTGGGCCCACAGGGAAGGGGGAAGATAGCCATCTTTCTGATGAAGGCATAGCTATATGTTCCTTGCAAAAACAAGACAGTTTCGTGAGGGTAGGGCCATGTCCACCTTGTTCACCGTTGTATCCTTTGTGGCTGACACACGGTGGAAATTCAATAAACATCCCCTGAATAAATGAAACAGTGAAGGAGTTGGAAGCTATCTTACATAGTCTGTTTCACATCCGGAATTCTCCATTTCCACTGATGGTAAACCCAACCTCCCAAGTGAGACATCTTTGAGTTGCCTTAAGTTTCTTCCTCTCCCTTCCCTACCAAGTCCTGTGTATATTGCCCCAGGAAATGCCCCGTTGTCATCTCCCATTCCCAAATGAATGAACCCACCTCCAATCTATGCTTCACGGCCCCATTAGTCCTTTTAACATAAATTCCATCATGTTACAAACTTGCTTTAAAACAATCAAACAAACAAGTGTTTTTGACCCTAAGATATGCTGCTAGTCTGTCACAACTGCCTCCTTACCTTCCCAGATTTCTTTTCCCCTCATTCCAGTGCACACACGTGTGGTGTCTCTCAGCTTTCCACGCACCCACCTGGCATCTTCATTTTTCCTAGTCTTTGCTCATGTATCCACTCAGCCTGAATTTCCATTCCTCTCTTCTCTACCTGGCAAAATCCCCTCATTCTTTAAGACATGTCATCTGAGAAGGCTTCTCTGATCCCTCTCCCCCCTCGATGTAGTCAAATCATCTCCCTCTCCTTTCTTCGATTTTTCATCACTTTGCTGAGTCATTATCAATTTGTGTATCCATCCCACCTACTGGCCTATGAGGGCATCAAGTCAGGAGCCATGGCATCTGCATCAGTGCCCCCCCCCCCAGTGACTAATATGGTTTCTGGCACATAATTACTTAATGTTTGTTGAAAAAATGGATGGATGGATGGATGGATGAATGGATAGGTGGATGGGTGGATGAATAGGTAGATAGATGGATGGGTTGATGGATGAGTTCATAGATGAACAGGTTAGATATATGACAGAATGAATGGAAGAAGCGGCTGGATAGATAAAAACTTGATTAATTCCTAGAAAATACTAATAAAATAATTTGACAACTCCACCACCATTTACTATGAGATAAATGACGTGATAATGTCCAAGGAGAACTGAGTATCCTCTTGGTCTATTTGCCATTAGGACTGGGAATTCTGGGGTTCTGCGTACAGAGTGTGATCCAAAAGGGAGACAATAGGACCTGGCTGGGCACATTTCCTTGGTCCTGGGGACAATTTGTGCCATGGAGAAGGGCACAGTTCACTATGTCTAACGGTGCTATCTCACCAGGAAATGTTGAAGACATGTGGTCAAGGAAATATCAATGTGCTAGCCAATCCAGTGACTCTGGTAACTGTTAGTTCCGGTGAAGGATGAAGTAATTGCTCAGTGCTCACATGATGAATCCTTTCTCAAGTCATCGTCCTGGCACAGCCCTCAGTCCCCTAGTCAGGCATTGACTGATAAGGGATATGCAAAATGTTGATTCTGCAGAATATAGAGACAGAAGAGACTCACACTGAAAGTGAAATTACTTTCTCTGCAGTGAGTGGAAAGTCACATTACTCTAAGAAGCTGCCTAATTATCTGTAATTATGCCCAAAATAGTCAAGCTAGTTTGCTAGCCAGTTGAGGAATAGCATCTTAAATGAATTTGTCCCTAGAGAAAGAACGTTAGAACATGACAAAAGAGATTACTGTATTCAGCGGAAGGATGGGAGCGGATCACATCCCAGTTCCATCTCTAAAAGCCTGTGATTGTGTGCAAACATTTTTGCTGAGGGCGCACTTATTACAGCTATTCAAGTTAGCATTTTGCAGTATTCAACAGAAACTCTAATGTGAGTTCTAAGCCATCCTAATATTCCAATAGTTAACATTATTCATGAGTAGGAGCTACTATCTAAATTCATAAAGTAAACTTTTTGTATTCAAGATGCTTTCCTAAATATTAAGGTTTTTTGAAATAAAGGGACACAGTTCCATTGTAGAAAACACAGGAAATACAAAATTTATAGAAAATAACTTGTCTATAATCCCATTATCCAGAGAAACTCTTATTATTAACAACTGGATGTGTTTCTTGTTAGTTCTTTACTATGTATATTTTAATAACATTGGAATTTTAACATATGCATCATTGTCTAGTTATATTCTTTCACTTAAATTTTATGAGCATTTTCACCTAATCAGTAGACATTGTTGGACGGTAGACAGGTGTTTAATGTCAACATAATATTCACCATTTTGATGTACCATCATTTACTTAAACACCAGTTTATTTTAGATAATTTTTCTGCTATTATAAATAATTCTGCAGTGGACATTCTCATACAGATATCTTTGCCTATGCTCTGCCTATTTTCTTAATAAATGACTGGGTCAAAAGGTGTGCTCATTTTAGGGGCCATCATGGTGGTGTACTGGTTAAGTTCACACGCTCTGCTTTGGTGGCCCAGGGTTCCCAGGTTCAGATCCCGGGTGCGGACCTACACACTGCTCATCAAGCCATGCTGTGGTGGCGTCCCATATGCAAAGTAGAGGAAGATTGGCATGGATGTTAGCTCAGGGACTATCTTCCTCACACACACACACACACACACACACACACACAAAAAGGTGTGACCATTTTAGGAGGTTATATTTTGATCTCAATCCAATGGTGCCATTCCTGTTTGAGTCTTGCTTCCCAAATCTTTCTAAATCTTGGTGTTGAAATAGAGGGAGAAAGTCTTGGGTAGAGAAGAAAGAAATCTGTGAACGGTGGGAAAAAAGACAAAAAACAAGGAGAGCCAAATAGTTGAACTCAGCCTGTAAATCGTGGGATCCCTGGAGACAGGAAGACACTGGCAGGGAACAGTAAGCCATACAGAAATGAGACTGAAGGACAGATAAGAGGGGCCAGCCTGTGGCCGAGTGGTCAAAGTTCCCCATGCTCTGCTTTGGTGGCCCAGAGTTCACAGGTTTGGATCCCAGGTGCAGACCTACTCCACTCATCAGCCGTGCTGTGGCAGCATCCCACATACAAAGTAGAGGAAGATTAGCACATATGTTAACTCAGGGCTAATCTTCCTCAAGCAAAAAACAAAGAGAATTGGCAATGGATGTTAGCTCAGGGTGAATCTTCCTCATAAAAAAAAGAAAAGATTTAATGGAGGCTTTGGAGTGGGGCTAAATAGTAATGGAGGCAAGATAAGAAGGCAATGGGAAATTCGAGAAGAAAAATGTTGGACTAGCTCGGAAGGAAGTGGGCACTAACTTCCTAAGAATACCCATGTACCAGGAAGGCAGGGCTCTGCAGAACCAGGGGACCACGGCGTGAAAGGACTTGTCGAGATACACCAGGTGCAGCCCCTCATTGGCCATCTGGTAATCAGAGAGTGTGTTCTGATGCTTTACCAACCAGAACAGTCATATAGCTTGAAGGAGGGGATGTCGTTCATGGCAGCGCAGTGACAAGTTAATCTACAACGTGTGTGGACACCATGGTTTGTACAGTGGTCAACTCAAGCCCAGAAGCAGACCCACGCACATCTTAGAACCTTGCTGCTCAGTGTGGTCCACGGACCAGCAGCATTGAAACACCTGGAGGTTTGTTAGAAATTCATCATCTCAGACCCTGCCTGCCCCAGACCTCCTGAATCAAATCTGCATTTTAACAGGATCCTCCAGGTGATTCATACCACATTAAAATCTGAGGAGCGCCGTCTTGGAAGACATCTTTTCATACGGATTTCAAACTTTGCTGGTGCTTCGATTTAAAAGTGCTGATCTCTCTGATTCCCTGTTCACTGGAAAAGCCAAAGATTTATGTGAGCTCTCATCGTCGCCTGAATCACGTGTGCTTTTACAAGAGTCATTTCCAGGTATAAAGTTAAAATATGGTGTAAGATGCTTAGCAGAGGAGGAGAAAACCAGTCGACAAGCCCAAGGCTCCTTGAAACCTTTCTGGCTTTTTGAGGAAAACAATCTGCTTTGGGGGCGCTTCCTGACGTCCCTCAGACAGGTAGCACTACTTCGGGTTTAAGCAGAATAGAGCAGACTGGCTAATGTTGCGTGTCCTCTAGCTCCCAAGCCCAGAAAGGAAAATATTTTGCAATGCCAAGCACTTTACATCAAATATCCATGCAGGGATATTCTATTCTGTTTATATCCTCTTTTTATGTTTCTTCAACGAAAAATAATTTTGGAACCATGGGCTTACACCGGAGGCAGGCAGAGCTGAGCGAGGTCTGGGAAAGCAAGATTAGCACCTGGAATGTTTTCATTGTTTTCTCTGCCTTCCTCAGTGACTCAGCCTGTGGACCAGTCTTAATTTTAAATGTAATTACAAAGAAATTTAATGAGAAAAATTACGTAGGCATGGTGCAAAAGTTTCTGTTTCTCATTTTGTTTCTGCCCGCAGCACTGTTCAAAGTTAAACATGGGGGGGCGGGGGCGCGGTTTGGAGAGAATTTGAGTCTGGCATCAATTCAGACAGTTATCTTTTTAAATTATTGTTATGATGATAAAGATTTGGTAGGTTTTTAGGTAAGCCTGCCCTAAAATCCTTTCTCGTGTTTTGAAATGGTAAGAGAGGTTCCACAAAGTTAGTGTAAGAAAGGGAGAGGAGGAAGCAGATGCTAGGGGAGAGACACCTTGAGATAAAGAAACCCACCATGGTCATCACCTTCATCATGAACAGATGTGTGTTGAGCATCTGCTGTATGCCAAGCAGGGTGCAAAGCACTTTACATGCGTGTTCTCACACAGTATTCAACGAGCTAGAAAAAGGGGATGAAATTGAAGCTTGGAGGGGCCAAATAACTCATCCAAAATCACACTGCCATTAGGAGCTCAGGCAGGATTTGAATCCAGAGCTGACGTCCTGCATCACCACTCTCCGCCCTCTCTCATTTTGAGTGTTTCTGACAAATCTAGGGACAAGCAGAGCAACAGGAAATATTTCCACATCAAGAAAATCATTTAGAGTCAACGTTGGCCCTGACTGCAGTCACCTACCTAGCAGAGGGGCACACTGTCACGAGCTGCCCCACACCTCACTCCATGTTTGTGCAACGGGCAAACGTGCAAGGTGCCAGCTGAGGGCAGCGAACTTCTCAGCAAAGGAAATGTCCAGGTGTTTCTTGGGCTGTTTCTCTCCCATCCCCATGCCTCCAGTGCCTGTCCATAGCTTTGCACAATAGCTGAGAATCACAATGGAAATTCTCAGTCACTGGCAACATGTTAGAGTCTACAGACTATTCTGTGTTGAAGCGAATAAAGTCATCTGCAAGGCCTGTCTGAGACACTCAGCACATGTATGCAAGCTGGGACATTGTCAAGTTTGCTCTCCAGGCTCCCAGGGAAGCGGGTTCCCACCTTGCCCTTTGCCCTGGGAAATGGGCCGTGGAGTTCAGTGTGGCAGGCCCTGGGGAGGTGTCCCAGCAGGACATAAGCAGCGGGGTCAGGTGGCTTTCCCAGTTCTGTCTGTTGCTTGGGTGGCACCTTTAGTAGCAACTTTCAGTTTGACCCCAACAGCACCCAATTCCAGGCTTCACCTGTCACCTGAGACTTTGAGTGATTAGAGAGGCAATGAGGGCACGTGCCTTGATTGTTTTGAGTGACAGAGTCTTCCATATAAAACCACATAAAATAAGAACTGGTTAGGATCTCTGGGGTGAGGGCATATAGATCTATCTGTCACCCCACAACCAGGGTTCCCTGTCTTGCCTGTATCCTGGGACCTGGGGGGCATTTGCACTGGATGATCAATGATTGTATAGCATTACATAAAAATGGATGCCCAACAATGCTTTCACAATCTGCAGAGGTCATTTCTTCCTGAAGCTGGTGAGTGTTCCTACAGTGACAAGAACCCTTGTGGCTGGACATAATAAATCACCTCTTATTGAAGGGATTGGAGATTGAGGCCATCATATTTGCTTTCTTCAAGCCCTTAAGATTTCAGAGTGAACCCACGTAGTCTAGTGGGATGTTGGGGGGTCATAGGTCATAAAATTGGATCTGGATGCACTAGCAGGCAGCAGCAGTTAGCAGAGAGAGTCAATGCTTTCAGAGAGACCCCTCCAACAGCCACAAACATCTGTAGGAGACAGGGGCACATGCAATACCCGTGATAGATTTTTCCATCAGAAACAGAGCTTAAAGGCAAAAACTGGAGGGATTTAAGAGTATCTAGATTCATCTGTTACAACAGCCTCTTTCCTGACTGGTTATGCCTTTGGCAGCGTCAATGTGTGTATAACGGGTGCCGAACGCATGAATAATGTATGTATAATGTATGTGTCACTGCCTCAGAAGAAGGAATGTGGACCACAGGTCTTGGGCACTTTAAATAATTTATATTTTAAATCCACATCTAGTTAGAGAGTAATCTGAGCCTGCATGTAACATTTATGAACACAAGTGAAACTTCTATTCTTTTTCAAAGCTAAATTGCCTTTATCTCAGCGTTAGTATTCAAGCAAATTTAGTTGGCATCATTTCAACTTTGTTGAAATACCTAGCACTTAAAGTGAGTGTGTAGGCCCTTGTTATGATTTAATGAGAGCAACAGAGAAACCACTCTGGGGAAAGGGTACATCTTTAAAAGATTACCCACGTGAGCGAGTGAGAAAATGGGATCTGTGGTCATGCTCAGTGTGTTGGTGTCCAGAGCCGATTGTCTGCAGTCATGTCAGGTTTTCTGTATCTACAGCAACAGAGCAGAGGGGTCAGTGTCCAATACCGTGAAGGACCGTACGCTTGTCTCCCACATGGCATTAGTATCTCATAAATAAGTCATGCCAGAGGCTGCAGAGAAGCAGGAGCACTCTCCAGGAGCTCACAGAAGAAACTAAAGGGAACGTGTACTCGTTGGATTTAAACACTGCTATTTTGATTAGAAGCATTACATGGAAGTAGGAAGACAGAGTGAAGAGAGATAAATGCAAAGATTTCATTCTAAAAAGTTAATGAAGCAATTGAATGATAGCCAATAATAACATTGTTGAGTTATTACGATGGGCCAGTCACTGTACTAGTCTCCTTACATATGTTATTTTATTTCATCTTTATTTAAAAAGGCAAAAACCCTGAGGTAGGCACCTTAATTATTTTCCATTGAAAACCCATTTTCCACATGAGAAGCAGAGTAGGTAAGGCACTTTCCTTCTGTCACAAAGAACAGGGTGTTGAACCTAAGGAGTTGAACCTACAGCATCTTCTTGAAACTTAGTGCTTGTGTGCCCCCCTCCCAAATTCTCTTGAAATAAAATGAAATCATGTCAAACAACTGACCGGTACATGTGTTGGTAAGTCAAGTGATGGAGGCCACATTGTCTATTACATTCCATAATGACAGTAGAAACATTGGACCTTGAGATTGGAAAGAGTTCTGAGCTCATCCATTCAAGTTCCTACAACACTCTAGCTCCTTTGAATGGAGCCCAGTACCTCATTAATTATTTATAAGAGAAATACATATTGAGTGGCTGCTCTGTGCTAGCCCCTAGGTGAAGTGCTGAGCAAAGTCAAGGTCAAGATGCACAAAGCCCCTCCCTCAAGGATCTTAGACTCCAGCGTTCTATTCATATCTTTAACTGAGCCAAAATCTTCCCTATTACTTTTATCCATAGTTCCTAGCTCTTTACCCTAAAGCCACAAAGTCAAAAGTGTGGGGGATTTGGCATGGCTCCAGGAACCTCAGCCAAAGGGGTCACTGGGCCTTCCTCCTCTGTGCTCTGCTATCAATGTGACTTGCCCACTTTCTCTATGTCATCTTTTTGCCTTGATACCAACTTATTCAGTCTCTCAGAGTCTCAATTCCAAATTCCCAAAAGTTGACTATGATGGACTCAACCTTAATTATGAGTTGGTTCCCCTTTGGGGTGTGTCCACCTCTGGCCCAGGAAGCTTTGCCCCTGCAGCAAGGATATATTTCCATAAAGTTTCCCCCTCCATGGGCTGAGGGTTGAGCAGATTAACCTAAAAGTGGGAGGACAAGTGTAGCAGAGTGGAGCAACTGTGAACTAGAATCATCTATAAACTCGTGCTATAGCTTTTAAGAGTATTTCTTTTATTTAAGTCTCCTCTCAAACATCCCATGATTCCCAAAATAGTAGATCATTTTTGATTGACTATTCTTCTTTTCTTTCCTTGAAAAAAGTCCATTCAAGTTTATCTCTTACTCCTTCAAAAGATACTTGGAGGCAAGGAAGGAGGTGCTATTAAGGTAGATTTCCCTCCACTTCTGTGGACGCTCAATATCTAAGTCAATAGCAACACAGTATAAGAAGAAAAACTACTAGCAGCTAACAGTTATTGAGTGTTTACTAGGCTATTGTCACTATTGTAAGCACTTTACATGTATAAATTTATTTATTTTCTACAACGATCTTAGGCAAAATTGTTTAACCTCAACAAGCCTCTGTTTCCTAATTTGTAAAATATACAAGGTGATGAGGAAATTTGAGAGATAATGTAGCTAAATTTCTTATTGGTGCATAGGGTATGCTGAATAAGTGGTGCCTAGTGATTGCTATGATGGTGTCATCAACTACAACAATGCTTAACAGCTCAATGACAATGCTGTTTTGTGCTTCTTTAAGAGACTATTGCTCTGCTTCTGACTGAACTGTGTGAAGGCAGAGCACCAAGTTGAGATGGGGATTCAGATATCCAAGCAGTGAAAGGTGAATAATAAAAATGGTGAAAGACACATTGGAATCCAGGAGAGCTATAGTACTGCAGAACTAGGATCCCAGAGGGCAGAATTCTAGGAAAGCTGTGTCCAGAGATCATGGTCAGGACCCTGGAGAGCTCACGGTGGCATGCAGGTGCCTTCCATAATCTTGATCTTGAATGCAGAGGTCTGCATTAAGAACCCCAACCTTGTAAAGCATCTAGTCTTTTGTTTTGTGTGGAGACTCTGATACAAGTGGAACTCTAGGAGCTGAAGGGACAGTTCAGAACTAGAGTCTTCTGACCTGGAGAGGGCATTGGAATTCTTGATTAGACTAGAAGGGGCATCGAGATCCTTGTTAGGGAGTAAGGACATTTTATCTTTCCATCTCTGGGGAGTTTAGCTCTAGTAACCCAGAATAGCAAAAACTAGCAGAAAATAAACAAAAAGAACAGTAAACAACACCAACTTCTTTTCTTATGTGACCCAGAGTGGACAAGAGGCAAGTATATTAATCAAGCTCAGGAAAAAACACTGGGTTACGTTTGGGTTCTATATAATATTAGATGTTTGATTTCTATTTGCCTGTTTCATGAAAGATTGATTATTTTATTTATTCAGAGAAGTGACTGTGAGTCTGGACCCTGGAATTTGAGAGACCCAGATCTGAGTCTTAGTCCCTTCAAATCCTTCCTGTATGACTTTGGATAAACAACCTCAACTCTTAGTTTTCTCATCTGTAAAATGGGGATATAGTTCCTTCCTCACAGAGCAGCTATGAGGCTAAATGAGGTCAAGTATGTGAAATGATTAGCACAATGCCTGGTACTTTGTAAGTGTTCAATGTATGATAGGTACTACTACTACTGTTATTGTTACTACTGTTATTTATCAAGTGTCTTCTAAGTACCAGGCACCGTGTAGATCTCCAGGGATGCAAACTTGGACCCAGTCTACGATTTCAAGGAGTTCAGAATCTAGTGGGGAAGAGTGGTGGGCAAGCAAGCAATTATGGAATAATGTGGTAAGTGAGTGCTATGACAACAAAGCGTTGCCATAATCCCAAACTAGGGGCATAAGGAGATAAAGAAAGGCTTCTTGGAAAAGGTAACATTTGGGCTGAGTCTTAACTGGAGTGACAAGGAGGCGAAAACATTGTCGAACACACTTGGGGAAATCTAGCCTCATGCATAAGGCAGAGTGAAGACAATGAGAATGTGAGAAAGGCCAGCCCTTCCCCTGCCTGGCTCCACAGTTCTTATGTCCATCACACACAGTTCTCTCAGAGACCCATGTAAATGATGGGAACTCCTCTTTCCAGTGAGAAGCAGTCTCAGGTAGAGATGGAAAATCACATAGAGCCACCATGGCAGAGGGAATCTCTTGTTTTGTCTGTTACTTCTCAGTGCCTTTGCATCTCCACCTGCAGCACTCTCCTGCCCTGAACCTGTCAAGTGTCTGGGTATTCTTGCATGTCTGTGGTTCATCAACACCCTTCAAGCCCAGTGATCCTTCTTGGACTCTTGACCTCTAGAGAAGCAGATCAAACCTGGTCCAAGGCTTATTCCTTGGTTTCTGACTAAATTGTACCTCCTCAAATTACCCTGACCCCAGACTCCTGCTGGACACTACCCGCTGGAGTTCTCTAGGCCCTCATCTCTGATGCAGATGTACACTGTTCTTTTAGCCCCAACAACCCTGATCTCAGATCCCTCCTTGGGCTTCCAATCCCTAGCTATTGCTCATTTTTTCTTGCTTGTAGAGCTTTTCTGGAGGACTGAATACAAAGTCCCTTCTCTCCCCAAGAGTGCTCCTTTGTCACAAATGATTCCACTCCTTGAGGACATTTGATGACATTTAATTCATCTCCTGTTCTCTGCTTGGATGAATACTCAGGAACTCCCTGAGAGGAAGGACAAGGCAGTGAGACATCTGAGAAATGCAATCTTTATGTGATGGGTGAAGGTAATGGATTTTCACCTTTCTTACACTTTTTCTAGCTGCATGGGGACCTCTGGGCATTCTCCTCTTCTCTGTTTTCAGCTGATTTATTCTTTTCTGGCTTATGACTTTTCTTTTTCATGTGTGACTTTCCTGACTTTTCTTCTTCCAGTGTCTAATTCCCCTTCTGTAGCATTTGCATGATATCTATTACATGTTATCCAAGACTAGGGTTTGGCTGAGTTTTAAAACACGCATGAGAATCTTTTCAAGGCTGGAGAATTGAGTTCATCCCTCTCATGACTTGAACCATAGGAGTTGATACCTGCTTGGATGTCCTAAAATGTGTGTATCTGTTGGCCTGACAGTAGTGCACTGCCATTCCCATAGCTGGAAGAAATGCCAAATGCCCAATTATCTGCTTCTCTGCTTGTAGTCAGTGGAAAGGTGGCATTGCTCCCTAACACCCACCCTTTGTTGGGAAGGGAAAGACTGTTCTTCTTTCTTCAACTTGTACCTCATTCATAGAGAATGTCTCCCACATAGGGCAGGGGTGGGCTTCTGGGGTGGGGACTTCTGCCCCTCTTTGAACCTCTTACTCATTCTTTTCATAGGAGGATGAGTTGCTAAATGATTGTGAGTCTGGAACATCCTTTGGGCCATGTTTCCTGTTAGATAAGATCCCTACATCTCACAGGCAGTGCCCTGGCTCCATTCTTCATTCTTCCTCTTTCACTTTCTCCATCCAGGTGCATCAGGCCCTTTTGTGCCTCCTGCTCCAGGGATCTGAACACACCCCTGGAAAGGCTTGGGATTTACCCTCATACTCCTGTCTGATCAGGCGGGATAGGGGATCTGGTGAAGCCCTGATGTCTACTTCACTTTATAATAGAACTCTGCCCTCAGAGTTATCAGTCACCTGCTCAGATATTAATTATCTAGTTCATCATTTCTCATCCGGCTGGTGTTTCTTGCATGTCGCACCCAGAGGCATATCCCAGAGGAGAAGAGGAACCTCAAACCCACAAATCCCCCATTCCCTCATTTCTTATCTTACAGCAACCCCTGCCCACATTTCTCACCTTTCCTCTCTCCAGTTCCCCACATTCACTCCATCCCCAGAGGGTTCACCCTTTGCTGTTCTCCACGGTGTGCCACCTCCACCTGGAATGCCCTACATCTCCCCCATTTACCATCAAGCCAGCCCCACTCCTCCTTCAAAACTCAGATTCAGCCTCACTCCCTCTGTGGGTCTCTGACTCCCCAGGCTGGCTGAGCTGCTCCTCCTCTGGGCTTTCCTAATGCCCAGTCCATCTCCATCACAGCTCTCATCATCATGCTCTAGAACCCTTGACTCACTCTCCCCATCCCTCATAGTTTGTGAATCTGTTGAAGGAAATGCCATATCCATTTAGCTTTGTATTCCCCCTATGTGTGGCACATTGTGGAGAGCCAATAAGGCGAGAGGCATGAAATCAGAGATTGGCAAATGCCCCTTTCATCATCCAGAGCATGTCTATTAACAGGAACATCTGGATGTCCAAGGTGCAGACAAGAAAACTGCGGCACAGGAAGAGTTGTTTGCAGAGGGCTTAGATAGTAAATGGCAGAGCAAGTGCATTTGAAGATTTGTAAGGCAGAAACGTGCACTTGTTTAACTTTAAAAAAATAAATAAACAAAATATCTAGACACAAGTTCTCATCCTGTAAATTCTGTTGCCTCCAGCTACAACCAAAGCCACACTTTGCCCCATTCTGCACAGAGGGCTGCCCATGTTTGCTCTGGGGAACAATTGACTGCACATCCTGTCTCCTCGCCCCCAAACGCAGCTCATGGGCAGGCAGCAGGCTCATCAGCTGTCCAGTTAGCAGAGCTTCACGCTGGAATCAAATCCTCTTCTCCTCACCAGCTCATTTCAAAGGCATCTCATTGGTCTGCATGTAGGTGCCGGTGGAAAGAAATGAAACTTACCCCAAAACAAAAGGGAAAAAAGCCAATCTGATGCAAAATCTATCTGCATTTCAGAAGCTGTCAAGATGAAAAATGAAGCCACGAGTTTGGCCTTTAAAAATATTAATTTCTTGTAAAGATGAACTGGAAAGTAGTAGAAAGAAAATTCCCTTTTCTCCAGGAGGAGCGAACAGGTCCAAATTCTGATCCTTCTTCCTGGGTCTTGTATGTTGTTTACAAACCCAATGATTCCTTGACTGCCCTTCATTTACGAGCTAGAGCATGATGAATGTCTACACGTGTCACAGAGCTATCAATGAATCTTCTCTCCTATTCTGAGCTTAGTTGATGTGGTTCAATGTGCTTTGGCCTTGTTGTTTTAGGAAGTGACAATTAACCAACAGAAGCAAATCTGGCCAACTTCTGACTGGAGCTGGGGTTTGGGCTCAACTAAGCGCACCAGCAACGAATGAGGGAACACCTTGTTGCTAATGGATGGAAAGGGCTGAGCAGACACAGGGGAAAGAAATGCATTCTGCGAACATTTGCCCGCCAAACTTAAAGAGACAGTGTCTGTTTTAATATGGTGTCTTTTCAAGCAGTCATAAAGGGTGCTCCCTCGCCCTCCCCTCCCTCACACCCAGTCTGTCCCCCAGGAGCTCCTCATGACCTGCTCTCAAAGACGTCACCGCTCTGCACCTGCAGGGCCCATGTTCTCTTTCTGCCTCTCACTTCTCTTGCCTGGACTGTTGAAGAGTCTCATAACTTCCTCTGTGTGCTCCCAACTCCACCATCCTCCCACTGCCTCCAGAACACTCTTCTTTTCTAAAACATCCTCATCCACTTAAAAATACTGATGGCTCTATCTTGCCTAGTACATCAACTCCAGATTATTCATAATCTGGTCCCAAACCACTGTTATCCTTTCCCACCTTCTGCACACTCTAGATTCCTGCCAAATATAACGTATTCCACAAATATACCAGGCCCTTTCCTGCCCTCTGTTCTTTGCCCATGCTGTTCTGTCAGCCTGTGTGCCTTTCCCTCCTTTGTCCACTTGAGGAACTCCTACACATCCTTTTGGACCCAGCTTACATGCCCCACCAAGCTTTCTCTGCCTCTTCCAATGGAATTGCCTGTGCTCAGCTCACTGCACAGCACCACCACGAGGCCAGGGACACTGCACTTGGTCTGTCAGTTGACTGACTGATTGTCCCTGTAAGCCAGTCTGCTCAGGGTCGTCTCTGATAAATTGGTCCATCCTCCCTCCCCAGGGACTAACTTTAGGCAAGTTGCAAGGGATGGTGGGCTGTGGATTAGATGCTATTATTTCCCTGGAAATGATGCTCAAAAGATATTTGCATGAATGAAATATTTTATCGTTAGCAAACATACTCTTGTTCTACTTTTTCTAGGAGCCTCATTCCCAATTTTCATCAGGTTCAAAGGAGAAAACTCCCCCAGATTCCCAATCTTCTTCTTTCCAAGATAACAAGACTCTCTCCTCCATTCCCATAGATTCACTGGGCATCTGGCTTTCTGCCTGTCTGTCTCTTTCTAGGAGCCAGTGATTTTAAACTGATAATACATTCCCTTTCTCAGACTCAGGCCCCTGGTTCTATATGGTCTGTGTTTTCCTATCAAATGTACCAATGCATTTGCAGTGCTGTTGCATCGTGTGGCCGGAAAACAAAGCAGAGAGAACCAGGGTGTGCAAGGGCCTAACTCACACAGCTGATTTCCTGAGCACAGTCCTTCATGGTCAATGAAGACAGTCTCCACTTCCCTTGGCGGCCACAAACTGCCTTCAGAGCCGGCAGGAGAGCCGCTTGGAGTCTTTTCCATGTGTCCATCCACCTTCTAAACCGCCCCACTGCTCTCAAACACGGGGCTTGCCTGTGATGACGTTTATCTCAGGGGCTTGACTCCCTGTCTCCCCCAAGAGACCATGTCCCCATCTGCCACTTGAGCAAATGCCTCCTGAGCTCTGACTTTCATCCCAGCACCACGCCAAGTGTTGGGGACAATGCTGCAGAAAATAGCTTCAGACCCTCACAGTCTCAATGTCTAGGCCGGGAGGGCCTCCCAGACAGCTGCCGCGAGAAGCAATGAGGCAATGTTGTGAGATGACTGGAAACGATGGCTGGAGAACTCAGAAGGAGGAGGCAAAGTCCATCCTGGAATTCCAGACCTTTCTTTCCCTTTTTTTTTTTTACAACCATCTGACCCCAACCTGTGAACACGTGTATTGTTCCACAAACATCACGATAGTCCTTTCTGCTGTGTGTCATTACCAAAATGTTTGGAAGCAATTCCCAATGGAAATCATCCCCCAATTTGCTCCCTATGGATTTTCTATGTCTTTTTGCTGCCAAGAAAGCAACCTAAATGTTCTACCTCCAAGGAAATTAAAAGACAGAAAATTATCGCTCCCCGGCAGCTCATGCAGATTCAGACGTGAAGGGACAGTGGGAACCGCTCGCAGACAAAGGCAAAATTGACAATCGCCTGGGAAGAACACTTTCACAGCCTTCATTTTTTCTCCTAGCTTGGTGTTGGTCCAGGTTTTTATTCCTTTTTTTTTTTAATTCTGGCTTTTCAAGCAATAGATATTGAGCACATAAGTGATCTGTACATTGAATGAGACTAATCTAAATTTAAGCAAGTTTGAAAGAATACTCTTGATGGTGGGATAGCAGACCCTGAGTTAGTCCCTCCAGGCAGTGGTAAGCATATGCCTTTACCCGGACAGATATCCAGGAAAGATGGGGTCTGATCTCCCTAAGGTGAGGCTGCATCTGCTGTGAGAATCCAGCACAGGCAATTTGCAATGGAGGAGGAACAGGAGTAACGATTCTCCCTTCTTCTTTCTTCTCAGTGGTAATTCATCCTTAAATTAACCCCTCTCTGCTCCTGCAAACCTGCTTTATCTTTGCATCTTATCCCATGATTGATCTTGACTCCAGTGACCTGGGTGCCCGAGCTAGAAAGTGCCCACCACATTGACACCTTGCTCCCTCGCTTGTCACATCGATGCACACACGGGCTGCAGAGCTCAGCAGTCACTGGGCCCGAGCGCAGATCCCGGCTCTGTTACTTCCTTCTGGAGTAACTTGGAGAAGTCATGTAACAATTCCGAACCTCAGTTTTCTCATCTGTAAAATGGGTGTGTGTTGCGGCAATATCCATGTCCCAGGATACACAGAGAGTCAAATAGGACAACATCCAGTCAATTCACAAAACCTAGCCTATCTTCAGTGGTCAATAAATGTCACCTATATTCACAACCATCATCATTACCCTAATTGATGACTCGGTCTTTTTGATTCCATTTCCTAACATTTCCTTCATTCCTCTCTTGCTCTCCCTCTTCAGCCATCTCATCTCACCTGAACGGATGTAGTCTCAGGATCTGATTCATCTCTTAAGTCTCCAGTACCAAGCCTGGGGCCTGGCACCTAGTAGGACCTCAATAAATCCCTATTCCATTGAATTGAATGTTGTAGCCCTAGCCCACCAGTTAACTGCTGTTATTCCTGGGTTCTTCCAGGACACGGGCAGCGGAAAAGCTCTTGAACATGGATAATAGTCAAACACGGCATTCCTGATTTGGAAGAATTTGTAACACACCCAAAATACGCTTTGGAAATTCAAATTATACATCAGTTCTCTTATAAATTTCAGTAATCATTTCTGTTTAGTTTGTTTTAAGGATTTGATGCATTTAAAGTTTAAACGTGAGAAAGTTATGCTTTTTCCCCTTGTTTTATTTCCTAACACTATAACCAATGAGGCAAAGAATCCAAACTCATTATATTTCACACATAAAGAATTGAAATGTATACGGTACTTACAGAGACTGCAGGCTGAATGATGAGGTTCTCTTTTTAGGCCTTGAACATGTTGACACTCTCAATATTTTTCACCCACAGAATATAGTACAAGCATCATCTCGCACCACGTAACATTAATATTATTTTTATGACTACACAATGCGGTGACATATTGCTGAGCTGCTGAGAAATTTAAAGAATAAAAAAGATTTAGACACTGAAAGAACCTTGAATCATTGAATTGGGAGAGGTAGAGAAGAAGGTAGAAATATCTCTAGGAGCTGATTGCACGGCTTCCATCAAATGAACTGGAGCCAACAAATGTATTTCTTCGATGGCTTGGACCCTTGGATTTAGTGCCAGTGGGTGTGGCTCAGCTCAGCATGGTCGGAATTTAGAGGGTTGAGACTTGTACTGGTTCAGCAGAAGAACTGGGCCACTCATCTAGCAACATGAAGATGACCATTGATCTTACAGAAGGCAAGGTAATCACCAGGGGGAGGAAACTGGCGATTGTGACCTTCGCACTCTCACTGTCCCTTCCTGCCCCCGTGCTAGACATCACCAATCAATGGTGGCACTCTTGCCCTTTGAGTCCAGATGCAACCTCAGGATCCTGCTCCATACAGGGCCTAGTGCACGGTTGTCAAAATTCATCTGATTTACCATATAAATAGAAACCTATCTAACACTCCTAAAACTACAAAAAATAAAATAAAAAACAAAGGCAGAAGGAATTCCAACATTTGTAAGTGAGGCTGCATTTTTTAAGTGTGGGTAACTCTTTTCTTATTGCCATAGCAGATTCTTTCAAGGCAAAAAGACCAGGTTTGTTTGATCAACTCATTCATTTATTTGATAAGCATTTATTGAGGACGTACTACATGCCAGTGACATCCATGCTAATTGGGCAGCTGCCCACCAGTCTGGGCAGTTCTCAGTGCTGAGCCTGGGGACAGGGAAGCCTGGACCATCTTGCCCCAGATTTGAGTGAATTGGATCTCCTGGGTTTAGGCAAGAGACTGGGATCCAGAGACCCTCCACCCAGTCTCCAGGTACAAGAGTCTCTCCAAGCCATAGCTTTCCCAGGACACTCCCTCAAGCCCCGTGCTTCTTGATTTTCCCAATTGCAAAATGGGAATACTACTGATACAGACCCTGCAGTGTTGTCATGGAGATTCAGACGAGGAGTCCAAGTGCCTGGCTCGGTGAAGAGGCTCCAGAAATGGCAGCAGATATTTCACTATGGTGACATTGCCATTGTTGTCATTATCCTTCCTCTTGGTGCACACCCTTCACAGGTCAGACATGAGCACCCAGCTCTCTGAGCTTAGAAGCCACGGTCATGCACTTGAGCTTGCAGTGAAAGCGGAAAGCCTCAAGTCTGGCCTGATTGTTGACTCATTTGACTGCCCAGCTCTGAGAGGACCCAGAGGGCCCTCAGAGGCAGTGTTCTCTTGGGAGCCTGTGCCTCAAAAACCCCGGTGAGAAATAGCAGCTGGGACCCCAGGCCAAGAACCAAATCCCACAGTCTGGATAAGGTTGACTGTTTATGACTGCACTGAGGTCAGACCAACGCTCAATCTTGACCTCACTGCTTACCAACTACAGAATTGTGAGTCACTTTGGCTCTTGTATCCTCATTGTCCTCACCTGCATGGTGGAGATTGTATTTAGTGATTCTTAGTGAGTCTTGACATGAAAGTTCCCTCTCTTCCCAAATCATGACCAAGTCATGCCAGGCCCTGTTAAGAATCTGATGGAACATCTCTCCAGGAAACAACATACAAGGAATCATAGTTTCACATACGATTTCTGGGGTCAACAGATCTCCCAAATTCACCCCTGGGGTGTCCGTGAACCCCAACTCTTGAAGAGCAATTTTTAAAGGGCTCAATTTGTATACTTACATAAAAAAAGACAAATAATATGACCCAGAAATTCCACTCCTAAGTATACTCACAAGAGAAATGAAAACATAGATCCACATGAAAACTTGTCTGTGAGTGCTCATAGCAGTGTTATTTATAATAGCCAAAAAGTAGAAGCAACGCAAATGTGCATCTACTGATGAATGGATCACCAAGCTAGGGTATATCCATACAATGGAATATTATTTGGCCATGAAAAGGAATGAAGTATCATGAGACAATAAATGTCTATTGCTTTAAGCCACTCAGTTTGCAGTACTGTGTTACAGAAGCCACAGGAAACTACAATAGGGTGACTGCTAATGGGTATGGGATTTCTCTTTGGGTATAAGGTGATGAAAATGTTCTAAAATTGATTGTGGTGATGGTCGCCCAACTCTGAAAATATTCTAAAAACCACTGAATTGTACACTTTAAATGAGTGAATTGTGTGGTGTGTGAATTATCTCAATAAAGTTGTTGTAAAAACAAAGAAAAGAGACAAATGTCCCACACTTCAGCCATAATGATCTTGTCATGTCAGCCTTCTCTTTAATATATTCCCATGGGAGTCCTGTTTCTCTCAGAAGACCAACCCAAGTCCATCCATGAATCTGCAAGGACAGCATGGTCTGACCCTCCTTGGTCCAGCCCCTTCTCATACCATGTCTCCCTCGCTCTCTACCCTCCAGCTGTGTGGGTATTTCTGTTCCTCATGCGCTCTCATCACAGGACCTTTGCACATGCTGTTCTCAATCTGAAACATCCTTCCCATGCCATCCCATTATCCTAATTATCTCCTAATCTTCATTTGGGTTTCAGCTCAACCACAAATGCCCTGAGAAGCCTTCCTGGTCTCTAAGAGAAGCTTGAGTCCTTCCTGCAGGTGCTTTCTTAGCACCTGAAGCTTTCCTTCATCTCTCACTTCACAGTTAGAACCTAAGAGGAATGTGTATGATTAATATCAGTCCCCCTACACTGGACTGTAGCCTACATAAGAGCAGGGTCCCTGACTGTTTGTTTTACTCACCTTTGTAGCCCCAGCAACTGGCACATAGTAGGCACTTTATAGGTTTTTTTCCCTTCCTAAAGTCCCAGTACGTAGTTGTGTATAGTTGTAAGTCCTTCTAGTTCTTCTATGTGAGCCACCACCACAGAGTGGCAACTGACAGATGAGTGATGCGGTTCTGCCACTGGGAAAGGAACCCGGGCCTCTAAAGCAGTGAACGTGCCAAACTTTAACTGCTAGACCATCAAGGCTGGTTCTATGGTATTTTTTTATTGAGATGACATTTGCATGACATAAAAAGAACTGTTTTAAAGTGACCAGTTCAGTAGCGTTTAGTACATTCACAGTGTTGTACAACCACCAACTCCATCTAATTCCAAAACATCTTCATCATCCCAAAAGGAAATCTCAGACCCATTAAGTGGTCTGTCCCCATTCCCCACTCCCTCAACTCTTGGAGACCACCAACCTGCATTCTGTCGCTAAGGATTTATCTATTCTGGACATTTCTTATAAATGGAATCACGCTATATGTGACATTTTGTGTCTGACTTCTTTCACTCAGCATGGCGTTTTTGAGGTTCATCCACGTGGTAGCATTGGTAGCATGCATCAGTATTTCATTCTTTTTATGGCTGAGTATATCAGATTTGGTTTATCCCTTCATCCATTGATGGATTTGTGGGTTAGTTTTACCTTTTGGCTATTGTGAATCATGCTGCTGTGAACATTTGTGTATATGTATTTGTTTGGGAACCTGTTTTCTATACTTTGGAGTATATACCTAGGAGTGGAATTGCTAGATCATATGCGAATTCTATGTTTAACTTCTTGAGGAACCACCAAACTTTCCCACAGTGGCTGAACCATTTTACATTCCCACTAGTAACGTACTAGGGTTCCAATTTCTCCATATCCCCATGACGCTTATTTTCCTTTTCATGTTTTTTAATTAAAGCCACTCTAGCGGGTGTGAAGTAGCACCTCACTGTGGTTTTAATTTGCATTTCCCCAGTGACGAGTGATGTTGACCATCTTTTCATGTGCTCCTTGGCCACTTGCATATCTTCTTTGCAGAAATATCTATTCAAGTCCTTTGCCTATTTTTCAGTTGGGTTGTGTATGTCTTCTGTTGTTGAGTTGTAAGTGTTCTTTATATATTCTGTAAACTCTTATCAGATTTATGATTTGTAAATCTCTCCTCTCATTCTGTAGATTGTCTTTTCACCTGCTTGATAGTGTCCACTTCATTATATTTTAAATGATGAAATAACTGATAAACCCAGTGGCAGACATTTAGATGGCATTTGTGGACAAAACAATCAAGTGCTCCTACATTTGATCACCAATTTATATTTTTCTGAGTCTTAGTATTTGGAATCAGCCTGCTGATTGACTGCAGGTTTTTATCTCTGTCCAAACATTAGGCATCATGGTGCAGCCACGGGCACAGAATATCATACGGGTAATGGACATCTTGGAGTAGGAAAGAGTTAAACGGCCTTTGTCCTCCTGAGCTCACTGACCAGACCCTCCTCCTGGTTTATGGGTGACCACATTCAAGGAAGCAGAGAAGGGAAATGGCAAAGACAAAATTTCCCAGCACAGCCTTTTAAGGACCCTCATGTCATGCCTCGGTGCCAATTAGCATTTAATCGAATTCTTGGTTCACAACCCACCAGCTGTCGGGCCCGTCTCTCTGGAGAAGTCTGTGTGTGTGCTGAGATATAAATGCATGGGCCCGCACACTGACATTTAGAGAGCCAACGAGAAGCGTGTGTCCTTTCCTTAGTGCATTCTTTGTATTGTAATGTGAGGTCCTCGAAGATGCCCCTATTGGAATTACTAATGACCATCACATCTTGCTTTAAGGAAATGGTTGTCTGCTTTCAAGCAAAGCTTGGGTCTCAGGACCCACAGGTTTACACTGGTGCCTGGTGGAGTGAGGAGGAGAGAAGGGTAAGAAGCCACATCCAGAACACACACCATGTGAGACACCTCCATCAAAACCGCTTACTCACATCCCAAACACCTTAACCCTGACATTTTAGTTCTGCTAATAAAGCATATTCTTTTTTCTGACCACTAAATAATATATTTCTTGTAAAAGAAAATTAGAAAAGGACACGAAGGTTAAAATAAAAATTGCATCACTACACCCCTCAGAGATAATTGCTGTTAATATCTTACTGTCTATAATTCTCCTGCTCTATTTAAAACCTGTGTAAATATGAATACATTTTTTACAGAAATGGGATCTCAGTGTTCATGCAGTTTTGTAACCTGCTTTTTCCTCTCAACAATGTAATAGAAACATTTTCCATGCCATTAAATGTTCTCCGACTAAGCATTTATTTTTAATGTGGGTGCCTCCAACTCAAACAGCAGCAATCTGCAATGTGCAAAGAGCTATTCTTGGTGGATTTGAGAAGATTTTCTTGTTGTTGTTGGAGAATTAGGAGGATGTTGAAATGGGACGTCTGTGAGAATACCGCTGGCCAGCCATGCCTGGGTGGTGAAGGTATCCAGCCATTCTTGATTTGCTCAGACCCTATAAAATTATCCATTTCTCATAGCCACTGGGCATTTTCCTGAATGGTAGAATGTGCTGGGACTTTGGGTCAGTAAGTGTCTGGATGATCGAGAGCTCTGTTGAGAGGCACAGGCACGCCGCATCTTTTAGGCTGGTTGAAATGTAAATAAACATGGAAGGTTCCAGGCTGAAATATGTTACAAGGAAAAGGACAAATGTGAGACACACACAAAAGTTGTGAGTGTTGAAAAGCAAAGGATATCCTGCAGCAGGAAGGAGGGAAGTCTTTCCAGACGGGAGGTAAAGCTCATTCTGAGCCCTGAAGTTCGGGTACCGTCTGGAGAGAGAGGGGACAGTAGACGTTTGTTCCAGCATTGGGTCTGCTAATGTTTAATGAACACCCACTGTGTCCCTGACAATATGGTAGATGTCAGGGATATGACATGAAAAGACAGGTGATCCCTGACTTCTAGGCTTACAAGTTTGTAAACACGGCACAATTCAGAGTGATGAGGGGTACAATAAGCGAGAAGATGGGGTGCAGTGATGTTAATACTTAGTGCTCAATAAATGCTCACAATTGGATGTTGTGCATGTATCATCTCATTTAGGCTTCATGACAACACTGTGAGGTAGATACTATTATTCCCTCTGTTTTGCAAATGGCGAGCCTGCGGCTGAGTGAGGCTGACTCATCCACAATCCACAGGTGGCTGGGGGGCGGTGTTCACCACATGCTGTGCTAAGCATTCGGCAGGTGTCCTCTCATTTGGTCCTCGTGACAACCTTTCAAGGTAGATGATGATAGTCCCATTTTCAGGGGAGGTACTAGAAGCATAGAGAAAGTGAAATACTTTGTCCAGGTCCACACAGGTAGTAAGGGGCGGGGGGGACAGGGCTGCATCTGGCAATACCTGGTTCTAAAGGCCACTGCGACTCCGTTACGCCTCATTACTGTGGCCTCACCAAGAGGTGGGGTCCTGGCTGGTCCAGGGTACTGTGCATCACCACGAGAGAGTCTCCTAAGGCCAGCTTCATACGCTATCATTCTGCCCAATCATAGGACTTTATTAGGCACCTATGATGCCCAGGAACTGTACAAAAGGGCATAGAATCACAGCCCTTGAGAAGCTCACAGGCCAGCAGGGAGCCCAATGTGCAAGTGTGATAAGATGGATATTGCATTAAACATGGGCACGAATACGTCACAGTGTGAGTGTAGGAAAGGGGACTCCCAATTAGACATAGCAGAATCAGGGCAGGCTTCAGTGAAGAGTGACATGGGAGCTGAGCCTTAAACAATGAGTAGGTGCTTGCCAAGGGGACATGTGGATGGAGGCTGTCCAGGCAATGGGAACAGCATTTGCAAAGGCACAGAGATGGAAAAAGCCTGCATGTTTGAGAAACCATGGCCAGTGATTAAATATCGCTGGTAGATAATGGATGAGGGGGGTATGGTAGGAAATGAAAGCAGAGGGGGACAAATTTTCAAGGGCCTTTGGTGCCATTCCACAGAGTTCAGATAGTATCCTGGTAGCAATAGGGACCCACAGAAGGATTTAGAGCAGAATAGCCGAGTGATCAGAATTGAGTGTTAGAAAGATAATTTCAATGAAAATGTACTTAAGGTGGTGCGATGGGACTCAGCGAGCCCACAGAGGCTATTTTTGGTGCCCTGAGCTAAAGGACAAGTCATGAGACTGGAAAGAAGAGGGCAGATGTGAACAATTTAAGGAGGTAGATTGATCAACTCAGTAATTGATTAAATTGCATCCGGGAAGGTCTTGAACCTAAGATCCGTGTACCACCCAGTTTTCATTTCTGTCCGCTTGATTACTTTACCCTTTCTTTTATGCTCTCTTTTTAAAAGTCCCGTGATGTTGGAGTCGTCTGGAATAAGAAGTTTGAGAATCGCCAAATGTTTGCGTTGGTTGCTCGGCCGAATATCAACACTTGGCATCTCAGTTAGATAACAGATCTCTGTCTGTGGGAGTCAATATTTATAAAAGAAAGAAAAGTGCATTCCCCACGGATGGTGCCATCTATTCTGTTTATTTTTGAAATACTGTTCTGTTGTTAAAACCCCAGCCTTTGATTTTACATCTATAATGAAATTTGGGCAGATTGTGTTTCAGCTGGCACTGAAGGAAACATGCTTTTTACTTTTTTTTTGAAATGGTGAAAAATCTTTTTCTCTTCTGAAAAAATTTCTACTGTATTTGTTCATTCATCCAACAAATGAATATGGGACATGTGGAAGGCAGGTGTAGTCTGTGCCCACGTGAAGTGTACAGCTGGGTCATCTATCCAAAAGCTCCTCCTCAGAATTTGCCCCTGGTTTAAACAGCCACTCGCTGCCTTGAAATTCAATAGAGTGGAATAGCAAGAATGTCAGAAATCAGTCCTCAAGAATTATTTTCCCTGTTTTTTTTTACAGATTTCAGACTTCATCATCCATTCTATATGCCTCTGCCTCAGGACTTTTGCACTTGCTAGTTCATCAGCCTGGATTGCTCTTTCCCAGAATAACTTTGTGGTTCTTCCTTTGTCTCTCCATGGCTTTAATCAGATGTGACCTTCTCAGGACACCTTATTTAAAACTGAGCCTCTCCCCTCACCCCAGAACTCTCTATTCCCCTTCTTATTTAGTTTGTTCCCAGAGCATTTATCTCCACTGATCTTGTTTACCATCTGTCTCCTCGTCTAGAATGGAAGCCCCATGAAGAGGTAGTCTTTCTGACTTTTGTCTGTGTCCCCATCCTCACCAGCTAAATGGCCCTCAGAGGGTGCTTGTGGAATGAATGACTCTCTGAGCCTCAGGGTCCTCAGCTGAAGACTGGGGGTGTGTGGGGGGCTTGCTAAGATGTGAGTGAAAGGAGAGCTTTGCTCCCTGGGGACCACCCCCAGCATTGTGGGCACGGTCACTCTGCTTCAGCAGCATGATGCTCCCCTGATGCCTGTCTTCCTTTATACAGATGTTTTCCGGGTTACACCACACTCGACTTAACACATTTTTCTCCATTAGGCCCATGAGACAATTCAGAAGGTTCAAACAAAACGTTCCACGGGCATAGACCTATTGTCATAAGATGCTATTGTCATACGCATCATTTTGGAGAGGTTTTTGTGCTTATTTTGTTGTCTTTCTGTTTTAATGTTGTGTCTTTTAGAATGTAAAGTATTGCCGTGTTACTCAGACCATACATTTCTCTAGCAGGAAAAAAA
The DNA here is from genome assembly GCF_021613505.1 of Equus quagga. Taxonomy (NCBI): domain Eukaryota; kingdom Metazoa; phylum Chordata; class Mammalia; order Perissodactyla; family Equidae; genus Equus; species Equus quagga. The sequence goes on from NC_060279.1 coordinate 74,992,537, forward strand.
TGTAAATATAGATAACCTAAAACAAGGGGAAGAGAAGAACATTTATCTGTAATTGCATCATACCAACTATTGTTAACATTGTGTGTGTGTGTGTGTGTGTCTGTGTAGATAGACAGATTTTTAGATGATATGGAGAGAGAGAAAGAGAGAGTGATCTCACATATTTATATATAATTTGTAAAGCAATTAGTTCAATTAACATTAAAAGAATATAACCACCCAAGGAGAATGTACCCGCGGTGTCTCACTTTGCTGTTTTGGGTAGTGGGTATACACCCCAGAGTGCGTAAGGCTGGCTGCTGTAACAAGCTTCAGATCTCAGTGGCGCAGCCCAGTAAGTGTTACTGCCCACTCAGATCACAGTGCCGTGAGACTGGTCAAACGCTGGGCGGGAGCTCCATTCCACAGAGCTTCTTCCATCAGTGGGACCACATCTTCAACAGGTGGCCCCACAGGCAGCCACAGAAGAAGGGAACGTGGAGGATTGATCCTAGGAGGTTCGATGGGCTAAGCTTGGAGGTGGCATACATCCCTCTGCCCACATTCCACTGGCTAGGACACAGTAATGTGGTCATTCCAAATAGCAAGGGGATGCGAAATGTGTGCTCAGGAAGAAGATGAAACGAGCTGGGTGAAGACATAGCATTACCCCTGCCCCAGTGCATAAAGAGGGAATGTTTCTTTTCACACAGCATGATGTCATATCATGTTTTGTAACCTGTGTTTTCGTCTTTAGAAACATGTGTTCTGTTTAGGGGGATATCATTCCATTGCAGGCATCTTGTGTGTGATGTGTAGATCACGTACAGAGTTGCAATACATGTGAACTTTTGCTGGATGTCTTCATCACGGTCAATTCTTGTTAAAGCTGGCCTTGGATTCACTTACACTACCCCCACCCCCATTTTGTTGAAGGTAAACTGAGGCTGAGAGCTCAAAATGACTTGTCTGAAAATCACACCACTCGTAAGTTCCGTTTCTCCTGAAGCTCACACCAGTGTTCTGGGAAACACAAATTCTCTGAGCCCATCTAGAACCCAGACACTGTGCCAGCAACTGAAGACTCATGTGGTTAGAATCCCCTGTGAAATGAGTGGACTGCCCCTGCAAGTTTCTGAACAGCCTCTCCCTTCAGAGTCTGAGACAAACGGCTAATGACGAGTCTACCTTCCCCTCTTGAATTCTCCCCAGTCTTCTCATCAAAGAATAAATGGATTCTTCCCACCCCTGCCGTCCGCTCTGAGGCACGCTGTGTGTGAGGGCCGTCAGGACACACAGGAGCCTCGGCAGCCAGGGACTCTCCGCAGTGGGCGTGTTTCACCTCCCTGCCATGGGACATCTACCCAAACCACTGGGCAGAGCCACTGCTAACATAAGACAGTGTGTTGACAGACAATGTGAGTGGAAGTCATAGTTGATGGAGCTCCCTGAAAACTGAGCTCTCTCTTGAATATGTAAAATTCCCAAGCTCTCTAACTAGACCCCCAATCCACCATGTCAGTGAAATTGGGTATTCAGCCTGAACGCTAAGCGTAAGGCACGTGCTCCATTCCCTGAGCAGAAGGACCATGGGTAGAGTTTGCATTCGACAGGTGTATTCATCTCCTAGGGCTGCTGTAACAAACTACCACAGACTGAGTGACTGACAACTACAGGAATTTATCCTGGTACCGTTCTGGAGACCAGAAGTCAAAAATCAAGGGGTCAGCAGGGTCGTGCTCCGTCTGCAGGCTCTAGGCGGAAATCTTGCTTCTTCCAGCTTCTGGTGGCTCCGGCCTTCCTTGGCTTGAGTCAGCATCCATCCAGTCGCTACCTCCATCTTCATGTGATCCTCTCCTCTATGTCTGTGTTTTCTCCTTTTCTGTCTCTTATGAGGGCACGTGTCCTTGCAATCCACCCTAAATCCAGAAAGATCTCATCTCTAGATCCCTAACTTAGTTACATCTGCAAAGACCCTTTTTCCAAATAAGGTCGTATTCAAAGTCCTGAGGGTTAGAAGATGACGTATTTTTGGGGAGGTCACCATCCAACATACTCTAGGCCGTGGAGATAACTTTCATTTCACTGTGAGGAGCCTCCATCCTTAGTTGCTTTGGTTTCAAATCTTATGTACCTGTTCAGGATTTACTAAGCAACTATTCTGTGATTTTGACTGCTAACGACAGCTTCCACCTGCTAAGTTCATTCTGTGTGCCAGGTCACATGACTGGTGATGTAGAGGGCTTATCCTATTCTGTCCTCACAATGGTCCTGGAAAAAAGGTGTGATTGCATCCTTTTGCAGAACCGAGGGACCTGGGCACCGGAGGGTATGACTTGTCCACGGGCACACAGTTGTTACAAAGCAGAGCTGAAATTTGTCTCTTTATTTTGGCTTTAAAGTCCACGCTATTTTCACTCTGCCACAAGTTAGCAGGAGCAAATAACCGAAACATGGCTCCTGCCTGCAAGCATCTCACAGCGGGGTGGAAGGGACAGAGATGCATGGTTTATGGTGACAAATTGTGGTGTGTGCTACAAGGGAGCTGTGTACTCTCTATACTTCTGCAATCTTTCTACTCTGGCAATTTCAGTGAAGCCTTCAAAGAGAGAATGAATTTGAGATGGACATTTGAGGGTAGTAGAAATTTGCCAAGTTTGAGTGTAGAGAATTACATTCTGGGCAAAGGGAACAACATCTGTGAAGAAATGGAGAAGTGAATGGACCACCCACGTAATCCCTTAAATAATGTCCAGGGGCTCCTGTAGGATGTAGTTGTATGATGTTGAGATGCTCTGGGGCCTGTATATTGCACGTGGGAAGTCAGCCTGAGAAATCTCTCACCAGCCAATGGACACGACTTCTGGTACACCATATACTGGGCTAGCCCAGGTGGTCTTTCCTCCCTCAATGGCACGATGCTGGTAACCTGGACCTCTTTCCACCTTCCTGCACCTTATAACCCCTCCCCAAATTGCTCCAAGTTTGTGTTCTACTTATCTCAGGATATAGCAGTAAGGTGAGAAGTGACCGTGACCCAAACTAAGACAGATGCAGTGGGAATAGTGAGGATGGGGGTAATATGGACTCAGAGAGAATTGGCGAAGACGAGAGAGGAGACCAGGGCTTTCCAGTTTAGTTGCCTGGGTGGAGGTGACACCATTGACCAGGACCGGGAAGGTGTGGGCTGGGCAGGGAAGGTACTGAGCCTGCTCTGTGAAGGCTGTGTTTGCAGTGCTTGTGACACATCCAGGTGCAAACGTCAAGCAAGTAGTTAGAAGTGTACAGCTGGGAATTAAGAGAGATTTGGACATAAAAGAGACAGGTGGTAACTGAAGCTGTCAGAATCAATAGGGGTGGGGAGAACTGAAGCTGTGGGAACAAATGGGGTCTCCAAAAAGACGGCAATTATTTAGAGACTTGGTGGAGATTGTTCAGAGCTGCCCACGACTGGCAACCTATGCAAAAAAAGCACCCATCCTTCCCAGCCCAGGCCGTACAGGGCTGGTGGGAACAGCTGGGAAATAGACTCCCATATGGAATCCCTAGGCCACCACTAAGACAGGCTTTGGTCTACTCTATAGGTGACGAGAGGCTCTAGGGTGTAGCAATTAACAGTGTATACTACGGACCCAACAACTTGGGCTCCTATCCTGCTCTACCACATACAAGCTGTGTGTCCTTGGGCAACAGAGTCCTCACGTGTAGCTGGGAGCAACAACCTCACCCACCTCCCAGGTATCATGAGGATCAGCTAAAGTAATTCACACAAAGGCTTGAGCATGGTTTCTGGCATACAGTAAGCACTCAATGGATGTAGCCATGATTATTATAATGAGAGAGGATCTGAGTGGAACCCAGCTAGACTGGCAAAGAACGGGCCCCTGTGGACTGGAACAGAGAGGTCGATAGGTTGTGGTTAGAGCCAGAGGGAAGCACGAGGCACAGAAGTACATTCTCCTCCCAGGGCCGAGGTCTGTCCCTCCACTGGGACAGGAGTTGAGGTACTAGGATGCTCTCCCCACTCCCGTAGGGATTGGCGGTAGAGTTCAATTCCCTCCACTTTGAAAATAACTCCGGAGAGGAGCTGGAGAGAACGCAGAAACCCCTATTTATTGTTATTTTTTAAAAAATAAAATGGAAAGGAGCCCTCCGAGGGCATGTTTGTGGGTTTTATTATTTGTGAAGATAACACACTCATCTTTATCAATGTTCTGTCTGTCTGCAAGGCTGAACCGGCAGGAGGCAAAATCAAATGTTAAGTCGTAACATTTGACTTCTTGTTCTTTGCTCGGGTAACATTCAAGGGTGTTAATAGGCTTAGCTCTTGTCAGCAGAGCCAAGACAATTTCAAGAACAAAATGAATGAGAGAGCCAAGATCACAAAAGGGCTGCCTCGTGCCAACAGGGAAGGGGGGGTTCACAGTGCATTCGATGGTCTTGTCCAAATAATGCTGAAGGAAGGTGATCAAAAGGACTGACTGCGCCGAGCGTGAAATCGACAGGGGAGCCTTCCAGAATAATCCATGGCTGGGCTATTCGCATTGCCTTTTCTCCCTGGTATATGAATTTGCTTTTGGAACAACAGCAGAGGCATAATTGGAATCCATCTTGTGTGATTTTTTTCCTCAGATGAGTTAGAATTAGTTCAATTTATTTTCAAAGAGTATTGCCCAATGACAGCATAAAGTCAGGTGGAGTCTTGAATTGCTTTCCTGTCCACGGGTAGAGTGGGTGGGTGCCATTTGCTGATTCATTGCTCTCGAAGTGGGCTCCTTTGTTTCCAAAGGAATTATTATGTTACCTGGAATTATTACCAGCAATAGATCTCTAAACCAAAGTAAGCTTTGCATAAAAATGCATTTGACTTAAGGGAAAACATATAATACTGATTAAAAGTAACCTTGGAAGGCAGATTTGATTAGACCACATCTGAATGGGAGTGGATTCTGGAAAACAGTGCGCAACTCAGGCTTGACAAAACCCACTTTGACTGCACTTTTCTAAGTCGAGGATGTATACTGATTAAGTGCCTGAAATTAATGGCAGAGGCCATTAACATGCAGAGGAACCATGTCAGGCAAAGGTCGTAAAGCTAAACTTGCTCCAAGTGGTAGGCATTCAGGACCTAATTTTAGAAACATCCTCCAACCCTCGGTGGGCTCATGTGCTTTTGTCATTGGGCGTCAGTAATTGAATTTTCTGGACGTTTTGACCAGTATGTAACTTTGTGAAGCCGATTACACAGCAGAACGCAATTTTCAGTCTGACCTTAAAAGCATTACCTTCTGCTGTGTGATTAGAAAACATGCAGAGAGTGGCTCCCTTCTAGCTGCACTTGATTTGAGGGAGAAGAAAGGGAAAAAACCACCTTGCTCTTCCATGTAACCTAGTAGGATTCATTTAGAGTCTATGCAGATCATTTAATAACAGATTTTGTGAAACCTTAACATAAGGAGCCACCATAAAACGTATTATCTTTTATTACCCGTACAGAGAATGACATTTTAGATGGTAATAAATCGAAACCCAAGGAAAGCGATTTGCTTTCGGAGAGCGCCTGGCAAATGACAGGAATACTGGTTTCCTGATTTTATACTGTGGCAAATATGGCCCCCCAGAGTCATTGGAGACAGCCCCCAACTGCGTCTGCTGAGGCTCATCTGAGCAACATCCTCCCGTCCCCTCCTTTTTCTATGAGGTCATTCCCACCCAAACCTCCCCACTGGATTCGTTAGTCCCCCCTTCCATCTTATACACTTGGGAGGTGCAACAGGCTAAGTGCTGAACGTGGGGTTGGAACCAGCCATGGGGTGTCTTCCGTGAGGTGGAGGAGAGCCCAGTCCAACAGCCCCAGAGCACGCAAAGACTCCCTGGGCATGGACGCCTTTCCAAAGGGGAAGGACTCTCCCTGCTCCCTCCTGGAGAGCCAGAGCCTTGTCACCCTACCCTACTGGGCATAACCTGGCCTTCTAGACACCAGCTTAGCCTGTCCAGTCCTGCTCAGGCCCTGCCTTTGGAGCAGTAACCTCTGCAACACAGAATGGCAACCCTGAGGCCAAGTTTCCTGTGTAGTAATCAGTATCACCATCCCTTGATTTATTCATTCATCAAACATTAACAGAGAGTACCAGGCACTGCACTGGCTGTGTGATTTTTTTCCCCCAGGGGGATTTCGAATTAGTTCAATTTATTTTCAAAGAGTATAACCCAATGGCCGCATAAAGGCAGTGATTTGGGGCCTCCGTGTCTCAGTGGGCCAGGCACTGGGGATATAGCAGGAATGAGTCAGTGACCACATCCTTGCCCCCATCAAGGGCTATAATAAACACTTAGACAGTGACTGACATATTGCAAACCACACACATTGAAGAGAACACTCCCCAATAGACTGATTTGGTATTTGCCATTTTGTAGGTGGGAGGAAATTCATCTTCCTACCAGACAGAATTTGTGGGAAAGGTCTGGTTGACATTACACTTCAAAGGCTTGAAAACAAAATATTTTCCAGGGAAAGACAGGGGATGCTATTCTGGGAAGATGGGCAGTCCTGGGAAGGAAGCAGCTGGGAGTGAAATGAAGGTGGCAGCTGGTGACACTGTGTACCACACGGAGTTGGGAGGCTGGTGAGCATCTCAAATCTCTAAGACACCCAATGAGCACTCTCCAGAGACAGTGCATTAGGCTCCTATGGCTGCCAATACAAATGACCGCAAAATCTGTGGCTTAAAACAACACATATTTATTATCTTACAGTTCTGGAAGTCAGAAGTCCAAAATTAATTCCACTGGGGTAAGGTCAAGGTGTCAGCAGGGCTGGTTCCTTCTGGAAGGTCTGGGGAAGTATCTGATCCCTTGGCTTTCCGACCTTTGGAGGCCACCTGCATTCTTTGGCTCATGACCCCTTCCTCCACCTTCAAGACCAGCAGTGTAACATCTTCAAATTCTCTCTCTCTCTCTCCGCTTCCATTGTCACATCACCTTCTCTGACCCTCCTGCTTCCTCTTTAGAAGGACCCTTATGATTACTCAGGACCCACCTAGATAATCCAGGATCATCTCCTCATCTCAACATCCTTGACTGAACCACATCTTCAAAGTCCCTTTTGGCCACACAAGGTACCATGTTAATGGGTTCCAGGGATCAGGACATGGACATATTTGGGGGCCTTTCTTCTGCCTGCCACAGAAGGTAGGAAAGCTTCTAGGGCCAAAAGCTTGACAGCATTTAGAGCTCCACTGTGCGCTGTGCTTGACACAAGCAGCTGACCCTGAGCATCTCACAGCATAATCACAGGGACAGACATGAGAAGACAAAATCGCTGTGTGGTTAAGTCGCCCAAGGGAAAAGCATCCACCAGAATGTACAGACGGGGTAAAACAGAGGAGGAAGGAGCAACTCTGGCAAGAGCAGGGAAGCAACATCTAAGGAAGATTTATAAGGACAAGTAGTAGTTTGCTGGTGGGGGGAGGGGAGAAAGCATGCCTAGGGAAGGCCTCCCAGGCAGACGCCACAGCGTGAGCAAAGGTGTGGAGGAGTAGACGCGCTCAAGACAGTGACATTGCATATAGCCCCGTGTTGTGAGGTTGTAACACTGTGAGTGAGGAGAATGGGGAGATCAGGCCATGCTGAGTGTGTCTTCCCTGCTTGAGGACCTTGAATATTATCCCTTAGCCACTGAAGGGCCACTGACGCATTTTGAGGAGGGCCCTATAGTCAGATGGTAGTTTAGACAGCTCACTCTGGCTGGCTTTGGGGTGGACAGTGCTTTGGAAGGTAGCAGAGGCACCAGTCTGGACACTGTTGCAGTAACTCCCATGAGAAAAGACGAGGGCTCGAAGTCACGCGATAGCAGAGATGATAGAAAAAAGAGGACAACTCAGGAGAGGTCGAGGAGGAGAAATCAGTAGTCCTTGGTGATCGGCTGTCTGAGGTGAAAGAGAGGGAAGAGCTGAGGACATCTCCCTGGCGTACAACCTGAGTTGATGCCTCCAGGAGGACGGGCGGTGCTGCAGGGAAGATAACGTGTTCTGTTATTGGCCCATGAAGGTGGATGGAGAAATCCAAAGGGGGGGCTTCGAGAAGACGATTCAGAGCAGGCTGAAGAGGCAACCATAGGGCTGTTTGGTGTCTTAGAGGGAGTATGTTTTTTCTAGAAAGGGGGAAAAAAGGAAAATTTCACAGAGAGAGAAGCTTTGGTAAACTATGTTTTCTATTTTTCATTTAAATTGCATCATAAACAGGTGAATTTTAAATAAAAACATATAAGGGTACACGTTGACCTACTCTTACTCAAACGTTCCTTCACAACGACAACAATCGAAGTGTGGTCCCCAGATCAGCAGCACCAGCATTTCCTGGAAACTTGTCAGAAACGCACATTGTCGGGCCCCACCCTGGACCTTCTGAATCACAAGCCCTAGAAGTGGGCTGGAAATCTGTGTTTCAATGCTTCCACCAGGGGACTCTGACACAGGCAAGTGGGAGAATCACTGACTCGGACAGTGTGTCGTAAGCACCTACTGTATACCAGGCATAATGTTGCTATGACAGTTCAGGGCGAAAAGGTTAGAACAAACAGGCTGACGTGGTAAGCTGTGGATTGTGAAAATATATAAAAATCATAGAGAGGAGCACTTTAATTACATTTGATGTTACTTCAACTTTTAGGGGTCTGTACTTCCTTGTCTCCAACAAACAGATAAAACCAAGAAATCCTTCAGCATGTTCAGCTCGGCCCCTAAGCAGCCATATGCTTCTTGGGATTCCTTCCTCTGTTTCCTCACGCCGTGAGTTCCTCGAAGGTGGGCTGGACTAGGTGATCTCTGAGGTGCTTTCAAGAACGAATGGGCTTCGTCTCTTCACCTCACAAATCTCGACTCTACCCACACCAGTGCCCCTGTGCCAGCTGGCCACCTCTATGCTGGTTCCCAGGCCCTTCCTCCCTCTGAGTTCTCTCCCCTCATACCCGTCCTTCAAAGCTCAGCTCCAGCCTTAATTAACCAGAAGCCCCTTCAGAGGCACTGTAGCCCCCTCCCAGCTGCACCTTTCGCATCTGAACCTACTGAGTACAAACTCACTTAGCACATACCGCCTAGTGCCTTGTGGGGCCGCTGACAGTGTTCTATCTTCAGCCAAGCTGCGAGTTCCTTGAAGGTGGGGAATATACGCCATGCTTCTTGTTGTCCCCACAGTGTCCTGACCAGAATCAGGATCAGCCTTCAGTTCTTATTGAATGATTGCATTTAATAGCATTTTAGGATTAACAGTCTCCCATCTTTTTCCATGGAAATGTACTTCCACGTCAAGACCCCATTTCTAGTCCTGTAGTGGGATGTTCTCTTCTGCAGGAATGTCCCCTTAGTCCCCCCACCAATGTCCAGCTCAGGTGGCCTCTCCCTTCTAACACCGCAGCACTTCCTACTCCCATCTCGTCCTCCTGAAAGCATCGGGGAATTATCTAGCACTAGATTCGGCTCCCTTCACCTGCCACTACTATCTAGCAGGATGCCTAATGCGTGGTAAGTGCTCAGTAAATGTTCAGTAAATTAAATAACCTCCACGTTGCGTTCCCGAGCACCCCATATTCTGACCGCATTCTCATAGACCTTAATTGGTCCACTTCCAAAGACATTCATCTCATCGTACCTTACATACTAGCTTTTTTTTCTTGTTGTGGTAACATTGGCTTATAACCTTATATAAATTTTGGATGTACATCATTATATTTCAATTTCTTTGTAGATTATATCATGTTCACCACCCAAAGACCGATTACAATCTATCACCACACACTTGTGCCCAATAACCCTTTTCACCCTCTTCCCTCCCCCCTTCCCCTCTGGTAACCACCAATCCAATCTCTGTGTCTATGTGATTGTTTGCTGTTGTTTTTGTCTTCTATTTATGAGTGAGATCATATAGACATACTAGCTTTTTGTTCATTTACCTGGAATACAAATGCACCAAAGGCAGGGTCTGTATCATTCATCACATCCTAGCAGAGTTACCTGAACCCAGTAGACATTATATAAATGTTTCGGTGGAGTCACCCTGAATGTCAAATATTTGCCGCCTTGGGTCTGAAAGGGGCGATTTTTCCAAGCATGCTATGAACGCCATCGGCAGTTTATTTACTGTAACTCATCAGTAACATCAGAAGATGTACACTTCACCTGGAAATGTTTTATTTGATTTTGGTGTCCCTCAACCTGAAATCTATCACTGGGCTTGTCCCACCTGCATATGTCTAAGAGGCAGTGTTTATTTCCCCTGTGTTTCCCCACCCTGCTGGCTTCATCAGCAACCAGTAAATCTGGGGAAATGAGCCCTGCCTTCTCCTCACCCACCAGACGCCAGCCGGGAATGAAAACGCAACAGATGACAGTCAAGAGCATGAATGTTCACGTTAGCACTGAGGAGCGAGTGAAAGGAGCCCAAAGACAAACACACGTCAAACTCGCCTCACCCTATCTCGTGGGAAGATGAAAGAACATCACTCACTGTCTGCAGTGGGAATAAGGGACATTTTATGAGGGAAGGTGTGCGGTTCCTGCTGGATTTATGGACTACCTATCCCCAGCATTATGTGGCCAGAGTGGATAAATCAAACTCCAGACAGACAACAACTCGTTCTGCTTCAGATAATGTTTTCACCAATCTGTTTGCAATATTTATAGACCAGGTGTCAGGTGCAGCTAACCTGGAGAAGAATGTAGTCCTTATTTGGGTGCCATATTGCAAGGAGTCTTGCTTTGCTCAGCCTATCTGGGTAAAGCTGATGAGTAAATAAATAAATGAATTCCATTATATCTTTGCTATAAATCCCATGTTAATATTTCTCATTAACAATAGTTCAAATGTTAAACAACAAAGGGTCTTGTTGAAAAAGACTTCTTATAGATTTTCTTGACTCCTAAAGAACAATTTATAAGCTGGAGCCAGCTCCTACAGACTCATGATAACTGATTGTGTATATCACTTTCCAGCTATGCACTCAATGACATCGTATTGGCAACTTGAAATCAGCCATGAAACCACCAAAATTGACAAACATTACAAATCAAGAGAATCTGTTGTTAAACATTTTCAGGCACACCACTCTATGTAATTCATTATTTTATAAAAACATATCTATAATTGACTAATTATTGCAGTTATGATGTGCCAGGCACTGAATTCGTAGCTGGGAGATAAAGCTCTAAACAAGACAAGGTCCTTGACCTCACAGAGCTCAAACGGTCAGAGTCAAGATGGCCAATAAACAAGTCATCAAGAAACAAGAATATTACAGACTGTGAGGAGTGCTGGGGGAAAATTATATTAGTTGTTTATTGCTGCCTAACAAATTACCACAAAACTTAGTGACTGAAAACAATAGATATTTATTTTCTCACAGTTTCTGTGTCCAGGAGTCTGGACATGGCTTGGCTGTGTCCTCCACTTAATGGGCTGTTCCAAAGCTGCAATGCACACGTCTGTCCAGAATCTGCAGTGGCATCAGGAGATTTGACTGGGGAAGGGTCCACGTCCAGGCTTGTTCATGATTGTTGGCAGCACTGAGTTCCTTTTGGCTGTTCCTGGAGGCCGCCCTCATTTCTTGCCAGATCTTTAGAAGATTTTCCGAAGATTCTACTACATAGTGACAGCAGCCATCTACTGAGTATTTGCACATGCCAAGCTCTGTGCTTAGCACTTTATGTTAGCTTTCTAACCCTCACTTACCAGAAGTATAATTATCCTCCCCGTTTTACAGGGTAGGAAATGGAGGCAATGAGAACTTAAGAAACTTGACCAGGATCACTCAGCTACTAAGTGGTGGAGCCAGGGGAACAGTAGTTGAGGAAATTTTGTCTGTCTCTCCCTAAGCGTCAGCTGCCCTATTACGGACTGAGGTCCCTGCCTTCATGGAGCTTCAGTGCAGTGAAGAATCACCACCAGCAAATGAGCAGGAATTAGCCTGGAAGGAGTAGAGGTGGAAGGTCAAAAGTAAGAAAAAGCGGGGTACAGTGGAGAGAAATCCAGTCCGGAGAAAGTGTAGAGAGAGCTGTGGAGAGCGGTTTAAGACAAGGCAAGAGAAGGATGGGGTGCTGTGTGGGTTGATGGCAAAGCCTTTCTCCCTGTAACGTTTACTCATTGATTTCCCCCCACAGCTACCATTTTGCTTGGTACAGCTACCATTTTGCTTGTTATTAGTGATAAATGTTGCGTTAAATGCATACTCGTGTGGAAGTCACTGTCGCTGTGTAAAACATCAAGGGTCCGGTGATTGATTATGTGCCATATTTAATGACACGGTTTGACTCTTTTTTTTCCTAGATGAAATGTTTGATTTTCAAATCAGTGTGATCTGTGAACCAGGCCTGTGTCCTCGGAGATATACCCGAGGCTTTTTCCTGCAAACACACCATCTTCCTTTCGTTTCTAGGCTATAGATTAACTGGTAGCCGGTAGACACCCAGGAGGAGGGAGGAAATGCAATAGAAATATATGACTGTGGAAGTCGAGCCAGGAGAGTGGCTTGGTTCTCTTCGATATGTCTTACAGATCAGATAGCTTAAACTAAAATCAGAGCAGCGAATTTAATTTTCCCACTTTTGACACAGCGTGTTTCTTGGTCAAAAGAAAAATCCCGTCTCCTTGGGCTAGAGCTCCCCAAAGTATAAGCCATTCTCTGAGAATAAATGACTCTGGTTGGGAAATGCCACTGATACGCTCAGACTTTTGAGGTATAGTTTAGTTCAGGGAAACAGTAATATATCATCATTATCAATAATGAAAGTAAATCGCCCCTCTCGTGGGCTGCGTACTGGCTTGGCGTGGGGGTCAAAGGTGTGGTCCTTGCCCTTGAAAACTTTGTCATCCCCTTAAGGAGATAGTAAATGGGCAATCAAAATAAGACCGAACAGGAAATATCGACTTCATACCAGTCAGGGTAGGTTAAGCACAGTAATAAAAGTCCCTTAAACCCACAGAATGGCATGTTTCTTGTCTACAGCAGGGCAGCGAAGGGGCTCTGCTCCACGTGGTCATTTGGAGCTCCAGGCTTCTTCCTCTTGGGAAATAGAATACATGCAGGATTACAGGGGAAGTTTAGAGGTCATGCCAGTACATCACTTCTGCCCCTTTTCCATTGGCCAGAATCTGTCACACGCGTTCGTCTTACGGTCTAGCTGTATGCCCCAGAGTCAAAAGAAATAGGGTTTGGTGAACAAGTAACACTGGCTTCACCACAGGTGCCTTTGGTTGCAAGCAACTAAAACTGATTCTGGCTGGCTTCAGCGCCAAAAAGAATGTCCTGAATAAACACCGGGGTGTGTTACAGAATCGAGGAAAGAGTTGAAGCCAGGAGCCCGCATAGTCCCAGACCTCACCGGCAGAGCTCGCATCTTTCCGGTTAGAGCAGTGCCTGGAGGCTCTTTCTATTGGAGCTGATCACGCCCATCTCCCCTCTGAGTCTTGAATCAGTTGAGAGAAATAAACACAAAAATCAGGTGAGATTCCTCCACAGAGAGTGCAGCTTGGCCTTGAGAGCACAATGGGGCTTCCTGACCCCTGTTCAGTTCACTCCCCAAGTGACAGAGCAGCTGGACAACTGAAGGTCCCATCTCCCAGAGACAGAGTGCCTTCCCGAGGGGCAGAGACAGTACAAGGCGGGTAAGTTTCCTCCCAAAACATTCAGGAAGGCAAAAATCCTTCTATCGGGCTTAGGAGTACCACAGAGAGAGCCAAGAAGGTTTGCCCTACATCTATCTCTGTGCTGCCAGGTTCCACATTTCATATTCCCAGAATCCAGTTGTCCTGGCTGGGATTAGGGAGTCAATTGTGAATCAGTCAATTAGTGCAAGGGAGACAAACGTGACGCATGGCCACTGGGGTCTATTTTTCTGAATCAGTGGTCCTACCCAGAGAACGGGGCCGCTGTGGGCTGCCTAGGAGTCTTTTTCAGCAGAATGACAACAACAGAGCAGATCAGACTACTGATCGGTACAGAAATGAGTATGAGTGTGTATATTTCAAGGAACGCTGACTACAGGAGCTGGGGATCTAGGGTAAGACTTCCCGGGAAAGGCACAGCTGGAGTGGGAAGTAGGTGCGAGGGGCGTGGAAGGGGTTCCAGCTGTGCAGGAGCGCGGGGACCCATGCGGCATTTTCTCTAGGTCTCTTACATCTCATTGATTATTTGGCTTTTGTTATTGTTGTCATTGTGAAAGCAATAATGTTTATTACATAAAAATCTCCCAACCCTAATAGGCCAACGGACTTTTTATTTTAGAGATGCTTTTAAAAGTGAAAACTTGGAAGCAACTCAAACAAATGACAATCCAATAGGGAATGATTGAATAAAGTAGGATGGGTCCATGCAGTGGGCTGTTGTATAGCTGTTAAAAAGAATGGACAGATCTGTAAGCACTGAGATGAAAGTGATAAAGTAAAGCAAATTATGCAGCTGTGTGAATTGTTTAAATACGTGTGTGTATAAAATGTATGTGTGTGTGTGTGTACAATGTATAGAAAAAGGAGGAAAACAACAGACTACTAACAATCCTTGGAGATGGGGCTGAGGGAGAATCCTCACTTCCCACTTTAGAAATAACTGTCTCGTTTCTATTTTCATTACAATAATTGGATATTTTGTCAATAATAAAAACATTTTTAATGGTAGCCTTAAGTTGGCCAGAAAATTGAGACTTTGAGAACATTTCATCGGAAACCTTACAATTTATCTACTTAATAGTCTAATTGATTTTCTACTAGGTTTTCTGCTATTTCCCGTTGCAATCAAAAAGTTTTATTTACTTCAGGAAATGGGAATTGGCTGGTTCATTTTTTAGAGTTATTCATAAAATTTGTTAAATTACAAGAGAGTTAACGCCAATGTGTCCTTCGGTTGTGCTGTCATAAAGATTTGTGCACCCCTCTGCCTAGCTGGGACTCCAGTGTGCTGCAGTCTAGGGGAACATGCCTGTTCTTGGCTCTAAACTTCTCTGAACTCCGTGAAGAAAGGGACCCTGCATTCCCGTCCCCATATCCCCAGCACCCAGCACAATATTTAGGCTAGGTGTTCAATAACATTCAATTAAATGGACTCATAAACTAAGGAAAGAAAAAATTATAATAACTTTCTCCAGCCCAAACAAAAATCGTTCTGCGGATGGGAAAATGTTAAAAGGAAAAATAATATATTCATGACGTGATTGGGATGCTGTTCTGAAGAGCCTATGGTGACACTGTAGTATGATATGATAGCTCTTACACTTTCTTGTGAATAAACAGATAATTGATCATAGCATTAGTTGCAATATTAGTCAAAACTCCCTTGTTGCTATTCGCAGAACATCTAATTTAAATACCTTAAGGAAAGGAGAAATTTATTAGCTCATAGAACTCACAAAATCTAAGGGGTAAATTCTGGCTTCAGGGATGACTACTAAAGAGGCCAGGTGAGGCTAGAAGAACTCCATCCCTACCCCTCAGTTCCGTGTCGTCTTCTTTCTCAGGCTGCCTTTCTCTGTGTGGTTGTAAGTGGCCACTACCGGCTTCAAGTCCAACAGAAAGAGAACTTCTTTTACCTAAGACTTCTAAAAGAAACGTGTCCTGGAGTTGAGTTTCGATCCTGGGTGGCCTAACTTGGCTTTTGTGCTCATCACATGGCTGTGTGAACGGGAGGTCCTGACTGTCCAGGCCTGAGTCGCATAACCATTACTAGATCAGGGATAGAGTCAACCCTACCTGAACTCCACCTGTGCTGAGAGTGAGGAAGAGGTGATGCCCCCATAGGGATTATAGCATAGATGCCAAAGGAAGCAGGAACGGACACTGGGAAGGCACAGCAGCACGTACCCACTACAGTGAGTGCTTGAAGCTGCCTGGAGTGCGTGTCCATAGAAAGCTGTGCTGCAAGTTGGAGAAGTGCGAATGCTGTGAGAATTCACATCCTAGTTAGACAGGTATCATAAAGTCATGCTCGTCCCGCAGTTTGCTTCATAGGCAAGATCAGTGGTTCTTTAGGGACAAGCCATGCCTGGGATCATAAACTAAACATTCTGACAGGACTGATATGAAAATTGGTAAGATCTTCTTGGAAAGCAATATTGAAATATGAATAAAGAGCCTTAAAATATTCATGTTCTTTGACCTAGTAATTCCACTTCTTGGAATCTATCATTAAAAAAAAAAATGTCAAGGGGCCAGCCTGGTGGTGTAGTGGTTAGGTTTGTGCACTCCACTTTGGTGGCCCAAGGTTCACAGGTTCGGATCCCAGGCATGGACCTACATACCCCTCGTCAAGCCATGCTGTGGCGGTGTCCCACATGCAGAATAGAGGAAGACTGGCACAGACGTTAGCTCAGCCACAATCTTCCTTAGGAAAAAAGAGGAAGATTGGAACAGATGTTAGCTTAGGGCCAGTCTTCCTCCCTCCCGATAAAAAGGGTCAAAATGTATTGAAAGCTTCCTGAATAAAGACGTTTATTGCAATGTTATTTAACATTTTCAGAATTTTTAGAAGACTAGACATAACCTAAGGTCTTAATAATAGAAGATGAAGTAAATTATAAATTATGCATATGATTGTTTTATGCAACTTTTAAAATAGTGTCAAGGAATTACCTTAGTAAATGATATCACATGGGGAAAATGATATTGTTTACCGTTACCTCTTCGATATTAAAAACAACCACATAATTTCTTATTTTCATGATTACATGCTTCCAAAAACATGCAATGTTTTATTACAAAAGTAAAAATGTTATACAAGAAATTAGACCTGGCTAATTTTTCGTATGTCCAGAGACACTCAGGGAAGATTTCTGAAGATGGGCCAATTTATTGGTTTTATATGGTCGAGCTGCAGAATTAATGGCAAATGGTAAATCTGATCCAACTTGTCAATGATGTTAAGTAGAAAGTCACTGACATTGGGCTGATGAGTTTCCAGCTTCAGCTTGAGAGTAGGTAGCATTTAAGCACCTTTACTGAGAAGCGCCACTGAGCAAGGCAGAGCCAGAACCGCCCAGAGCTGGGTTTGGTTTTAAATCGTTTGCACTCAGCGATTACAGAATTGTGTGACCTTCACCCCTGGTGGAGCTCCTTTTCAGCACATCCGTGTATCAAATCATCACATTGTACACCTTAAACGTACACAATGTTCTATGTCAATTATATCTCAATAAAGCTGGGGGAAAAAAACATTGTAAGCGACCCTGACCAAGAAGGGCATCAGCAGCCCACTCATCCTCTCGAATTTAAGAGTTTAGAGCCTTCCAACCCATCCGACAGGACTGCCACTCCTTATGTTAGAAGTTCTTGTCAAGAAACAACCACTTGAAGGTGCCTAAGGAGCAAACAGCTAACTGCCCTTTAAAAATACTTCAAAATGTTGGAGGCATTTAGCATTGAGCTATTAAAATTTCCCGTGTAAACTTTTGGCCTTGGAAGAAAATCAGAGTTCTCCCTTGTGTTTTTGTTCTTTGCTTCCCGTGGTATTTCTTAATTATCGGTTGGTATAAACAATGACTCTTGAAGCCTTGGTACTGATGGGACTGTTTGCAATTGGTAGGACCTTCAACAACAAAAATTATTTTTATTTTTGTTATTGAAGTTGGGTCAACTCACACTCTCTGTGTGAGTGATTATGAAACCAACCCAAACTGGTTTAAGTGACTAAGGAAAATTAATGCCCAAATGAGCTGAAAAGTCCATAGGCAAAGGCATGGCATGATGAAGTGGCCCCAGTGCAATCATGGGACAACATTTCTTTCTCTCCAGGGTTCCAGTCTAATTCTCTCGGTAGGCTACGTTCATTTTTGGACAGACTCTCCTGACCCCACACCTGCTGTGGCGTAGGATGGCTCATCTAGCTCCCTGCCTAAATGCTTGCAGGTTCACGCCATGGGGACACGGAACTTCCTTCTCCCAACTGGCAAGCATAGGTCCTGCCCTGGACTAGTCCTTGTGCCCCAGGGATGGCATGCACTTATTGGCTTCTTCTAATCGGGGCTCACTCCAAAAGTCGGTCAGAGTAGAAGGTGGGGAAAGTCAATCCAACCCACACCACACGGGCAGAGGAGAAGGGACTGGTAGGTCCCCAAAGGAAAAATGGGGTGCTGCCTTACCAGAAGAATGGTGTGCTGGTCGACCAAGACAAGCAAATCCAGCACAGAAGACAGTTTAAATGCAGGGGTTGTTATTTACCAACCACTACACTCTTCTTCATCTTGGGGTCAGGACCCTTGGTTAATTGAGTGTTTAAACACGGTAGTGAAATATCTGTCAAATATTCAAATGAAAAAACTTATGTCCATTGAGAGACAATAGTGGAATATTGCTTGTGTTAAATTTATCAGATCATGGCTGGATGGAAATGCATCTTCCAGGGGCCAGCACAGTGGTGTAGTGGTTAATTTTGAAGTGCTCCACTTCAGCAGCCCAGGGTTCACTGGTTCATACCCCAGGCACAGACCTACACACTGCTCATCAAGCCGTGCTGTGGTGGCATCCCACATACAAAAATGGAGGAAGACTGGCACAGATGTTAGCTCATCAACAATCTTCCTCAAGCAAAAAAAGAAACTTTGGCAACAGATATTAGCTCAGGGCCAATCTTCCTCACCTAAAAAAAAAAAGAAAAGACTCTTCCAAATTTAACATGACATGAAGGGCTAAAATGACTATGAATGACATAAAAGAAGTACCATACAAGTGACTCTAAACCTCAGGTGGTATTTTTTCACCTGTAAAATGAGAATAATAAATGCAATTTAACATGCTTTTTGGAAAGATTAATGACGATGATTTCTGAAAAGTCCAGTAATCCAATGCCTGGCTCATCAGATCATTCAGTAAAGATGAGTTCCGAGAGCTGCCATCTTTGTCCTAATCTCATCATCAAACTTAACCTCATTTCCGGATCAGTTTCATGAGGTTGCTGTGAAATGACATGTATGGGTGTGAACATCAAATGTGCCATGTATACCCAAACCCTGGAAACGAAACATTCTGGAAGGTATCAAATGTCCCCTTAAATACGGACAGAAAATAGAGTCCATCCCACAGCCAACTCCAGTCTACCTAGTCACTGCCTCGTATCGGAGAGATTCCAAACGCTCATATATAAGAATAGGTGAAAGCGTCATGGCTGATAAAGATGCCTGCCCTCCACAGAGGAGGGCAGAGAGGCAGCCTGAGCAACACACTTGCCACCTATCCAAACCCAAACCCAAATCTAATGCCACCTTCTCTGTTGTGTTTTTGCTTTGTAGACTCTGGAAAATCCCAAGTATGAATTAATCATCGAGGCTCAGGACATGGCTGGACTGGATGTTGGATTAACGGGCACGGCCACGGCGACAATCATGATCGACGACAAAAACGATCACTCACCGAAATTCACCAAGAAAGAGGTAACCCCTGCTGAACACTGCCCTCGCTGTCACAGCCATGATTGCTGATCAATACTAGTTCCGCGTAGCCCCGCCCCTGGTGGCTTCCCGTTTGCAAGATCAAAACACTCCTTTGTGGAGAGAGAATGGTGTTTTGCTAGAATACTTTCTCATATTTTTATCTGTTTGTTTTTTTTGTAAAGCTGAAAATACCAATGAGAACAAAAGCATTGAGTCTTGTCAAAGTCCATGAGAAAATAACTTCTAATGCCGAAGTGCCATTTTCAGAGTTTTATCGGGATTATTTAGTGCTAAGTCATGCAAGTCCCATTGTGATCGTAGCATAACAATAACAATTTTTTTCAGCAAGCACAGATTGAGAGGCCAGACGGAACAGCAGCAAGAAAAGAAAGCAGATTTTCTTGGCAATAACAAGGTGGCCCAGGAGCTTATAAATAACCCCCAAGTTAGCTTGTCTGGGAGAGGCATTCCTCATCCTCGGCTCCGACGCTTTCATGACTATGGATCATGGTTGTCATTTCCCATTTATTCCAGTGGAGCAATGTTTGGGGACTGGCTGAGTATCCAAGATTACATTCAGTTGCCGAATTTGCATCCAAACTAGGAAGTCATTTGCACTGTGCTCCTGATGGAAATGTTCTAAGATCATGGTTTCTCTGGGGATCAGGATGAGAGCCAAGGATTTGACACCCCTCTCACGGACCAAGAGCACAGAACCAGTAATGACAGCCCCTCCCAACTGCTGAGCCTTTACTGGCATTCCACCACCACCAGGGGGCTCTCCGCCTTCAATCTGTTGCCTCATTTGACTGTCTGACGTTGGTTTCATTAACCACTTTTTACCAACGAGGGAGCCTATTTTAAGCTCAGAGAATCTAGATGACTGTCCCAAGGTCACAGGCAGAGGAAATGGCAGAAATGGGATGTGAACACAGCTCCCTATGAGCCAGGCATTTAGCTGCAGCTCTGTGCTTCCTCGTTGGCTCTTGATGTTTTCCACCCTGCCACGTGTTTAGGGAAAAGACCCATGTCTGGATTTGCAGTTGCCCAACCCCTCTCTGGAGAGCCCCGGGGCCACCTGAGATGCTTGGGGCAGGTGGGCCCTCTTGGCCTCCTCATTCCCCAGTGACATCTCCACCTCAGCAGCCCTGCATGACTCATTCAGGAGGTGAAATCTCCCTCTCTCCGGTGGTGTCTTGGGCACTCGGGATTCCAACCTCAAAACAGCCGAGTCCACAGTCGCTGATGTGGCTCCATTCTATTGTTCCCATGACAGCGTTCCTATAACTGCTAATACAGGTTGCTTACTATTCCCATGTTTCTCAAAACGGTGTTCCGAGAAATTAGTTCCACAAGGTACAGCCTTGTAGGGCAGGGGGTGGGGGGGATTTCAGGATCAGACAGATGTGGGGAACATCGAGTTGAATAGTTTGAAAGATTTCTTTTCCTGCAGGACTTCTGAGTACCTGTAAGATGCTTTGTGTTTGTTTAAGAGGAGCAGGTATGGGCTGTAGGGTTTCTCACTTATTTGGCCTGGGGAGAATTTTTCCTGGACCCGCTCATCGTGTCTTATTGAGCTGGTGTTCATAGAATGTTCACTGGGGACGTTGGTTTATCTGCAGAATTTCTTGTGAACTTATTTCAAAAGAACAACTCAAGGCACATTGTAATATTCAATATAGACATGGTAATGAAAGTAAAAGTGAGGTAACCCCAATCTAAAATAAGAAAAGCTACCAGCGTTACCAAGTGGGTGGGGTTAATTAGTTACCTTAGTTCAGCCCTGAATTGGGCCCCTGTGACTCAGGAAAAAAAGAAGTGTGTGCCCAGTCATGGACTAAATACTGTGGGCGAGAGACTATTTTTATTGTTAACACCGCTGAATTTAAGGAAAAATTTCATGTAGATCTTAAAGTCAAGTCATAGACCCTGAGTAGCATCATGGGAAATGTACTCACCTGTGGATATTGGCAGAAGCACAAAAATTCTCTTCCAATGGACATTGGACAACGAGCTTAGGATTCCTGCAGGGCAGAGCTGATGTCCCAACTTGCATAGAGATGTGAGTAATAAAACGAGAGGAATGGGTAGCTAGCAAGTACATCAAACACTTTCTCTTAGATATTAGATGTCCCAAAGGAGTCTTTGTCCAATTGGATCAATTAAATTCACAGTAGAGTTTTCTAGCATGCTCCTGAAAGGCTGATGCTCTTTGTTGTTGTGGAGGGAGCCATACATTTTGGATACCAGAATTGCTAGAGGGAGTGTAACAGAGATGTGACCGGGTGGGCTCTGGTACCAGAACTGGATTCAAATCCCCCCCGACCAGCCATGGGACATGAGCATGTTAACCATCTACATTCTCTTTTCTTCACTGTTAATGAGGCTGATCACAAAGCTGACCTCATTAGGTTCTTGAGAATGTTAAGTGAGCTGATGATCAAAAGCACTGAGACAGTGCTTGTCACCTGGTATTCTCTAGAGTGTTGGTGATGAGAATAGTGGTAGTTAAGAATGTGGTAGTGAAGACAATGGTGATGAGGATGGTGGGATAAAGCAGTGAGGAAGATGGCGGTGAGGAAGGTGGTCGTGAGGAAGGTGGCGGTGAGGAAGGTGGCAGTGAGGAAGGTGGTGAGGAAGGTGGCGGTGATGACAAGATGACGATATGATGACAAGGATCTTTCTAAACTTTAAGAGACCAACTGACATTCTTAACTAAATAGCCATCTCCCCTCTCTGTTGAAAGGCTGCTGTTTTCCTTTAAAGTAATCTATGAACCTGCCCAAACACTTCAAAATATATGGTTAAGACCCTAGAGTTCTAGAGGAGAAGGAATTCTGGAGGAAAGGTGGCAGAAGCTGGAAAATGAGTAACTATGAACGAAAGGAAAAAGACCAAGAGAAGCCTGTTAGGGTGAGAAGGAGAAACTGATGAGGACTCAGCCCAAATGTAGTGGTCTCTAGGGTGTGGAAGAGGGGGAAGAGGACAGAGCTTGTGGTCTTGAAGCTGAAATAACTTTCAGAGATAAGGTCAAGGTTCAGTCACTCCAGAATGGAAATAGTGGTCATCTGGGTTTGAGGGTGTCTAGAAAGCTGGCCAAGGAGATGTTGTCTTATACAAGTTTCTACATATCTTAGGACATTTCTTAGGAAATCCATAGGAATATATGGTGGTTGTTTTAATTCTTTTTGACGTGATCTTCTATCTCCAGAGAAATGCATTTTTTAATGTCTCAACAATCTATTGAAAAGAGAAGTTATGGTTGGCCATAAATAATAAAGACTGGAAACAGCACTGTGCTAAACAAGACAAAGGTATAGTTTCTCTCACATAAAAGTCTATAGGTGGATAGTCCCAGGCCAATATGGTGACAAGATGACATTACCAGTTTCCCCAATTCCTTTCATCCTTCTTCTCTACCTTCTCCAAAGCTGTCTCATGGTACAATAGAGTCACTGCAGCACCAGCCATCATGTCCATATACCAGAAAGAAAGAAGCAGGAAATGAGAAGGGAAAAGGAGGACATTTCACCTAAGTGGACGTCATTTAAAGAGCTTCCCCCTAAACTCAAGTGACTTCTGCTTGCGTTTCCTTAGCTTCCCATTTCTGTAAGAGAGACTGAGAAATAATTCCAACTATCTTTAGTTGTCATTATTGCAGCCCTTGGTAATATAGGGGAACTAAGAAGGGAGACATTTTAAAGGTTATTTTAAAAAGTAAGTTCTTAGTGCAAAGTATTTGCTGTTCCCCTCTTGTTTGTTTACACTGACTATAACTCCCTGAAAAGCAAGGCCCACCCCTCTCTTGTTCTCTGTTGCATTCCCAGGAGGCACTCAATCATTCAGTATTTGCCGAATGTTTCCTGAAGATAATTTTAAGTTGAGAACAGTGTCATTGGATATGATGAACCAAGGTCATACTTAAAATAGCTACTGATACATGAAATCAATTCTCACTCATTGACTTTCATGAAAATTTGGGTTAGAAGAGTTAGTCTCCCTGTAAAGAGTCTTTGGGGAGTTTTCCTAGTAGTTTTTACACATGGCATGAACTAAATATTAATTTTGCCTTTCCTAGATTAGGTATTTTGAAATGATTTCAGGAAATCTTGTTAAACTCTCCTAGCCTAGAGTTTGAATTGTAGGTGAGGATCTCAATCCCATTTAGATCAAAGTGACTTGTCCCTTCCTCTAGCTATGGTTTATTTTTTTAGAAAAGACTTCTGATTTGTGCCTAGAACATGGTTTTGACTGTGTTCTATACTGACTGAATAACTCGTATGTTCACATAAACCCCAGGTCACGAGGATCAATAAACTCTCTATTAATTTTAAAAGAACGTGTTTGTAAGTGACTATAAGATTTTTTTAAATTGAGTTTTTCTTCATATATTCAGTCAATTAATTTTCAGATCTTACCCTAAAATTGTGATTGGTAATTTAAACAATAACAGGATATTTTTGGCTATTTGATGAATTTTTTTCAAAGATAAATGTTTCGATATTTGAGATATAACATTATAATACCTGTAATAAAAATGGCATAAAGCTTAAAACGTCCTGTCCTCCAGCTGGAGGATGAGAGATGAGTAAATGCTCCAGTTTTCACCACGGCATGAAGATAAATGGCACGAGCTGGAAGCCAGCAAGCTGAAACCGAGCCACCCGCAGGTATTCACACTCAGTTCTCAAGTGGATGCTGGGATCCAGTCTCCAATTCCTAAAAGCCAGTGTCAGGTCTTCAAGAACCTTGATGCCTCAAGATTCTTATTTTTCTTTGGATGATTAACTTTTTATAATGAAAATATTTTATTAATTAACCGCCTAATTCACCCTGTAATACTTTTTCTCTTACGTGTTTTACTGCAAACCCTATGGTCTCTTTTTTTATAGAATAATTATGTAGTATCATTTCCTCTAGGAAGAAAACAAAAAGTCTAGTTTCCCCTAGCAAGGTAGATAGAAACTTGCTCTGTATTATTGAGAGTTTAGAAACTTTTTTTTTCACCTTCACAACACATTTCATTATTGGAAAATGCATGTAAATTTTGAGAATTGTTAAATTTGAGAGAATCTCTATCAAGTTTCTGTCAAATATGCAAATGAGCTATATAATTTCAAAGGCTCTTGTGTAAATTGTTGACATTTGTTAACCATGTCATCCGTGGTGGTCATCCATGGTCTTGTTTTGAGGCATATTAAAAGTTTTATATTATCTTTTTTTTTTTTAAAGATTTTATTTTTTTCCTTTTTCTCCCCAAAGCCCCCCGGTACATAGTTGTATATTCTTCGTTGTGGGTCCTTCTAGTTGTGGCATGTGGGATGCTGCCTCAGCGTGGTTTGATGAGCAGTGCCATGTCCGCGCCCAGGATTCAAACCAACGAAACACTGGGCCACCTGCAGTGGAGCGCGCGAACTTAACCACTCGGCCATGGGGCCAGCCCCCAAAAGTTTTATATTATCTTTATCAATGTTGGCATGGCAGGTCGAATCACAAGAAATTTAGATCTTTACCAATGTGTTCATTATGATTCATTTCTCCTCATTAGTAGGTTTATCAAACAATCAAGGAGCCATTTTATTTCTTAGGTTAGAAATTTACTTTTTCCTCTTAATGAATTATCTGATGCGGAATGATGTCAGGATAACATCTATTTATTTCATTCTTTAACTTTATCGCTTTTGCTTCATATTCCATTGTGGTTTTTTGATATATAATTCACATACCCTAAATTTCACCTTTTTAAAATGTTCAATCATTGGCTTTTAGTATGCTCACAAAGTTGTGCAGCCATCACTACTATCTAATTTCAGAACATTTTTATCACCCCATGCCCGTTAGCAGTCACTCCCCATGCCCCTTTCCCCAAACCCTTAGCAACTTCTAATCTTCCTTGTATTTCTGTGGACTTGCTTATTCTGGACAGTTCATATAAATGGAATCGTGCAACATGTGGCCTTTCATGACTTGCTTCCTTCACTTAGCATATGTTTTCAAGGTTCCTCCATGTTGTAGCATTTCTTTTCACAGCTGAATAATACTCCTTTATATGGATAGACCACATTTTGCTTATCCATTCATCCACTGATGGATATTTGGGCTGTTTCAACTTTTTGGCTATTGTGAGTAATGCTGCTATGAACATTCCTGTACTGAATTTTCTCTTAATTCCTTAATAGTTAGAATGAAAACGAATAGTAGAATGAAAAAGTTAGCCATAATATTGCTCCAAATTAGGAGTCTATAATTTCTCTCTTGTTTAATTGAAACATTCAGAAATATCTTTCTAAATTGCAATTAATATAGCTTACTCAAGACTTATGGAGTCATTTTAATAACCATATAACTTCCATACAAACAAGTACACAAATACTGAGTGATTTTGTTCTCCACAAGTCAAATATGAAACCAAATCAAGAAATAGAAAGCGACCAGCAGCTCAGACGCTTCCTAAAACTCCTCTCAGCCACCACTGCCTCAAAGTCTATTACTTAATTCCACGTATTTGGGGTTTCCTTGTTATTTCCTTGTTATTGATATCTAGCTTAATTCTACAGAGGTTAGAGACCATACTGCATGTGATTATAATCTTTTGATATTTTTGAGACTTTACAACAAGCATGTGATCAATTTTGATAAATGGTCCACGTGCTCTTGAAAATAATGTGAATTCTACAGTTGTTTAATATTCTTATTGAAATCTTCTAGAGATGTTTTTTGTTAATCTTCTTGTTCTATCAGTTACTGAAAGAGTAGTTATGATATCTATGATTGTACATATATCTATTCTCCTGTTAGTTGTATCAAATTTTTATTTGAATATTTGAAGCTGTGTTATTAGGTGCATACAAATTTAAAATTGTTATGTCTTCCTGATGTATTGACCTTTTATTATTACAAAATTTTTTGCTTTAACATTTGCCTTGTCTGGTATGAAAATAACTACCCTAGCTTTCTTTTGTTTAGTGTCATCAGGCTATATTTCTTTCCATCCTTTCCTCTCTCAAGTTTTTTGTAATCATATATTAGAGTGTGTCTCTTAAAAACAGTGTATATTTGAGTTTCGATTTTTTAATCAATTCTTATAGTCCTAGTCTTCTTACTTGGATTATTTTGTCCATTTACATTTAATGCGAGTACCATATATTGGAGTTTAAATCTGCCAATCCTAATATTTGTTTTCTATTTGTTGTACCTTTCGTATATTTCTTTTTTTCTCGTTTCTCACCTCTTCCTGAATTAATCTTTTTTTTATCATTTCATATTCTGTTCTAATAACTTATTTGTTATACTTCCTGTTCATATTCTTGTAGTCGTTTCTGAGAAATTGAAAGATACATCCTTGACTTACGGAATCTAACATAAATTAGCATTTTTGCCACTTCCGGGATTCTTCAAGGACCTTAGAACATTTCAACTCCCTTTATCTTCTTACCATCTTTTGAGATATTGTTGTCATGTTTTAATTCTACATATATTTTACATTTCACAAAAATATTACTGTTTTATATAATAAATATCCATTTATATTTGCTCATTTATTTACCCTTTATATTATTATTTATTCCTTCATGTCTCTGTGCTTCCATGTGGGATAATTTTCCTTCTGATTAAAGAATTCCTTATTATTTTAAAAATAGTGCAAATCTGTTGGTGATAAATTCTCTCATTGTTTGTCTGAGTTTTTGAATCGTATTTTCACTGGATGCAGAATCTCAGTTGACAGTTATTTTTTCTTGTAGTACTTTAAAGGTGACATTTCATTGATTTGTGACATCTATTAATGTTTGTTGAAAGGTCAGCTGTCAGTATTACTTTCTTCTCTATTGAAAGAGCTGTGGCTCTTCTCTCTGGCTGCTTTTAATAACATTTCATCTTTACTTTCCAACAGTTTTGCTATGGCATGGTTTAATTTATATTTATCATACTTGTTCCTTAAGCATGTCAATTCATAACATACGTCTTCAAATAATGCTTTTACCTATTTTCTCTCATCTTTCTTAGTCTGTCTCTGTCTCTTTCTCTCTCTATATATATGCATATGTATATATATGTATATACCAACTTTCTATGCTTCTGTTGACTTATTTGCCAGCTCATCAATCCTCTCTTCTGCTACGTCTAACTGCTATGTTTAATCTACTATTATACACATCTACTGATTTCTTAATTCTACTTATTATATTTTAAATATAATTTCCATAATTTATTTTACAGATTAAAATTCTCTGCTCAAATTTTCCCTTTTATCTATCTTTTATCAAATCTTTCCCTCTATTTTCAGTATTTTTCACTTGGTTTTGGTTATTTGTTATGGCCCCTTGGCATGCCTAGAAATTTTCTTTGTTTAATTATGAACAACATATGTGAAAAATTTTTAGAGATTATTTGGGCCTCTGGCTGGTGTAATATTCCTCCAGAAAGGATTTACTTTTGCCTTCTGTAAACCAATAAGAGCAGAAAAAGATGGCTTTAAATCAGATGGGACTGGGTTGGTTCACAGCTGGGTTTTAGTCTTTTATGAGACTAATCTACTTCCTGGTTTCCCTTATTCCCTGGGTGCAGCCTTTCTGGGGCCTTAACTGAAAGTCTGGTATGTTTACAAGGGCTCTTCCACCTTGGAGACCCTGAACTTCAGTTGTTGTCTTCTCAGCCCCATGAGACTGCTGAAAGCTCTGCTTGGCTTCCTGGCCTCTCAGCCAGTACTTTCTGCTCAGATCCTTAGCCCCTTGTCCCTATGCCATTACAATTTAGAAAATGCCTTAAGGGTTGAAGCTCCATAGAGTATTGGCCTCACTTCAGTGAGCTTCCCTTCTCTGCAGGATCTGATCCTCAAGTTCTGGCTGCCTTGATACTTCTCCAGTGCTTTCAAAGAGACGAGGTGGGAGAGTTGTGTTAAGTCCATATTCTTGAGTTATTCTAGATTTGAGGGTTGTTCTAGAAGAAGCTTGCCCCAATGACCATCAACAAAGAAATAAACCTTGATTACCATTTTAACATAGAGTATCAGAGAAAGCAGTAGACATTGGGTATACAAAATTCACTGTGGCACAAAACATCGTGATGTCTTCATTAAAAATATGGATTGAAGAAATACAATTAAATGGTTTTACAGTGCCCACCCCCTCTCATATCATTTGCTTCAAAATCAACTCATTTTAGTAACAAGTTTAAAAATTTTGTCTGTCTTCTGGGAAGTTGAACTACGTAATTAAAGGCAAGTGTTGATTTCTGATTCCCTGACTCTTGAGTTGACATGAGTATCTGGAGTTTTCTTAACTCTTTTGGATCTTTTTATTTGTTTTTGGTGGTTTGTGGGTTCCAGGTATGAAGTTAGAAAATGCGCCTTTGTGTGCCATCTTTTACTAAAAGTCTAATTGAGGTGAATATATTTATCCACGTCTCCAGGATTCCATGCAAAATATTTGAATGCTTCAAATGAAACTCTCCTACTTCCATAAGAGTTTTCCTTAGGAGAGCCCTCAAAATTCAGATGTGCCTGTGTGTAAACACTGACCACAGAATTACACATTCTTGCTTGCTCAATAGAGATTAATCCAGAAAGCCAACCACATATGTCTTAGAAGATCCAACCTATTTCAATTATCTGACTCAAGTGACTTTTCTGGAGGGTGGAGTCCAAGACATTTTAACAACCAGATAAATCTTTAAGATGATTAAATGTTACTCCAAATAGCCCAGACTCACTCTTCCCATGAAGCTTTTTATAGCCATTATGGCAAAATAGGTGAGACTTTTTTCTGGGATGCTGTGAAATCACATATCTGACAGTTTTCTATGCGGCTGAAGTTTTAAATAAAACCAAACATACGCTATTGGGATCTGTACCCCCTGTGTTGCGCAGTGGGATGGGGGAATCCCAATATGTAACGAAATGGGATATTTGGAGAGAATAGAACAGTGTGATTTCAGTGCACAAGGACCACTAATTTTGATCTGTGCCAACAGTAACCTTCTTGAATACATCAGTTCCTGGTCCATCTTTGTCCAAGCCAACACCTTGTCCAAGGACTCTAGAAGCTATCTATTGAAAATTGCATTCCCAACCTCCCACCACATAATTGAAGAGGGGCTAGCTGCACACAGCCAACACCCACGTTCCCCATTTATCTTCGCTTGGAAGGGCTGAGTTTTTGCTTTCTTCTCCTGTGCCAAGGTCATAGAAAAACATGAAATCATCAACTAAATCTTCCAGTGTGCAAATTTCAGAAGTACTTGAAACAGCAGGACTACAGCTGGATTTCTTGACTAAAAGAGAGTGAAGGGAAACATTGGTACAAATATAAGCAACACTCTATAAATAGAAGCCATCATCCAAACAGGAGTCTTCCAGCTAAGGAAAAGGGTGGTGTGTGCTTGCCCAGATTTAATTGTTCATAGACAGCAGGGTGAGAGATTCTGCATTGTTGAAAATGCCCATGTCCATTATAAACTATGTGTGTGATGCCAAATCATCTGGATTTTTTCTTAAGTGAAACATTGTAATCTACCCTGTGGCTGGTTCTTCAAGTGTCTTGTAGAAGTAGACCAGACAGCCAGAGG
This sequence comes from Equus quagga, assembly GCF_021613505.1. Lineage (NCBI taxonomy): Eukaryota > Metazoa > Chordata > Mammalia > Perissodactyla > Equidae > Equus > Equus quagga. Next base: position 75,022,482 of record NC_060279.1, read on the forward strand.
ATTTATTGCATTAATCACTCTTTCGTAATTATATTCATGATGTGTTGATCCCTATCACCCCTGTGTGAACCTCTATGCAAATTCTGCCCCTCTGCTAACCCTCTGGTTACGCTCTGAGGGTCAGCGCAACTCAGTAGCAATAAAAGCCATTTTTTACTACAGCTGGCAGAGTCTCACCACTGAGCCACTCTGCAGCACAGTGGCCTCTGAAGACTTCGTCCATCTGTTTCTTTTCAAAGACAAGATCCTCACACTAAGAGAAACAACCACAAAGATAGAAAAAGTATTTTTTTGAACGCTAAGAATGCAACATTACTACTCCTCTATAATGCAGCTTGAAGGAGAACTTGAGTTCAAAACTAGAAAGCCAAGAGCAACAAAAATGGAGTGTGTTGGAAAATGAATCGTCCAAGCCCACACTGCACCTGGAAACCATTTTGTACTACACAACGTTAGAAATAAGATCTCTGGGTCTTGTGTGTGGGTGGTTTTAAACACTATCCACCTGGTCACAGCCTACCTTGGTCTCAGGCCACACAGAGGTTCAATTTATTCCCCAAACATGCCAAGCTTTGGCATGCCTCAACACCACTGCCCATCCTGTTCTCTTCTTGGAATGCCTTTCTTTTCTTTTGTATCTGGAAAACTGCAATTTACCCTTCAACACCCAAAGTATATATCCCCCAGGCGAGTTGCTGCTTCTTTCTCCTGTTCCTACACGCACTGGGCATCCCCCAGCATAGTATTATCACAGTGCCTTTTAATCATGTGCTCATATTCTATCTTCCTAACACCATTTGAATGCTTTGACATTTAGGGGCACATCCTTTTCATCACTGCCTCTATGGCCAAGCACAGGGATGGCACCGATGAACGTATTATTCATGCAGCAAATATTTATTACAGCCTATTGTATCTCATCTTCTAATATACTATTAAATTTTATTCTAGTCCAGATTAAATAGTGTTATGTGTATCCCATTATATGTTGTTACATAATATTCTATTATGTATTCTATTCTATTCTAATATGTACATATTTTAGTCTAATGTTTACCTTCTAATGTGCCATAAAATTAAATTATTTACTCACTTATCGTCACTCTCCCCAAATTAGAATGCAAGCCCCATGAGAAGGGAAACTTTTCCTCTTGTTCCTGCTGTGGCCCCAGCACCCAGCCCGACGTGTAGCAGATGACCAGATAATGGACGGATGAGTGAACACATTGTAAATGTTTGACAGTAAGCCACAGAGGTAACCGAAAACTTAGAGGCATGTTGTTGGAGGGACTTTAGAAAGAATCTCCTCTAACCCCCTGGCTTTAGAGATGAGGGACGCTGCTGAAGGCAGATAGCAGATCCCAGGCCAGTCGCATCGCGGCACAAAATGCTGCTGCCAATGAAAAATGAAGGCCCTACAGTAACACAAAAGTCAGGAGCAATGCTGAGGTTTATCATCTTACGTGGTGCCCCGAGAGCCAAGAGGGTGGGAGTTAAATTCCCTTCCAGAAGTGAATAAATGAATCTGCATGAACTGTAGAGAGCCCTAAATCTGCTTCCCTACCAGGCACGTAAAAAAAGAAAGAAGAAAGAAAGAAAACTCAATGTTAATAAATAATATATAAAGGAATCTTTAGAGTGGAGACAGGCTCAACTTATCCTGCAAACCTAAAAACAAGAAAGAAGGAAAATATTGCACAGCTCCAGAGTTCTGTATGGGTTCATTCTTATAAGTGGGATTAAACAAAATAATCCAGAATTGATTGTAATATGTTCATTTGCTTCCAAACTAAAATCTATTTCTGTTTCAGACTGGGTATCAGTTTTCCCAAGGTTGGCAGTGTTTTATTTTGCTGTCGACCTGCCCAGATCTAAGATAGGAATTATAAGAAGTATCTTCTTTAGTCTGTCTTACCTGATGTACCTATATTTGTATATCACACATCATCACATCATACTGTTGCTTTCCAGAGTGCATTCATTCCTTCGTTCATTTATCCACCAGCCCATCCATCACACACGTATTCCATGCTTCCTCTTTGCCAGGCACTGTGTTAGGGATGCTGGGATGCAACACGATGAGCACAACAAACATGGCCCCTGACCTCTTGAAGTTACAATCTAGAGTGGGGACAGCCAACCAGCAAGTAGCTACAGATGGCCCCTCATGACAAGACAGAACGGGGTGAAGCCACCACGAGGGGAACAATGTGGGCACCGACCATGGACTTCAGGGAAGTCTCCCCTGAGGTGACATCGACAGTGACTGTGTTTGTGTCCTAGAGCTACTGTAACAAAATACCACACACTGGGTGGCTGGAACAATAGATGTTTATTCTCTCGCAGTTCTGGAGGCCAGAAGCCCAAGATCAATGTGTCTACAGGGTGGTTACTTCGGTGGGGGAGTCTGTTCATGCCTGTCTCTTAGCTTCTGGTGGTTTGCTGGCAATCGATGGTGGTCATAGGCGGTAGATCCGTCACCTGAGCTCTGCCCTCATCCTCAAATGGCCTTCTCCCTGTGTGCATGTCTGTGTCTAAACTCCCCATTTTTATAAGGACATTAGTCATATTGGATTAGAGCCCACTCTAAGACCTCATCTTAACTTGGTCACCTCTGGAAAGAAACTATTTCCAAGTAAGGGCACATTCTGAGATACTGCCATTAGGACTCCAGCATATCTTTTTGGGAGACATAATTCAACCCACCACAGTGAGCCCCCGATACACAGGAAGTCCCCGAGGCTGGGAAGAGCAGGTCTTGCTTGAGGAACCGAGAGCTGTGCAGCGTGGCAGGAACAGCATGAGACGGGGCGAGGGATGTGAGACTAGACAGGACGGCAGGGGCCAGACCCTACAGGCAAGGCAAGGAGGCTGGATTTGCTGAAGCGCAGTGGGAAGAGGAAGACCTGGGTAGACAGTAAGAAGGGTAGAGGACAACGTTCCAAGACGCAGAGTCCCCACACTGCTCCAGAACATGGTTGTTCCACGGGGTGAATCATTGGCCAGAAGATTGCTGGGGACGATGCCACTAGTCACACGTGACCCCACTGCCTACATCCTTCACAGAACTGGGAATAAAACCGAGGGGAAAGCAACATCTGCGGACATTTACGGAGTCATCTTTAAGCTTACGAAGACCTCGCACACCCCACATGCTCCCTCTCACCTAATATCTGGACAGTCCAGTGAAGGCAGTCTGCTGGGCGCCCCTGTACAGATAAGAGAGCGCTGGCTATGCAGGCCAATTCCTTCCCCAACGTCACGGGGCAACTGGATGTTGTGATCTAAACTTTGCGTCTCCTTTTTGCTTGCAAATTTAAGGAGAAGTCTTTCTTTAGGTAGCAAGCTTCTCGTCAACAACAGCAAATGTGTAATGAGTGCTTATCAAAGGCAAGACGGCTCATTCTCTCAGAAGCTCTGTCTGCCCAGCGCTGCCTGGATCTGCTCTTTCATCCTCTTTGCCATCAAACAAACATCCAAAAGCCAAAGCAAACACCTGAAAACACTCGCTTTGCACCAGGCGGGGTCCACGAGCTTTACGCACCCTCTGTCGTTCCCTCCTCCTGCCAATCCTGAGACAGGAACCATTGCAGTTATACCCATTCCATGGGTGTGGATACCGAAGCTCACACAGCTGAAGAACTTGCCCAGAGTCTGGCTCCCAGGCTTTCAACCCTGCACGAAGCTGCCTCTGTGCCATGAAGGGATTACCATCTCACCCACTCGGTGCCAGCACACCCAGTTCTCAGGACGTTTCTGCCTGATTCAGCCCCAGCTGTTATCTTCCTGCTCCATGGTCTTGCCCTTTGGGCCAGCTCTCTAGGATTCCTCGCCAGGGCTATTCCCCAGGGAATGCCCATCCAGTTTTTCTCGTGACGCTTGTGTGCCAGGGGCTTGCTGAGGAACCCGGGTTTATAACCTCCAGTCTCCGCTCTACTTGAACTTTCTGAACTTCAACTCATGGCCTCCTGCTTCTTGAGGCCTCTCCTTCCTATCTGTTCAAGTGAGGACAATGTTTTGTGCAAGCCCTGGATATAACCACGGCACAAACAAAAATGCTCTGGGCTCCCTGGGACAATCTAAGCGACTCTTTCTCCCTCCGCAGTTTCTTCAAATTAAAAAAAAAAAGAGAGAGAGATGTCTTTTAATAGCCAATGAATTTGATTAGCAGGCTTAAGTCTTTATTCTGATAGGTCCAGTGGGCAAATATAATAATCATGTCTTATGAGCAAAGAATAAATGAAAAACGTTTTCATCCATAAAACCAACTTTTTTAAGCTAACAGTTATTAAGTGCTTGTCTGCGTGCGGCCCTGTGCTAAATGCTTTTGCTTTAGGCATCTTAATTCATCTAATTCTCACCACAGTCCTATGATACAAGTACTCCTATTACCCCCATTTCATCAGTGAGGAAACTGAGGCACGGGGAAGTTAAGAAACGCACCCGAGGTTACAGCGTGGTGGGACCGGGACGCCCGCTCAGGGTTCCTGAGCCCTGCCCTCAGCCGCTACCCGATACTCACGATACTCACGGTCTGAGTTCCCACACATTGTCCCAGCTCTGTGGGATTCAGAAGTGCAAGGAGCCAGGGCCCCTGACAAGCACGCCTTCTCTTAGGAGACCTCACAACCAAGTCGAATAGCCTATGTTGACCCAGCAACCTTCTAGAAAAGACATTGACGTTTCCACTTTGTATACATTCATGTGCATATCTGTTCAAAATCTTCCCGCATCGCCGTCGATAGCTTATATGTGCACCAATGATTCGATCTCTCGATTGAAATCCTAGGTTTTACTCACTGGGGAATTTGGACAAAGGTCTATAAAGCAAGAAAAACTTTGGTTCATTAACTAGGGTCATTTTTATACTAGTCCGCTATCTCTGATAGCAATTTTTAAATCTTTTAAATTTATGACTGTCGTTACTGCAGTTCCATAATCATTAATGAGATAATATGCTCCTTCGAGTTCAGCAGCCTGCGTGCATTTGATATACTTGCTCCGCGTTAGCAGGGTTGAAAGTGGCCTCAGCTCTCGTTCATGCACTCCCCGCATGCCTATCTAAGACAGGCAGAGAGCTGAAGGCTGGAGCCTTAAATAAGGTGGGCAAGTCCCTGTCTTCTTGAGGCTTAGCACGGAGGACAGATACTAAAGTATTGCAAGACGGGTGCATTCCCAGATAAATTCAGAGAGCTTCAAGGACAGAACCTAAGGAAAACAGACCTAGTCTCGGATCTGGAAAGGTGAGATCAGGAAGTAATTTCTCATCTGTTAAGTCTTGACTTTGCTAAGTGAAGGGAGAAATGGTGCCAGGATAGCTCATTCTGAACAGATCATGCAGCATGTGCAAATGCCCTGAGGCATGCAAGAGGTGTTTGAGGGGCTAAGAGGAGCTAGGACTAGCCTGTACAGTGTAAGCACAGAAACAGGCAGGAGAGGTGGCGTACCCTCTGTGAGTCTGCCCCCCCCAGTGACAGACTTCAGGAAGCCATGCATTTCCCTCAAGCTCCCCCGAGTCTCCCAGTCAGAGCTAACTGGCTCTCTCTCACCTGTGCTTCTCCAGCATTTTGTCCTGCCTCAGTCACAGCATTCTTCCCAGCATGCACTGGATCAGCATTATAGATATCCACTTCTGCCTCCTCCAGACTGGAGCTCCCTGAGGGCAGACACAACTTCATTTGTCACCATCTTCCCCTTTGGCCACAGAGTGATGCACGCAGAGGGAGCACAAAGAATATTTGTTGCATTAAATCAGACCTAACAAACAGTGCTCTCACCGGCAGCTCTGCAAATGGGAACAGATGCCTTTGCTAATCGCCCCTGGATGTCTGGTTTAACACAGGTGCAATTCGGCACAGTAAAGCCATACATCAGAGCCAGAACCTGTTAGCTGTCTGGTTTACAAGAGCCATGGCTCCCCCAGGATGTGCACTGGGCCCTGTCACTCAATGGAAAGCCTCCACAAACCTAGGTGTCCTCAGTTGACCGCTTGTACCAGCCTCATATAGAAATGACCAAAATATCTTTTTTCCTTCAGCTCCGGGAAATTGAAAAGACAAATCAATTAGAGTAAGGCTGAGACTAGAGGCTCACTCTTTCTCAAGAAAATCTGCTTGTAGTTTCTCCAGAGTTAAAGACTCTCTGCTTGCACTCCAACCTACTTTAAACTAGATATGCAAATCCTGGATGCATTGGTACTCATCACTGGGCAAGGCACCGTACTCATCACTGGGGAATGCACAGTACTCATCACTAGGGAATGCATAGTACTCATCACTAGGGAATGCATAGTACTCATCACTGGGCAATGTACAGTACTCATCACTAGGGAATGCATAGTACTCATCACTGGGGAATGCACAGTACTCATCACTAGGGAATGCATAGTACTCATCACTGGGGAATGCATAGTACTCATCACTGGGGAAGTCAAAGGGCTTTCTGACTTCAGGTGTGGCTGCCTCCAGCGCTCAAATAGCATCATCAGAATGCTATCTATATGCCACTCCATCTCTTGGCTCTGCTTGTCTCTCTGTTGGCTTTATTCTCTGGTAGGATCTCTCCTCATGGCAGGTAAGATGGCCTCTGGTGGCCCTAAGCTCACATCCCCATAGCTATGTACAAAGGAAGACACAGAGCCCCTCTCACCCAGATCCAACACTAATCTCATAGAAAGACTTTGATTGGTTGTACTGGGTCACAAGGCCCCCTCAGACCAGACACGGAGTGCAGGGAACTATGAGACGATTGCCAACCCCAGGCCACATGCCAACCTCTGAGGAAGAAAAGTGAGGCCTGTGGTTGACAGCCCCAGTGTGACTCCAGGGGATGGGTGAGATGGTTCTCCAAAGGAAAGGATGCCCGCAGATCAAAGCTACAGTTTTCATCGACTCCTGCTTAAAGGGGGAATCAATTACCTGCGCCTAGTCATCATCAGCAGGGACGCGTTGGGGTCACCTTGCACTGGCTTTGCAAGAGTTGATTGGGTCATGTCTTCCCATTTCTTGGTGCAGTGACATCACGTTGGTAGCCTGAAATCAGCCCAGGTGGGGGTATTTACACCACAGAAGTTGGCACCAGCTACAAACTAGGGCTTTTCGCTTCCTGAAGAGTCAGTTGTTAAACATATATGAGCACACCACTGTGTGTAAGCTACCATGTTTCCCTTAAATCATGTTTACCTTAAATCAACGTGTGTGCATGTGTGTGTGTGTGCGCGTGTACTTTAAGCCAAAATGATGAGCCCCTGTGTCCTCTTCAAAGATCCACGGTCTCAGGAGATGCTTGATTCTTCCAGATTGGCTTATTGGCACCTGTGTTCTGAAGCCGCAGGTGCGCATGTGTTTAAAGGATGGCCCATTCACAACCTATGCAGTGAGCCTGTCTCTTGTTATTTATTTTTGCCATTTACTCTCTCCATCCCCCCTGCCACATGCCAGTGACCATGACTGACGGCCTTCCGTGTTGAGCGTGTGACCTGTCACCCGGTCTCACCATGACAGGCCTGTCTACTTCCTCTACCTGCTCTGGGATTGGTTCTTTCCTCTCCCACTTGTAGAAAATAAGTTATTTTCTCATTGCAATTTCCACCACTCATATTCCTCCCCCTTTTGCTACAAAAGTCAGTGGGGATCATTCACCTGTATTAAGCTGGCTCACAGCTGGCCCGTGGGCCCCAGGGGCTCGGCTCAGTTGCTGGTAGCTGGAGAAGCGTCGAGTCCAGCCCCTCCCTGCGCTTTGGGAGCAGAGGTCTGGAGCTTTCTCCAGGGAGCACCTCAGCCCAAGGGCCTGTGAATCTGAAAAGGCGAGGTCAGCCTGCACCTGTGGGTGAGCCACGGGGTAGCAGGAGACAAACACGAGTAATGTTATGACTGTGGTGGAGCAGCAAACGCAGCATCTCCAAGTCGGGTTAATTGAGGGCCCTTCCCTCCGAGCAACTCTGCCACAGGCAAAATGTGAGCAAACAGATTTGCTTCTTATTCCTGGGATTTGAAATCTCATTAGCTGATTTTGCCACACAGCATGTGGCTGTTTCCTATTCCTCCTCTTTTTAGCAGTTTTGAGGTCAGACTGAATGCGAGAGGCGCAAGGAGAGCAGGAAAACCATCGGCCATCTGGATGTGAGAGGACACAGAGCCGTCCTGGGGACATCCCGTGAATAATGTGATTGCAATTGTGTTGCCAGCATATTGTGCCAGACAGACAACTGGATGAGGGACCTGAAATTGCTTAGGACATAGCTGACACTCAGGTATTCCATGAGCACTAATTAAGCACCTCCTATGAGCCAGGTGCCACGATGGGGGGAATTTAAAGATGAGTGAATCAATAGATGACATTTGAATACAAGTCACAAACATATGGCTTCCTGACCCGCGTGGGAGTGGGGATTTCTGTTCTTTCTCTTGGACTCTAAACAGTCCCTTTGCTCTTGCTCAGTGGCTGATTTCAACCTTCTCTGCTCTCTTCAAAACTCTCTTTGTCCCATCTCTCTTTCTCGGCAGATGACTTTGCCCCCGATTTCCAATTCAAAGTACGTGCCACTGGAGGAGGCAGCAGCGCCAGGCTCAAGAGTAGACGCTGGGTCCAGACGCTATCAAAACCCTTACAAAGATTCCTGTTCATTGATCCAGTAAGCTCCCTTCCAGGAAGGCAGCCTATGAAACTAGACATAGACCCACAGAGAGGCATAACAACAGAACTCCCAGGAGGCCTCTGACCCATGTACTTCCAATTCTAGGCATTGAAAAGATGTTCATTGCAAAACTTTCTGGGGTCTTTTCCTTTGTCTGGCCAATGCCCACGCCAAAGTCCCACCTGTAGAACTGGGACAGCTTACTTTTTGCCTTTGTCTCATCTCTGTTCTGTCTCACTGAAGAGTCACATGTCAGACCCCAGATCCCTGTGACCTCTTGAGATGTTACCAAGATTTCCACAAATGGGGGGAAAATGTCTTACATCTTTGGGCCAAAGCTGACCTAAGACAAGAGCGAATTGCCCTCAAATCCTAAGACAAAACACAGCCCCTTCACAATCTGTACTTTTTTATTTGCAAGGTCATGGGCGGAAGCATGTCATCTACATCCGTTCATTATTTCATTAGGAGGCAAATAAAATATACGTGAGGCGGTCTGAGGGTTTTCCTAGCAGGGCCATGTTGCCCATGGCCAGTCGGCACCCCTGGTTTGTTTGTACTTCTTTCCCACCTGAAAACTTGACTGGCTGATTTGTGAAATAAAATTGAAATTGCTCACTCTGTCTAAAAGCTTTCCATGGGCTCAATACCTGTTTTTTGAAGGAATTTTAATAACGCTTCTGGGTTTTAAAGTCAGCAGGAAACCTACAATCAGGATTGTTGTATTTTCCCCAATATCAAGCACAGGGCTCACATGTAACAAGAAACTCAATATTATTTGTTGAATGAGTAAATTTTCATGGTAACTGGTAATTGCTGGTCTATAAAAGTTCTCTTCCTTATGTTTTTGCTATTGAGTAAAAATGATTTTTGTATTTGTAACAGATTAGGCTCATTTCAAATGGAAGTATTAATGTATAATTGCCTTTGTGCAAGAAGCACGAAGTTCAAGGCAGAAATAACACAGCCAGTTAACCATATGTTTCATACCTACGCAATTTACCTACAGAGAGATTGCCCAAAGTAGTTTTGCCAGCAGTTCAAAACTTTCTCCTAAGATTTAAAAAATATATTTTGTGGTCAAGATGTTGTAGTACTCCCCACCCCAAGGACTAATTCCTATCTGGCCAAGAAACATTGCATTTTCCCATTTACATTCCAAAGTCTGAACTTTTATTTTATAAATGAATTTTCCCTCCAATTTAGAAACCACTGGCTGCATTACAAATTTTAATGCTACTATTATAGGACTATAATTTTAAAAACCCAGGGTTCTCCAAGGGCCGCAGCAGCATGCCATCTCTCCACTTTATTAAAATGAATGAACAGATGTACAATTTATTTCTGCAGAGCCATCATCTAAATTCATAAGCTATTTCTCATGTGTCTGAAATCCACGTTGGTTTCCCATTTTCTTTGCCTTAGAAAAAAAATTACACTCCCTCATTTATCACTCTGGGGACATAAACGAGAAGTCTACTCTCCACTTCATTCACTTTAGACTAATATCCTCAACACAATTTAAATGCCATCTCTTCAAGGCTATTCAGTGAGAGCAAGGCAGTGGAACAACCAGCATCCGGCTGGAATGCTCCTCGGCCATCAGTGACAAGCTGAGTCACGTGAGCTGACACCTTAGATGCAGGGGAAGGGGGCTTGCAACAAGCCTTGACACTGTTGAGGTAGACAAGACAGCCCAGGGCCATCAGAGGTAAAAATTGGTGTCAATAACGGAAATGCATTTTAGCTTCCGTCTTTTATGGGACCCTGGGATCGTCCTGACTCTCCACGTGCTGCCTATTGTCTGACCGGTACTGGGAGGCAATTAACAGGTTCATCTTGTGTTAATGGACATTTAACCAAGCTCTGAAGACCCACGTGTTGACCACAGATCTGCTTTAAATCCCATTTAAAAATGGCACTGCCATTTTGCTGGCTGTGTGAGCTTAGATGTATTACTTAACCTCTCTGAGATCTGGTTTAGTTATTAGTGAAATGGAGATAAATGGTCCCACCTTGTAATAAGGATTAAATAAAGCATAGCACTTGCACATCAAGGCCAATCATAGATGATGAGCATAGCGCCTGGCATGCAGCTCAATAAAGGGGCTGTTGTGATGATTATAGCATCCCAGAGACACATCGCTGCCCAGGCTACAGTTGGGCTGAGATTACCGAGCACCCCACTTCCTCCATCTTGCGTTTGCTGGCATGGTTCAGGGGAAACGTAAGGAAGTCATTTTGTAGCCAGCAAATGCAATCAACGAGCGTAAGTTGGAAAGAATACAGAATGAAGCCCTCAGGTTATCCGACAGAACTCTGCTCCCTGAAGAATTCTATTTATGAGATTCTGCTGTAACCGGGCAGTAAAACTTGCCTGAGCTCCTAGGTTGGCATGGAAATCTGCCCTGCGTCTCTCAATGCATCTCGGGTTTAGGGCTTTAATAAGATTCTGAACGTTTGGTTTTTTTTTTTTCTTTCTGTGGTCCTGTTGCTTGGAGAAAAACATCATGTTAACTTCATTTGCTTGAGCTCTGTGACCATCCTGTAATTTCATACACGGCTTTGTCTGTTTCCCATGTAACGTCTTGGTAGGGGAAGGTAGATTCTCCTGGTGTCCGGAAGGCTGGCGTAAAAGTGATGGACTGCTTTCATTTAGCAGAGACGTAGCTTCACGTGGACGGTGTCAACAGGGCGCATTCCCCAAAGAGCAGTAACACTTTGGGAGAGAAGGAAAGAGGAAAGTCACATCAAGATGGGCCGGCGAGATGGCTCCTCAGGAGCCATTGGAGTGCCGTTTGTCAGCTTTCACACAATTTATTGTTGAGGGGTGCCAGCCGCGGTGACCCGTAACAGCTCCTGGCAGAGCTCTGTCTGTGTGCATTGTCAACAGCCCCCTGATGAAAGCAGCCGTGTTGCCACCAGGTCTTTGTAGGCTGTTGTGAGATACGGGGCCCCAGGCAATTCCTTCACCTCCACTTGACCAAACCGTGTGTCGGGGTCATGGATCCTAGACTCCCCGAAAAGATTTCAAAGTATCATTCGCCAGCTGGGCAAAGGAATAAAATAAGCTGACCGTTTGACAAGGCTGCTTTGGGGCTTTGAAATCCCAGCAAGGATGATGCCACTAGCAGGAATGGGATAGTTTGAGAGTATAGGATTTTTAAAATTAACAAACCCAATTGTTTTGACCCAGGGAACCTCAGAAGACAGACTGCAATGAGGAGACAAAGCAGGAGAGGAGCCTAATTTACCTGGTTCCCAGTTGTCTCTGTCTGCGCTATTGTTTGACCAGAAGGACCATTTATATTCCTCAAAATCCAGTTTTGTTTCTGAGTTCTTTCATTCGAAAAGCAGAGTGGGAGGATGTGTGAAGATGGTTTGGGTTTCAGATGACTCAGCTTCCGTCCCGTCTCCATCGTTCGCCAGCTCCTGGATGTTATGTGAGTTCCTTAATTCTTTTGGCTTCCGTCTCCTCACCGTAAAATGGGGATGCTGATGACAACGGCCAGCAGCTCTGTGCAGGACAATGTGCAGAGTGCTTTCTGTGCATTAGCACGTTTAATTCTCATGGTGTCTTCATGAGGTAGGTTCTACTGGTCACAGGTCAGAAGGCTGGAGGTTAGGGAGGTTGGGCAATGTGCCCAGGTGACAGCTGGTCCATCATGGAGCTGGCATTCCGTCAGACAAATTAGAAATTATCCTCGACGTTGGCCATGGATCTTGACATTTTGTCACTTCTGAGCCCACGTAACTGAGCCTGATTTATAGATAGCCCAGTGCTCTTGGGTGAAGAAAGGCTGCACCGGAGTCAGTTTTATTGGCTAAGAACCCCAGAATTGTCCCGTTGTGTATGTTGGTTCGAAATGTTGAAAAATATCCTCTCGCCTTCCTCAATATTGAAAAGCATATCTGAAAATTATTGCTTTGAACACGTTGATGTGAGGCTTTAGAGGGTCCCCACTGCTCTCCATCAGCTAAACCAGCACAAAGGCCGGGTTAGCCGGATCAGGAAAGAGGTAGTTTTAGTGTCACCTGGAGTGATTTCTTATGAGGGGTCTGTTTCTCCATTGAAAGATTTTTTGTTTTGCTTCTGTTCTTATTTACTCAGACGGAAAATGGTGTTTTGTTGAGCTACTTGCTCATAGGGGAAAAACATTAGCTTTCTGTAGCACCTTCTCTCTTTCTCTCTCTTTTTTTTACCAAAAAACTCTTGCCCTTCAAGATGGGGTGCATTTGAGCTGGCGTTCTGGGCCTGTACAATGTGTGGGAGCCCAACCGCAAAGCGGGGTCTGCCGTGAACAAGTTGGTCCTGCTCCAAATTAACAGCAAAATCAGCCACAGAGCCCCAAAAGGCACCATCTCAGGCCTGCATAGAAAAGCAACTTGATTTTTTTTAACTCTTCATTTTTAAATGATTACAGATGCATCGGAAGTTGCAAACATAGTGCGTGTTTTCTCTTTTGACCTCCTTACTCAGCTTCCTGCTGTGGTTACATCGCCTGTAACTGTAGGACAGTGACAAGACAGGGAGGTGAACATGGGCACAATACCATTAACCAGACCTGATTCAGTTGCCACCAATTTGGGGGGGTGGGGCGAATGCATTTGATCACTTGAAATATTTGAGTAACCACCACCACCGTCAGGATACAGGGCTCCTCCATCACCAAAAGGGACCACCTCTTGGTACCCCTTATTAGCTGTAGCCACCTTCACCCCACACCTAGCCTTGTTCCCTGGCCACCATCAATCTGTTCTTCACCTCTATAGTTTTTTCATTTCAAAGATGGTGCATAAATGGAGTTATACAATATCTAACTCTTTGAGACTGACTTTTTCACTAAGCATAATGCCCCTGGGAGCCATCCAAGTAGCTGCATGTATCAGTATTGGTTCCTTTTTACTGCCTGAGTAGTATTCCATGGTATGGATGTACCAGAGTTTGTTCAACCCACTGAGGGACATTTGGCTTGTTTCTAGTGTGAAGCTATTGCAAAAAAGCTGCTATAAACTTTCATGTACAGGTTTTTTTGTGAACATAAGCTTTCATTTTACTGGGAAAAATGCCCAAGAGTGTAATTGCTGGTCATGTGTTAAGTGCGTGTTAGTTTTATAAGAAACTACCAAATTATTTTTCAGAGGGGCCATACAATTTTCTATTCCCACCAAAGATGTCTGAGAAATGCGGTTTCCCCACATCCTCACCAGCATTTGGTGTTATCATTATTTTTAATTTTATCCTTTCTGATAGGTGTGTAGCAATATTTCATTATGATTATATTTTGCATTTCCCTAATGACGAATGATATTAAACATCTTTTCATGTGCTTATTTGCCATCTTTATTCTCTTTAGTGAAATTTCTGATCATGTCTTTTGCCCATTCTCTAACTGGAATTTTTTTACTGTCGAGTTTTGAGAGCTGTTTGCATGGTTTATATACAAGTCCTTCATTGGAGCCATAGCGTGCAAATATTTCTCTCAATCTGTGGCTTATCTTTTTATTCTCTTACTAGGGTCCTTCACTGAACAAATGCTTTTAATTTTGGTGAAGTCCGATTTATCATTCTTTTTTTTGTAGATTGTGCTTGGATGTCAACTCTAAGAACTCTGTCTAGTCCTCGGTCCTGAAGATTTTCACCTGTATTTTCTTCTAAAAGTTTTACATTTTTATGTTTTAACTTTAAGTCCATGATCCACTTTGAATTAATTTTTGTATAAGGTATGAGGTTTGGGTTGAGGTCATTTAGTTACCTGGGGATGCCCAGGTGCTCCAGCACCGTTTAGAAAAGGCCATCCTTCTTCCATTGAATTGCCACTGTCCCTTTGTCGAAATCATTTGGGCATATTTGTGTAGCTATATTTCTGGGTTCTCTATGCTATTCCATGTATCTCTAAGTCTCTCCCTCCAATAGCACACTGTCTTGATTAGCGAGGCTACACAGGAAGGCTTGACATCAGGTGGAATGTTTCCTCCAACTCTATTCCTCTTTTTCTGAAATATTTTATAAAACAACTTAATTTTAAATGCATTTTGAATTCAATAGCCTTTCATCCCCTCCAAAATTATTTTCTGTGATTAAAACATAATTCATTTCCATTATTTAAAAAAACATTAAAATAGCATGTGAGCATAGAATACAAAAAGTTGCCAGATCTCTCTCTCCACTCACTTGAGAGACAAAGACTGTTAACATTT
>NC_060279.1:75037417-75051970 GCF_021613505.1 Equus quagga
TTTTACTAGGATTTATACCTTTTTCCTTCTCCAGAAAAAGGGGGAAATAATGCTCCTTATTTCATCAGGCTGTGGTGGGGATCAAATGATATAATGCACGTCGGGAGTTTAGCCCAATGCCTGGTGCATAATCACTCGGTAAATATAGGCTACTGTTGCTGTTATCTTTATTTTTTCCCCTTTTGCTTTTGCTACCTGCTTTGCGCGATCTTGGCCTTTCTTAGTGGCAGCAAAGGGTAGAGAAACCCTCCATAAGGTTTCATAATTCAAGACAATTCACAGAAGCCTTCAGGAGAATGGGTTCCTCTGTCTCCCAGGCTAAGGTTCCTTCCAGCTGGAATGAATGAGACGGGGCGTCCCATCTTCTTGGTTCACTTACATGAGTGGTAACTTCGAGCATGTCAGCAGC
Source organism: Equus quagga (assembly GCF_021613505.1). Classification (NCBI taxonomy): domain Eukaryota; kingdom Metazoa; phylum Chordata; class Mammalia; order Perissodactyla; family Equidae; genus Equus; species Equus quagga. The sequence goes on from NC_060279.1 coordinate 75,037,827, forward strand.
ATCCGGGGTTTCCACAGCCTTTCTATCTGATCCAAGATGATCCTCCCGTGACCTTATCTGCTGTCCACGGCACAGCCACCCACCACCCACAAATTCCACCCAACCCTCCTCTATGTAGGAGCCCCGCAGGAAGGAGTTGCTCTGCCTCTAGAGACGGTGTGCTGAACTTTCACTTGACTTGTCTCATTTTCACACCTTTAACCTCAGGAGGGGGTTTTGACCAGGGCAGCTGGGAGCAGAGCCAGCCAGATCAGTCCCACCCTCCCCCCACACACACCAGGTTGTTGAACTCCATCTGTGTCCTTGGCTCCTGCAGTCTAGGAACTTCAAGATTCGAGAATCTCCTCCTTAACTCAGCTCTGCCTTCAAATGTGCCCCTGAATGGCCCACATCCTCCCAATTTCATTAACTCAACACATTTTATTCCTACTAAGTAAGCCCAAGGCGTTTGCATTGCCCAATACAACAGATTTCCCTTCTGATCAATAATGCCAAACAATTAACTCCCTCATTCAGGTTAATGGCTCTGGATGGTGTTCTGTTTCACAGGCGTCCCACAGTTTGACCAATCCCTATCGATGGACAATTTGGTGGTTCCTGATTTTCCCTTTTATAAATATCACGGCAATAAAAACGCTTGAATGTGTATCTTTGTGCACACGGATGAAGGTTTTTGTAGGATAATCTCGCCCAAGTAAAATGCCTGTTCGCAAAGGTATGGGCATTTTAAATTGCAGTTTATCAAAGTACCTTTAAATTCCCTTCCCCTTTTTTATCCCCTGAGCTCCACTGGTTTCTGCACTTGCGTAGAGTCCTAGCTGACAATGGCGGAGGGCCCACCCCACTGGGACTGGACTCCTGGGTACACAGAGGACAAGGTCACGGTCCGGGGAAGGACCTGGCACTTGGGACAGAGCAGAGGTGGGATTCTAGACCCGTGAAAGGGCTCACATACATAGTGGGGACCCCAGTGAGGTGGGATCCCAAGGGCCACACCATTTAGATGGGAACTAAAATGCTCCATGCTCTGTGGGACTGGACCAGAACCTGCACGGAAGCCTCTAAGGCCAGCTGCGGAAGGTCGAGATGCAGAGGGAGCCAGCAGGAGCAGATAGAAAAGATGCCTCGTCGCTTGTTGCCCACCTGGAATCCAGGGGCTCATGACCCTAGAGAAGGGGCTGGAAATTCTGTTTGGATTCTAGTTCATGAGCTCCCCTCTCTGGACACTAACCCCATCCCTGAGCTTCCTTCTACACCCTTCCCAGCCTTAGGCCTCTCCCAAACCCTCTAATGACCCCTGAGCTATGCTGTATCAAGACAGCTACTGCATCAAAGTGCCCCTCTGCATCCTCAGGTGTGGCGTGCCAGAAGCCTGTGCAGGGAATTCTCCCGGGAGTGCTGGACAGTCACCTCCCCTTGCCCCACCCCATTCACTAGCCACTGGTCACTCTGCTGACCGCCAGAAGAGGCGCATACACAGAAGCTGCTAGCCGCTGCAGGGGCCTCTTGGCAGCGATACAACGGGAGTGTGGGGTGCATGGGAAGGGCCAGCGAAAACAGGAGAAGACGGCACCTTTTCCTATAAATTCAGCACAGGCTTGGTGTGCTTAGACAATGTGGATAATGATAATAAAGAAGTCAACAGGACCCTCCCCCATCATACCCATGGAAAAGGGAGGCAAAAATTGAGTTGAAAACCTTCCGGCCATTACGTAGAAAATTAGCGGTGTATCCTTTCCTGTTCTTAAACCATACCCACATTTCCACAGGGAAATGCTTCCCCTGGGAGAGGGCTTGGCACTGCGCAGATAGGGACAGTGAGTGGTGAGGATATGAAGCTTTCTCACGATCCACCTGGGAAGGCGGGCCCCTCTGTGGACATGGACACAGCCAAGAGGGGGTAGCGACAAACTCTAGACTCTGACAAACCCGGGTGTGAATCCTGTGTGTTCGCTTCCTGACTCTGCAGCCCTAGGCAAGTGATCGGACTGCCCCGTGCCTCAGTTTCCTCACCAGTCAGTTGGAGCTCATAGGAGAACCCACCTCACGGGGTGAGCAATCAGCCCAGCACGTGACATGGAGGAAGTGTGCAAATGTTAGCTTCTATTATCACCATTCCACTAATATTCATTTTGCTACTGTTAGTCTGCAGAGCATGGATTTCAGAAAAGAGGCGTGTTTGCACCCTGCTCTTTGCATTGGCTCAGTTCAGCCCAATCCCCATCCTACAGCCAGTTCCAGCAACTCTGGGGTGGTGAAACCCCCGCAGTGGCCTCTTTTCTAGCTGCTTCTTATACTAGAAGAAAGCAGCGCCCACCTGTCACCTGCACCTGCTAATGAGCCTGGACCTCGCTGTCCCGGGGCATCACTTTCTTCTCTTTTCTTCCTGGAGGGTCCACACCACACTGCGGTGACTTCAGGTCTCCTCTCTTCCTTGGGGCTTAAATTACACTAACCTCCCACCCGTGCTCTGCCTGCAGAACGTATAAGGCTGCACACAGGTCACAGAAGGAAGCGTACCTTTTGTTTTGTTTGTGACGGTTTCTTCCTCTTTTACTTGCACTCCACAGCAACACCACCACATGTTGACTCACTTTGGAAATACTCCCTTCCTGCAAAAGGGGTGTGTGTGTGTGTGCGCGCGTGCACGTGTGTGCAAGTGTGTCTGTGCGTGGCATCAAGTTACTTATGATCGTCCCTGAAACCTAACAGTCAAGGGACTCTGTTTCCATTCAGAAGCTGCTATTATTGACGCAGGAGACAAAGTAATGGATTTCTCATGTTCAGGGATATCAAGAATGCCTACCTGCAGGAATGGCCCATCTTTCATCCTCAACGATCATGACGTCTGTGACACATGAAGAGTAAATGTCGTCCAGAGTGGCGGATGTTAGCAAGGTCCTGTTTCCGGTGTGTGTCTATGCGGAGCCCTACAGCCAAATAGGAAGAGATTCTGTTCAGGTGGCCCTTGGCCAGTTGGCTCCCCCTGGGGCCAGAAAGTTAACAGCCACCATCCCTGTTACGGTCCCTGTTACAAGTCCCTTGCCGTGGGCAGGCCCTCCGCGATGCATTATAAACACAAACTTTACACGAGGTCACCGGAGGCTTAGGGGCCACAAATTGTGCTTGGTTCCCTGAATCACAGCCTCTCCTTGAATATCCCCTCAAAGAGTGCTCTGATTTAGGATTCGGTAAAGGCGACAAACAGATGAGTTAAGGGGACCCAAACCCCTACCTCAGAAGGACTTACATGGGGCTAATGAAACATCCAGTTTATACGAGTCTGGCTGTTCGTTCTTGGAGTCACACGTGGATTTTTCATACAAGGGAGAAAACAGAGCAGCCCTCCCAGGGCCACAAGAGCCTAACGTACAGACTCTTTTGGAGATGTCTAAGGGTCATTTTCATTACATCTAATTTTGCCTAATGCACTCATTTTAGAAACAGAGCAAAAAGATTAGACTTCATGGTAGTTAATGCAGAGGCAACGCCCAGGGCCCAGGGCCCAGGACCCACCAGCTTCTTTTCTGGGTGGTGGCAGTGATCACTGTCGCTCCTCTTCCCAGGGGTCCCAGGCTTAGTCACCGAATCCCCAGTTTCTCCATCTGCACTTGCTCCAAGCGGTTCATTAGACGGGAGGCTTCAACCACGGAGTTCCTATGGATACGGAAATTTCCATTCGCAGTTCCTGCTGGACCGGCCCCTGGGAATACTGAGAACGCTGGAACAGAGCTTGCCATTTGCCCAGATTTTCTTATTTAAGAAAAGTGAAATCGAGCCCTTAAACCAACCCCTATCTTCTCCTCTCGCCCTCTCTCCCCCGCCCATTTCTCTCCACATCTCTCTTTCCAGTCTTTATTTTCTATCTTATTTCTCTCTCCTTTCTCTTTCCCTCTCTCGTCTGTTTCTCTTCTTTCTCTGCCTCTCTAACTCTTTCTTATATGTCTTTCCATGCCTTCTTTTCTTGCACCACCCTCTCCCACTAGCGCTCTCTCTCTCTCTCTCTCAGCTTCTCTCCATCGCCCAAATACTCTCCCATGCTACCTGACAATTCCCACTGTCCCACACTGTCACTAGAGAGGGAAAAATCAAGCTGGAAAACTTCACTTTTTCATTTAAAATTCGTTAACTCTGGGAGAGTTCCTGTTTTCCATATTCAAATTACAGCCTCTGGACCCCCCTCCCTTGACCGTCCGTCCCTCCCGCGGCTGTCGGCTGTCGCAGCCCAGGTTAAAGCAGCCACACACTGAGGGTGGAGTGTCTTGCCTGTTACCTGTGGGTTTCATTAAAAAACCTCCTTGGCACCTGTTCAATAGAGCCGAGGAGCGCTCTTGAACAGTCTGTTTTCTCCCGTAATTACATCTCGACAACGACCAATTACATTGTTCCTTGATTGCAAATAAATTCGCAATGCTTATTTTTGTGCTCCCAAGCCCTCAGAGCAACTTTCAACATATTTAATACTCTTAAATGCACAATGGGAGGTGAAGAAATACAGGCCCCTCTTGCGAAGGGAATGAGAGCAGTAGACCTGAGGGTTGCTTTTTCTTTGTTGTGCGTGTTTTTTTTTTTAATTGGAGAGTCATGAACCTTGAGAGGAGGGAAATTTGACCAGCGGAGAAGGGCAGGAGTGGACGAGTCGAAGGGGATGGGACCCAGGGGGTGGAGTTCACATTGAGCAGGAGGGAGAAGCCCATCTAGGCAGAGGAGAGACGAGAACAGGAGAGGGTGTTTGCAGGTTTCGAGGCTGGGGGTGCTGAGTGCAGAGGGTGCCTGCATTCCTGGTCCCTCTGTCCCTCCGAGTCAGGCAGCAAGGACAGCTCTGAGAGTAAGCAGAGAGGTCAAGAGCAGACTTCTCAAACTTGGCATCTCACTGAATCCCCTGGATCTGATTCCAAAGGTCCAAGATGGGGCCCCAGATTCTGCGTTTCCGACTAGGTCACAGGTAGTGCCCGTGCTGCTGGCCCAAGGACCACACTGTGAGTAGCGAGAGTTTAGCGAATTGGAAGGGGAAAATGGACCCCAGATAAATGGAAAATGCCCCTGTTCTAATTTTCTGAGGCCCATTGAGAAAGCCCCGTGGGTAACAGGGCCGCCTCCTTTTGAGTCCCTGCCCCTTGGAGGGATGGTGGAGCGAGAGCCCGGCTGCGGGACCCGTGTCTGTTTGTGGTGCACTCAGGCATGAGATGTGTTTATTGAAAAGTGAGAGGAGGACAAGTGTCAGGAAGAATGGGAAGCAAGAAAAACCACCTTTCTTCTTTTATAGGAGGGATTATCAGTTGCTAATTCAAAAATTCTAGAGTAATGAAAACTACATCAATAATTTTCGTAATAATTATAGTCTTTAGTTTTACCCTTGAATGTTTTCCTGGCAGTGTCTGATTCACTTACTCCGGAAAATGTTATTATGCTATTTCAGTGTTTTCCTGTGAGACTTGAGTCTGGGGCCAGCTTGCTGATGAATCTTGTCCTCGGGCAGCCGTGGGCGGCTCTTGACAGGGCAGATTCTTATAAGGAGCCCCTGACCCGGGTTAGCTGGATTAGCGGTTCTCAGCCAGGAAGGACTTCGCAGACACAACACACACACATGCACGCACGCACACACCACTGGGACATCTGGCCACGTCTGGAGACACTTTTGACTGTTGTGACTTGGCTGCTTCTGGCATCTGGTGGGGAGAGGCCAGGGATGCTGCGCCACATCTTACGGCACACAGGGCGGCCTTACCCAACAAATCGTTATCCAACCCAGAGCGTCAATAGTGCCGAGGGTGAGAAACCCTAAGTCACATCACAGATATAATTAGGCAATAAAAAGTATTGGTCAGGACGCTTCTGATTATAAGTGACACAAACTCTAAGTGATTTAGACATCAAGGGAACTTTATGTTGGCAGAAATATTATTTAGCAAGAGACTAAGCTATCAGAACAAAAAGACCTAAAAAGAACCAAGTTTATTTCTTTGTTCATGTTCCTTGTAATGATGCGCCCTGTAACAAACTTCATTTCTTTGTTCATTTTGTCTGTCTTCATAATAACAATGTGCATATATTGCTAATTATGTGTCAGGTATTCATCTAAACATTTATAAATATTCTCCGTCATCATAATAATCCTATGAGGGTAGATCCTACTATTATTCTCATTTTTTAGATGAGAAAATCAAGACACAGAGAGGTTCAATGACTTGTCCAAGGTCACACAGCCAATAGGCAGTAGAGCTTCATGTGGCATTAAACATGAGTAACTTTCCCATATTTGTCTTTTTCAATGTGATAGCCTGTCACTGGGGCACCTCTCTCCCCAAACAGACTTCTGTTGCTACTCCACTCTGGGATCAGAGCCCAGAAGGGACGGAAAATGATTTTCCTAATCCTCCTTCTCTCGTCGGGTCTGATTCCCAAGGGAATGATTCTCATCCCCATCTCTTCTCCCTGTGGGATTTGGATGTTCTCAGAAACTCCATAAGCCATCTCAGGAAAGAAATATGTGGATGTGCCGATGGGAATTACAATTGGGCCCATGGGGTCTGTTTGAAGCAGGAATCAATGGTGCAGACACAGACAACGGATTTAGAGCAGTTTCTTCTGACTAAGACACTTGGGATTTAAATATAAATTAGAAGCTGTAAGTCAATGCCGTGTATGAATTTGTACAAATCCCTTGTAATGAAAGCAGAAGGTTTCTCTTGTCCTTATTTGTAGCGGGTGTTAGCATCACGAGCCTAACCAAGTGTGTCGATTTTCCCACAGCTCGGAGATTAAAGATGCACTGTCTCTAGTTAGACACAGCTGCAAGGGCCTTGTGGGGAGGAGGGCTTCTTCTCCACGAGCTCCAGGGGGGTCTGTCTGGTTTCTTCATTAACCTGAGCAATGCCCCATGCAAACTGGGAAAAAGGAGGCTGCTCAAAGTGGGTTAGTCAAAGGTTTTGAAAGAGATGAGGCTCTCATAGATCCCTCTCCTTCCCAACCCCTCATGCTGTTCAAAGAGGGAAGCCTCATTCTCAAATATCACCTTCCCGTCACGTGGGACCAGGAGGCAGCGGGCTCCGGGAAGCTGGCACCAGTACACAGCATCATGTGTTTGGAAGATGCAGCACGGTGCTATGTGCATGTTGATGAATGATTTAAACCCACGCCACCTTAAACAGAGACTCTCCGTAGGACCTAGCAATTGCACTCCTGGGATCTACCAGAGAGAATGAAAACATAAGTCCGTGCAAAAACTTGTACATGAGTATTCATAGCAGCATCAGTCACAATAACCAAAAGGTGGAAACATGTTGCTCAATGGATGACTGGATGAATAAAATGTGGTATATCCCTGCAATGGAATACTATTCAGCCATAAAAAGGAACAAAGTACTGATACACGCTACAGCATGGATGAGCCTTGAGAACACTATGCTAAACGAAAGTTAGACATGAAAGACCACATATTCTGTGACTCCATTTATATGAAATGTCCAGAATCGTAAATCCATGGGGACAGAAAGTAGATTAGTGGTTGTCAGGGGCTGGGGGTGGGAGAGGAATGGAATGACTGCTTAACAGGTGTGGGATTTCTGTTGAGGTGATGAAAAAGATGACCTCCAGGAGAAAGCCCTGTGATTTCACTGGCAAACGTATCCCACTGCTTAGTAACCCCTCTGAACTCCTTGAGCATAGCACTAAGAATTCTCAAGGTTCCCCATGGATGGCATCCTTTGGCACACCCAACACCAGGTCTTTACCCATTAGAACCCAACACAAGTTCGAATGGATCGCGAAGATCTTTTTAACATTTGGTCATAACGCTGGGAGGGGACCTTCGTAGTCCTCTCAAGCAGTTCTCAGCCCTGCCTGTTCATTAGAATCATCTGGGGCAGTTTTTAGAGACACAAATTGCCTGGGCCCCACCCAAAAAAATCTCCGCGTGTGGGACCCCAGATCCTCAGTAGTTTTTGAAGGTTTCCGCGTGACTCCAATGTATAGTCAGCATTAAGAACTGCTGCTCTAGTCCGATCCCCTTGGTCTCAGATAAGGAAACTGGGACTCAGAAGTTACAGAATTTACCTACAAGTTAGGAGTAGCTCAGAACCTGCCCCACTTCACTGAATTCCCCACTTCTGCAAATTTGCGAAATTGCATAATCCAAATTCCAAAGTCTTTAGAGCAGACCATACTATTGTTCCTAAAAACAGTCATTCTTCAACCAGATTCAAATGTTTCTGGTCAAATGCGTGTCTCTACAGAAAACCTCTTTGGTTTCTCAAAATTAAACTATTTCCAGTTATCTCGTCAAACACAGTGTAAAAATGTGTTTTGCTTTTTCCTGCATTTTTTAAAGAGAGAAACACAACTGAAGGAGAGATGCTAATGTCAGATGAAATAAAGCATCGACGCCTGGCGTTTAGAGAAAAAGGGACGTGGGCCTATTTGCTCCTTGGTTTTTGTTTTTCTCTCATCATCTAATGTAATATTTATTTCATCAGTTCCCTAAGGCAGTGATTTTCAAACTTCGTTGTAACAGAAAACTTTTTTTTCCAAGCAAAATCTTAGGCAGGAATTCTAATATACAAAACAGATAGAACGTGATTAATAGATTCCTCAGGCTGTCTAAATCTTTATTGTTTAGAAGGAAATACTTGATACATTGCTGGATCTCCCGCACCATCAGTCAAACGTTCTTGGTTCCCAGGAACGCAGTTTTGAGAGCCACTGCCCAACTGCATTGTTTTCCCGTCCGTCTTCAGTCGCTACATGTTTTCATTTTGTTTTGTAGGGAAAGCAAGGCACGTTTTGTCTTTCTGTAGAGAAAAAGGCATGTTTTGTTATTTGAGCTTCTTCTTCCTTAAAAATGACTCTTTTAGTTGCACATGTGTGTACGTCTATTTGGCAGATTTGAGGGGCTTCAGGAAGAACACAGTCAAGATGGCAGACTGTCCGGCCCCCAGAGAGCCAGACCTGGCCGGGCATCTTCCTCACAAGTCATTTACTCAGTGCCTCGTGTGTGCCTGCAGCAACACATGGAAACTTCTCGTAGGAAATGAGTCAACACAGAAGAGCGTGCCCTGGGAGGGAAGGGGGAGCAAGTCCTGCCAGAGTATGCAGTGAATATTGTTTCCCACTTGTGCCCATTGGCTCATCCCTTGCACCTGTAGGGCCCTTTCCTATAGGTGGAATGGGACCCACAGATGGCAGCCCTCCAGGCACATAGCTCTCCTTCCATCCTGGTGCTTCCCTGGGGGCGTGGGTCATACTGACTAGGGGGACATCTGTATCTGCTCTCCTGGATCAAGAACCATGTTGCCTGGGGTGCCAGCGCTCTTCACTCAGATCGTGTTTCTCTGCTGTCGAGCTTCCATTCCTTATTATTGCTGAACTATTTCCACATTTGGGTTTTGCATTTCCTCGCCTCTTGAGCAATGGGGGGTGGCCTGAAACATTTAACTGAGAAAATTCTTGTAACACACAGAGGAGTTTAATAGACCCTCTGTAACTGTCCTTTACCACAGCGAGTATGGACTCTCTCTGTCCGTAAGAGAGAGAACATGCACATACTTTTAGCAAAGCATCCGGCATGAAAATAAAACACAGTAATTGTCGGAAGAAATTAATGTTAGTTGGAGCAAGAAAGGACTTTGATTGTATTTTATTAAAAAGAGTCTATCTTTTAGAGATACACACTGAAATATTTACAGATGCAGTGATATGTCTGGGATTTGCTCCAAATAACACAGGAATGGGGAGAAGCGGGTGTAGATGAAACACAATGGGGGCGTGAGTTGAAGATCTCTGAAGGCTGATGGCGGCACATGAGGTTCATTACTCTCTTCTCTCTGCTTTAATAGATGTTTGAGATTTTCCATAGCAAGATGTAAAAGAGAAAAGGAAAAAGATACTTGAGGAAACATCTAGGGAAGCCAAATCTTCATCAAAAGAACCATGTTTGCTTGCTGAGAATGGCAGCCACCCACCAGGGTGTTGGTGGCGCCTTTGGTGGCTAGGAGCAGAAGCCCACTAAGATGGCTGGGGAAGATGAGGTGTGGACAGGCACAGAGCATCCCCAGACAAGAAGCGCAGAGAACCTCGTGGGGATGGGAGCAGGACAGGAGACCAGTCAGAGACCAAGGACGCTTCCTAGTCTGACTTTTGTCTCTGACTGCCCTGAGATCTCTGTTTTTCTGTCAGTGAGTCCATTATTTGCTTCTCTACTCATCTATTCATTAGTGTCCACATGACAAAAAATGGCCACCCTATGATCAACTGCTCAGAAACAGGATTGGAGGACCCTTTACTCTCTGGTTCCAGCCTCTGTTCCTCTGAGTCAAAATTCTTAGAGAAATCATCCGATTGTTTATGAAGTAGCCTGTGAGTTACTTGCGAGTCAGATGCCACTTCTGGGTTCAGTCAGATGTGGCCAAGGAAGCTGGGATCCCCTGACACAAACGGCATCCTAGTATCAGTCTTTTCAGCGGGAGGTGGGGAGGGTAGAGTTCCTTCAAAATGTTTTCTGGATTGTGCAGGCATCCTGAACTATAGCTGCTCAAAACCTTTGAGGATCTTCAGAAAAAGAAGACTGCCATCCATTTAGGAATTCTATCATTGCTGCCCTTTGAACTACAACTCAATTCACTTTCCTTTCTCTTGGTGAGAATAGAGAAGAGCTAGTCACTGTTCTTATTGTGAGTGCCTCAGACACATGTACGCTCTCATCTTCTCCCCTCAGGATTTTATTCTCTAGACAGAAATAATCTCCAAATTTAATGTCTACTTATAGTGCTTTCAATTTATGAAAGATCTGGTGTTGGGCATTTTAGGGAATCAGAGGCAAGATCCCCACTCTGCAGGAGCTCACCGTTGGAAAGGGCATGCCCCAAGCTGTCTCTGCTCGAGAGGACAGGGAAGTCTCTGCACAGGTTGCTGGAAGCCCGAGCGCTAGCCTCGGATTTGCTTCTTCGCTGTGTGAACTATCTCCCATGAGTACTGAAAACCAAAGCTGACACCACTCCTCATCTTCAAAGACAAAAAAAGTATTTAGAGAATAGAGCATTTTAACCAGATGGAGAAAAGAGTAAAAGATGCTCACCAATGTCTGGGGCCATTACGGCCTGGTGGGTTCCTGAATGTTCTCCTGCCATCTTGGTCCTACAATCACTTTGGGGTCTGTGCATGTCCTACTGGGGTGTAGCTAGGGAAGGACTGAGTAGGTCCAGTTGTCTTTAGGGCTGTCTGGTGAGCTGACCGTGGTTCTCAGGCAGGCAACTTCAGAGTCCCTTGTGGGGCTCTTTGTTAATCACTTCTTAGACATAAGCCGTCTTCAAAATACTGAGTGAACTTTACTTAGAAGCCTGTCCACTTATTAAAATTTTTGCTTAAGTATTATGTATGTTTTGTGCACTTCACATATATAATTACGTTTTATATTTTTATACTATTTTATATATTTTATATTACATATCATATATTAAAGTGCACACAAACGTTAACTGTAAGCTGAATTAAAATGTCCTCTTATGTGTTCTTCTAAAGCCTTTACTCTTCTACCTTTCACATTTTGTGTATGGTGTGAGGTAGGGGTCAAGATTCACCATTCTCTCCACATGGATATCCAATTGCCCAAGCCCTATTTACTGAAATGACCATTAGCTGGAAACTAAATCATGTCCACACATAAAAGCATCCATAATTGGCCACAGGTGCAGCCTTGGATGTATGACAGAGGAGAAATGGTAGAAATAAGTTGTCTGGATAGATCATAGGTGAGCAAAACATATAAGTAAAGGAGAGGACCAGGCAGTAACATGTCAGTCTACTGAGCTATAAGCCCCTGAGAGGAGAGAATTATGTCCCTCTCATTTACTGCTGTATTTCCTGTGCCTGGTAGACTCCTCAGCATGCAATAGACACTTAATGAATATTTATTAAAATGGGTGCTTGCGTCTTTCAATCCCAGGATGAATCTTAATCATAGATAGAAGGAAACCAGATACCTAATCCAGCTATCCCTTCTAAATGCAGGTGCTATAGGTTAACATCATTTGCCCGGGCAATGAAGGGCCTGTTGTTAGAGCAAGACAAGAATTAGCAAGTATGGAGTGTCAGGGACACAGAACTGAAGAGAAAAGAGCTTCCACACCGACCCAGGGGAAAAGGATGTCTCTGTAGATAACTACATTATAAGACAGACTGTGATAAGAATGGAAGGAGTCATGGGGGTTTGAGCCATATTCTCCAATTTATTAGTAAGAGTTTCATATGATACAGAAATCCATCATCATCATCATCTCTAACAAATACTGATTCCTTACTCTATGCCAGGCAATGTGCCAAGATCTTCAAATGTATTATCTTATTTATAGTGATCACAATTTCTACCCACTAGGCTTTCAGCAAGAGATTAGATTTTTCCAATAAGCTGTATCCTTTATGTAAATATAAACTTGTGCAAGTGTTTGCAAGTTGAATTTCTGATTATCTCTTCCTCACTCTTTTATCCTCACAAATAGAAATTTAAGTTTATAAAACTTTCTGAGACCTTACTTTTAATTTTCCAAAGCCAGGGCCCAGATGACCACATCCCAGCTTTTCCATTTCAACATCAGTTCTCCAGGACACCTCAGGGTTGCAGCCTATGAACACTGACGCCAATCATCAAGCATGCTAGCTTGCGTATGTCCAGCCCCTGAAAGTCAACCACTGTCGCTTCTTCCCCACCTGCATCTTTCTAGCCTGCTGATCTTATTTCCATCTTCCAGGTTAACTTTAACCTAAAAACCAACTCTTAGCTCTCTGAGGAAGAGCATTCATTCTTGGTGGGAAATAATATGTAAATCCTTCTTGGCCCTGGTGATGGATGACTTTTGTGGCAAGTCCAGGCAGTATCTTCCTAAGTGCCTATCACAAAACCCACCTACCTGGTCAAAGAAGGGACAATGAAAGAACTGCTGTGAATTTAGAGGAGAAAGCTAATGAGCCTCAGTATGTCCCAAGCCGATCGCCCACACTGATTGTGTAAAAATACGTTTTGCATCTGGTATTTGTTTTGCCACATAGCTTAACAGAAAAGTAACTTTATCTATTTTTTTCCACTTAAAGGAAGTAATGTTACAATCAATAATTCCTCCTGCTCTAGTGTGGTAAATTAATGTCTGTCTATTGTTTTTAAATCACAAAGTGAGCATTGCTATAGAAATATAAAATGGTACTATTTCATTTTAATCGATTTAATTTTCCATTCTTGAATTACATAATGGGGTTAAAACATTGAATAGAATTAATAGAATGAGTATTTAATTAAGCAATAATGAGTTTCTAAATGGATGCTCAAGGAAACTGGCTTTGGTTTATGCAAGAATCAGATAATGGTCTTAACAAAGACTATAATTGTGTTGAATGTTTTCTATATTTAAAGATTTTTTTTTTCTGAATTCTCTCAGGAGTAGATTTAAACATACTCCAGTTCCCTGATTAGACCCCACTTCGCTTTGAAAGTAAATTGCAAATGCCTTTCTGTGGCCCACAAGGCCCTGCATGGTCTGACTCTATCTTCCTCTGGAGTCCAATAGCAAACGGTTATCCCCGACCCTCCCCTGCACTCCAGCCACACCCACCTTCCCTCTGTTCCACAAATGCACCATGCTCCCTCCACCACCGGCCTTTTCACCTGCTGTTCCAGCAGCCAGGAATGCTCTCTCCCCTTTCACCTCACTCACTCCTCCCCTTCTTTCAGTTCTCAGAGAATTCTTCCCTAACAACCCTCCCCAGACTGGGTCAGGTACCCACCCCCTCTCACTCACCCCTCCCTCCAAGCTATAGGCTTTCCAAGAACTCTGTTCTTTCCTAGCACTTAACACGTTTTTATAATTATCCATAAATCATGTCTGTTTTGTTTACTCTTTGTATCCCTAGAATTTAATACTATATCATGCCTGGCACATAGAAGCCACTTACCAAATATTTGTACACTGGTGGCTGTAAGATGGATGGACGGATGGATGCTGAATGGATGGATGGGTGGATGGATAGATGATGGATGATGGATGGATGGATGATAAATGGATGGAGAATGATGGATGAATGGAGGATGGAAAATGAGTGGAGGGAGGGAGGGGTGGATGGATGGATGGATGGATATATTGATGGATGATGGATGGATGAAT